>NW_024349505.1:888341-1175003 GCF_902729225.1 Pteropus medius | reverse complement strand
TTCACTAATCTGACTCGTTTTATTTGGAAAAAAATGGAATATTTTAAATTTCTAGGATGTTCATCATGTGTCAGGCCTAGGACTACAAAAAACAATATTTCTCAAAACAAGGGTATTACTTTTGGTCCCATAGTAATTTTTGAGATATAAACAACATCAAAGTTCTTTAATGCCAACAGAATAAAATTTTAGAGTTACAATTTAAACAGTTTTGTTACAAATAGATTTTCCAATATTACTATTTTATTAAGTATAGTAATCAATTCAAAAATTTTCTTTCTTTTCTTATATACTTCTTTTCAAAGAAACATTATTTATTGGGGAGAGGGAGAGAGGTTGATATAGATTTGGTTAGTCCAATCTGCCTTATATTAAAAACTGTCTCAGGTACAGGAATTAAAGAATTGTGGCTACTCTGGGTAGATAGTTTTATTGATTTATATATGATCATTTTTCATTTGTTACAGTCCATCCTTAATCTCATTTGCTGAAAAATTTACATTGAGTACCATGCTATTGAATTTCACGATGTAAAAAAATTAAAAACTACTAAGCTTATGAGTTTATGTAAGATAAAAATCTAAATGTGTTCTGAATCCATCATTTATTAATGAAAATGCCACTCAAGTTAGACAAAACACCTAGACAATGTGTACTTACCAGGCACTGCTCTAAGTACTTTACTTATACTAATTCATTTAATCCTCTTAACAACCCTGTGAGAGAGATACATATTGTTATGTCCATTTTACAGCTAAGGAAATTGAGTCAGAGAGATGAAATAGTTAGCGAAAAGTGCAGCCCGGAAGCAGACTGAGATGGTTAGGCAGTCTCCAGAACACGTGCTCTTCAACACTGCTATATGCTTCTCTTATATCACAACATAATTATGGGCAACTGATTTAATTCAGACATGAAAATACTTCGCTTTTTCGTAGAGTGTGTCTGTTGTTTAGTTTATGAATTCCAAACTACTCAAAAAAGCTGATCACAGATCTCTGCATTTATAAAGTAAAAGTATTATATTTTCTTGAATTAGATTGTTTATAAAATGAAATTTGACCTTATTTGATCAGGTAAATAGAACATTCTACCATTTAAATAAAATGTTGTTTTTAAAAAGTAGGTAGAACGATACATATACTCTTTAACTTGTTATAGAAACTCTGACACCAGAGAAGAGTCTTATATGTATTTATACCCACGGCCATTTACCACATTTTCTCTTATTCATTAAATAGTTAAATGTAAGTTAGAAAAACTCCACAAACTATCAAAATCTGATATTTACAAAAAACATAGCATATTGTTTTATAGGCAAACGTGTTTCTCTACATCATTTAAGTTTGTAAATCTGAATATAAAACATGTTTAAAAACTGAAAACATCGAAGAATAAATGAAATAATTTTTTTTTAATGTCACAGGAACACTTTTATGGCCAAATAATCCAATAAAACTTTCTAGTTTCTCCAGTCTACTCTAAACGTAGGTGATTGAATAAGAAAGAAGTATGTTTAAGTTTCAAACAATATTTGACACCTTTATCACCTGGAAATTAAAAACAAATCTGTTATACTCTTTTATCTTTGTGTCTCCAAATTCCTAGCATTTAAGGCCTTAAATAGGTTCTTATACATTCTTATAAATGAGGTTCCTTATACATTCTAGGCACTTACTTTATTTACTAAAGGAGCATTATTTGCATATTTTTGGTATTATATTGGAATATATGTAATACATAAATTATATCCCTAGTAATGAAACCAATGCACAATAATAGTCTGAAATACTTTGTTATTAGCAAGTAGATTGCATTCTCTTTCACCTCAATGTTAAGTGCATTAAATTTCATATGAAAATTTATAATATTTGTATAAAAATATTAACCTTTTTACTTTACCAATGTAACAAAACAACACGTTATTCAATCTTACTAGATATCAACTGAGTGTATTGCCTTCATGAAGAATTAGTTCGATTCAATTTAACTGTCTGAGAATCATTCCTTGCTCATTAAAATGTACACGCAGTCAAGGATATGTCTATGCAATGCCAAACCATCCATATTAATATTCCACTTTACACCATTTCACTGTTGTACAAACTGAAATGTTGATTATGAATTTGAAGTGACTGGTAAAGGAGACATGTACTGATGATTGTTAAGTACCTTGTATATGACTGTATGCAATTGTATTGAGGTTTGGAAGCCTTAATTCATTAATAAAGATATGTATAGAAATGAGTTATTTTTTATTATCACATAGAACAGTAATAAGTCAGTGGTAAATTATTTTTTAAGAAAACACTATTTGAAGATGATTGATTTCAGACCACCAGATGATTTAATGTAAGACACTTGTCAAGTGGAGCAGACTCACTTCTGTCATGTGAATCACAATATATTTTGTCCAAAATCCACCTTTAATTTAAAAGCAGAGATTAGATTGAAAATAAGTATATGATAATGATGTTAGGTGCTCACTATCACCTAATTTTTACAGCTTTGCATTTGTCACCCAACCATCATCTGGTAATAAGTGCCAGGCATATGTAGTTGGAGGGAGAATCTCACTTTCTTGACAAGAACCTCAGATGAATTTCCAGTGTACTTTTAAATATTGTCTTCTTCTCTCAGAAACGAGGAACGAGGTGTATGAAACTGGACTCAAGAAGTATATAACAGCTAAATTTCTTTAACGGTATAAGCCTGGTGTAAGTACTTAGTGTCCTACTATTTACTCAGAGTACTAGAAATGGGAATCAAAAGAGGCATGGGACGCGAAAGAGGGAAATGTTACACTAGTTTTATTAACGAAGAACAGAGTAGATAACTTCAAATATCTCACCAATTTCAACTAAGTGTAAACATTAACTATGTGCAAAGAAGTCTGCTAAATATTTCAAGTGGAGTAAAAAACATTAGACTGAAAATAAGTATGTGATTATGTTGTTATGAGTACACTATCACCAAATTTTTACAGCTGTGTATTTGTCATCAGCCAGTGCAAGAACTATTAGGCATACACAGATGGAAGGAGGGTCTTACCCTCTTGATCGAAAATCTCATCTGAATTTCCAAAGCACATTAAAATAATATATTCATTGAAATATATTAATCTTTGTGCTTTTCTTTTTATCACCTGACCCTTTTCCTGCTCAGTTGGAAGCAGCCATGCTGCCCCAAAGAGAATTAGGATTGTTATAGCAGAAATGCTTAAAGAAAGCCAGTGTTCAGCTTCTGACTTCCACAATTGGTCTTTGAGATCCAGAGCAAGATAAATCTGGAGAATAGGCCTTTCTTAAGAGAAAAAAAAAACAGTCTTCTAATTCTCAAAGGTATCCTCAAGAAGTAGACTCAAAGGGAGAGTTACTAGGCATAGGTAAAGAGAACTCAGTCTAAGGCTCAAGGGAAGCCAGACAGGAAGAGGAAATGAGAGGCTTCTGTGATTCAGAAGAAGGAAGAGGTAGGGTAAAGAGGTCAGATGACAGTGTCCCAGTTTTGAAGGAGGTGGAATGGGCAACAGAACATCCAGACAAATAACAGGAAGTCCAGGAATATCATGGCTTTAGTTCATGGCAGTAAAATCTACAAGCATCTCAAGCCTGGATTCAGCATGTTGCCAGCTGAGTGGGTGCTTAGCAGGTAGTGGTGAGCCATAGCTCTCCTCAATGGGCAAGGTATCCTCACCCAAAAGCCAGATGGGGAAAACAGCTGGGCCTAAGAAGGATATGGTGAACCAACAGGGAATGGAAAAGTATCAAGTTAGACCAGTTACAGCTCCCTATAGTACTGCAGAAGAAAGAACAGATGAGTCTATGAGTCATAGATTTGACTACGAGATGACAGCAGGGGTATCTATGAGCAGGCAAGGCAAAGGATTAGCAAGGGCAATGAGGACAGGAGAGAGAAACCCCTTCTCACTGCCTTCATGTCATAAGCTGCTTTTTCTTCCTAGCTGCCATTGATTGATGGAAGTAAAAAGGAAGAACAGCCTTTGATGGAAATTGAATGAGGTAATAGAAATAAGGCTCTTTGAAACTAAAAGGATGGATTTATTCTTAACTGCCAGATTTGCTTCCCATTCTGTCAGTCACAAGACTCCCCACATTTTGTGAAGAATTCATGAAGTCAAGACCCCTTACATAGAATTAAGCAGTGTGTGTGTGTGTGTGTGTGTGTGTGTACCACTTTGTAGTTATACTGGATAATGGCATCTGAAGAAGGAATCTATACAATGGATATGTTTATTTTTTATTAGTTTAACACAGCTCAGTTTCCGTTTCTCATTTGCTGAATCTAGTCTAACTTTTGTGCACAGACTAGGAGATTCAATAGACATGCAAAGGTAGGGATATTGGGGGAGCATAGAGATTGTTTGGATAGATAGATTCTTGAACTTGGTAAACTAAATTTACTAGTTTTTATTGTCTGCCTTGATAAAAAATCTGAAATTTCAGCATGGTAGGAGAATAGATATCTAACCTTGTGTTTGATAATTTATATGGCATATTTAACCTACACTGAGAAATTCTGTCCATGCTTTTAAGTTATGTTTTTAAAAACCTCTGGAAAATTAGGGAGGAGGTTTTTCTCATCTCCAACTTATGTTTATGACCATTGTTTTTCACCAAAGTATTGCAACTTCCTTAAAAATGCTCTGCCTCCAGAATTAGCCATCTCTAACTCTATTCTCCATATTACAGGGAGAGTGAATTTTCTTATATACCGATCTGAATTATATAGCTCTCCTGCTTACAAAAGAATTAAAACTGCACAATTTAACATGCTGTACAAGACCATTGATGTTCTGGACCTTGTTTTTTTCTTTATCCTCATCACCAACCCCACTCCACACTCATTCTCATCATCAAGTCTGTTGATATACTGTTACCTCTATTCAGAATACTCTTCTCTCCCTGACTTTGACATCTCACTTTACGTACTCTCTTAATTCCTAGACCACTTTCAGATCATGGCTTAGACCTTTTTCCGAGATGTCTTTTCCCACTCTTTAATTCGAGCCATGTGCTCCTCTTAGGTGCTTCTACAGCTCCTTGTATTTTCTCCATCCTGGTATGTCATAACTATTTACCTGTCTCTAGTCTTCTTCCAACTATAAACTCAGAGAAGGTAGTAACTAATGTATTCACTGGTTATCTCTACAACCTGGCAAAGTGATTGGCACACAGCACAGTAAATGCTTCATACCCAGTTGTTGAAGATTAAAATGATGCCTAAAGTAAGACTTTTTAGCTTTGCAAAAACCCCACTTGTTTTTTGTTTTTGTGTTTCAGAGCTTATTTTTCTTCTATTCACATAGAGAAGTGAGAGTTGGTTACTTCATGTTGACTACTTTCTGTTAACAGATATAGTTTTAGAGTTGAAAAGAAAAATTTGATCCTATCTTCCTTCCTCCCTCCCTTCTTTTTTCTCTCTTCTTCCCTCCCTCTCTCCCCTTTTTTCTTTCATCTTTCTTATTTCTCTTTTTCTTCCTCTTTCTTTTTAAGTATTAAGATACCCAATTAATTGGCATGTCTCTAAATAGAGACTCAGTGAATTTTTCCCCCTAAACATGTAGCCTTATATTAGAAAATGAAGAACTTTCTTAAGAAGCAAAAAGCAAGCCTATGAGTACATTTATGTTTTATATGTTTAGATAGTGAGTGGTAATTCCTCTAATATTTAGTATTATCACTGTGGATAATCACCGATATTTTATAACATCTGTATGAATGCTTGCTCAATAATCAAGCGAAAAATATTTAAGCTACTATTTAGAGGAACTCCCCATTTCACTTTTGTAAGTCGTATTTACTCCTTCCAAAATACAAAGAACTTTTATATTTTCTTCTGTTTTTTTTTCAAATTTCAGTGGAAAGCTTTTTTTTAAACTTTGCTCTGATTTTTCTGGTGACTATGTACATATCAGAAAAGTTAAAATGCACAGAATAGTCCAGTCATAAGGAGATACTTTATTGGTTAAAGTAATGAATTCGAAAGAATACCAAGTGAAAATCACTTTCTACCTCTAGTTATCTCAAATATAGGGGTTACCATTTTAAGTTAAGTCTGGATAGTATTTTAATCTTATGGAGAAAAAGCAGAGTTGCATATCTCTGTCTTGATAAGAATACAGTATGCTTGTATTAACACTCCATACATGGAGTGTTTGGCTTTCTTCATGAGTTTTAAAGCCCTTAGAAGAATAAGACTTACTTTTATATAATGTATTATGACCTCAGATCTCTGGTTCTTAACCTAATTTAGGAAAACTATGATAGAGATCCATTGATTATTTTGCTATTATAACCTCCCGCCAATTTTGTATCTACTAGGTTAAAGCTGCATAAAAAAAATAAGAAATCAGTGTGGACATGGTTGTTATGCTGCTCAGCAACTCAAATTGATGTCTTTGAATAATAAAACATGAACACAACAAAACATTTCTTAACAGCAACACAGTTTGGTGGGAAGATACTTTATAAGCTTTTCTGAGAGGGGGTAGTAAACAGTATCTTTAGTGACAAAAAGTTTAAAACCACTGCTTTCTATAAATAATTCATAACAAAACCTCACAGGTAAGTAAACATCATAGAAAAAGAGGCGTTAAGCTTTATAAAAAATCAACTAGAGGAAAACATACTTAAGTGGGTTCATTTAGAATAATTTTTTGGCTAAATTGGATACATCAGGGTTTGATGTATTGAGCACTTTCAAATCATTATAAAAATAAGCTACAATGTCTTGACAACTCTACAATACCATTTCAATATTTTGTTCATATCTAACTATTGACCATGATGCTGATGTCACACTGCAGAGTTAATAATACCATATACTTTCTTTAAAGCAATGGACAGTGTATGCTTTCTTAGCTGCTTATTTCAGATTTCTCTGGAAGTGCTTTGTCAGTTAAAGCTTTCAACTAGCTTAAAAGTAATGCCTTCCTCATTTCTCTATGAGTGGAAAGAAAACAAACGAACTCATATTTGACTGTAAGGTCAGCATGACATAAAGCAACAAGAGCCATTAAATTAAAAATGAGGTTTACATTCTGGGACTAATCCAGCAATCTTGCAATGGTCTTCCAAACTCCACAGCTGCGTAAGGTTGTGGACAAGCCTAGGCCCAGCATCCAGGCATGTGCCTGGAGCTCTCCTTGGAATGTGGTCAACTCCAAGGAGAGGAAAAGATTCCCTCATGTTTTGCCTCGCTTCGACTATAGGATATTCAGACAATGTATAAAGCACTGCTATGAAAGAAAGGCTATTATTTAGCTTATCAGCAACACTTCTAAAATCTTTAAATCTTCCCTAATGTCAAGGAGGACAAATTATTAAAGGAAACTTTTGCTTATTTTCAAGTTTTTCATGGCCACATCTTTTCAGGCTTAACTCTGAAGATGTTAAGTTCTATTAGTCTTAGGTTATTTATGGTCTGTAGGTCCTTATTTTTGAGTTTTAAATAAGGATGTGGTCCAACCTGAATGCAATTATCTAGGTCCCGTTTAGCCTGGATTCATATTATGGATGTAGATTAATTCAGATTGGATAAGATTCCATAATATTGGGTGAATAGTCATTTATTTTACTGCTTTTTCTTCCATTTTTGGATTTGATAAGGACCAGGGAGTGTGGAATAATGGTAAATTAAATAGATGGCAGATGCTAGGTAAAGATAGTAACTGTCCTTTTCAACAAAACTTAGAGTAAGGAAAATACAGACTCCAAGTGATATTCCCATTAAAATCATCACATGACTTAATCAAGTGAGGACAAGAAATTTAGGATCTGGCATTTTGCTAGATTATCTGGCTGTGTATTTCCTGTAAAATTTAAGAGATGTGGAAATTCCCTATATCAATGGCATTTTAAAAGCCATACTTTGGGAAAAAGTTGTCATTTCTTGGGTCATCTGCTTGTCCATTTCACTTTATCAGTGAAGCCATGGTTGTTGAGTTGTTGAATACAAAAATGAGACAACTTAAAAAATTTCTTTTCTTTGAGTTTTGAGTTCTTGTTATATACAGTGCTCTGGAGATTGTAAAGATATTTAAAAGAATGTGTAAAGAGTAAGTGTAGATGAGAGAAATTGTTTAGGGATTCACAACAAAAACTCCATAAATAGCCATCTTACCAAAGGAATGCAAGATATCATATGCAGACAGACAAGATCTCTTGTGGACATTTTGTATCATACCCTTCTTAAGGATAGGAATGTTATTTTTTGGCTTGATGACTTCATCATGATTTCTAGACCAATTGTTCCATTTTGTGACATTATTACCATTAGTAAAAATGATCTAAGCATGTAGTATACAGCATAGAATTTTGGAGGGGTTGTGTTCTATCAAGCTATCAAGCTCTCTGTATTTTAAAGAGATATTCAAAAGTCAAAATCAGTATCATTGTTCTTATTTATAATGAAAGGGTGATAGACTCTTTAGATTTCTGATAAGCAGGCCCCAAACTCAAAAGGCTATACTTTTCAGGGAAAGGAATTTGCTGAATACTTCTAGATTAGAATACTTCTAATTTCAAATCAAATCCATCAAATATTCATATATACATAGAAATAGCAAAAGGCAACTTCATTTTCTGGACTCTTTGGTTTCACTATAGTATATACCAGACTAATTTGATAAAATAATAGCTGAAACTTTAGCCTAATGAAAAAATAATACTAGCCATTATTACTTTTGAATACCTGTATACTCTTTTGTTTTCTATTGATCCCAAAACAAATGGGCAAAAGGCAAGTTTAATTAAAGAGGTTAAATGGCTTGCTCAAGCTCATCCAGCTAGTAAATAGCAGAAAAGTGGAGCACAGGCCTAGGTCAGACCTTTGCACAGTAGCCACCATCACATATATCACTGCATATATGGATAACTTAGAAGTTAAAGGTTAACATGTTTGGCAGAAAATGTGTGCCAATTGTATTTGTATATCATCTGTGTAGCAATAAATAATTTTAACATTAAATAGAAAAATAATAGCATTGGCTAAAGCATGATGTTTTAAATGAAAACAAAAAAATTGTTATAACAACTGATAATTGCTTCGGACTCAAATGGCTTCTCAAAACTTTTTAAGGGAAATTGTTTCATTAACTCAATAATCTATTTCAGTGATATTCAAGTATTTTCGTACATATAACCTGTCTTATGATTTAATTTCACCATAGTACAATAAGAAAGAACATGACCTATAAAATAAAAGTTATGATGACGACATAGAGATGGAGACATTAGTAGGCAGGAATTTGTAGAGGAAAAGATTTAGAGGCTAGGTGTCATGTTTTTTCAAAAACTTTTTTTTTTAAAGCTTGACCTGAAGTATTAAATCCTAGTATTTAGATATCTACACTGTGAATCAAGAATATCAAACATTCTTATGAGATTGCAAAATAATAATAAAAACAACAAAACCAACTCTCCTGGTCACCACATTCTGTTGCCCAACAGGTGAGTGAAATCAAGAAATTTTAAAATTATGTAAAAAATTTTTATTATGTTGGAGTTTAAATCTATGCTGGTGAAAAAGTATTTTTGTCATCAAAATATTATTTTAATTCAAAGTAAAAAGAATCAGATAACAAAATGATCACACCACTAATTGTTCTCTTAGGCCCATTGAGTGTGAAAGGCTAATGACATTGTTTTTATTCTTTATTGTTTTGGATACACTTATAATCAATACAAGAAGAGATCTCACAAAGAAAAGGTGAAAAAAAAGAAAGGATGGAGATAGGGACTATGGGAATAGAAAATGATACAATCATGTGTACTGATACATGTAGCGATATAACAAAAGAATGTTCTCCATGGTGATACTAAAAATAGAAAACATGCCATGGAACTCTTAGTCAAGGAAAGCTATCATCCCACCCCAAAGTGCCTTCCATACTTGTAAAGAGTCAAAATTGTAGAACAACACACTATTATAATTCAGATGTGCACAAAATGACTGCTGAACCTTAAGAAGAAGCAAATCACTGTCTGGTAAATAAATGCAGGGAAGACATTACAAGAATGATGTTTGGCTGTTCTTGAAAGTTGAGATATGAATGGGACTAGTATCAAAGAGGGAAAAGTCAGGCAGAAAATTGACAGTAAAAAGATTTACCTGGCTGGCATATAAGATGAATGTATGGCAGTGTTGGATAAAGAGAAGCAAGTTATAAGAAGTGATGCTCAAACACCATTTCTGAGTACCTACTATATGCTTGCACTAATAAGGAGAGTAGACCAATTCAAATATAATCTCTGAGGATACAGCCTAGGTAAAGATGTTTTTTAAAAGATCATTTTGAGATTCTAATGTGCAGCTGTATTTGAGAATTACTATAATAAGTAACTGGAAGTCAATGAATGTTTTAAATGAGGAATTGGCAAAATTAGATCCTTTTTAGGAAGATCACTTTGGCCTGGTCAGTGGAGAATGAGTGTATGGATGTATAAAAACTTTGAAGAACTGAATACCAGTCTAGCCTTATGTAATACAAATGTGTTCACAGAAAAGACATGTAGATAGATATTCTAAAGAAGAGTCTATTTTTATACTAATGTTGACTATTTGGAATACTTAGGTTAAACTCTTACTAAATGCTGTAACCTAGAGTTACAAAATTTGCATATTATTAAATTGCCACATAGACCTGATGAATTCAAGCCAAGGGCCCTGTTTAGAGCTTTTTTTAATACTCATTTCAAATGCCTTATGAGAATTCACTGTTTATAGATACTCATAGCTAAGTTTCAGTAAATTGAAGTTTGGGTAAGAAACAGTATGGTAACACTATTATGCCAATTTTTTGATCAAATTAAACCACTTTATCTTGTTTTAAGGGTCACACTAGTATTCATTATTATTATTCTGTTGTTGTCCCTTGGTAAACTGTATTTATGTTAAAGGAAATGGATAGTTAAAAATGCATTAAGAAATTAGACTTCAGTAAATGTTTTCTATAGTTTCCAAAGTTGCTTTTTCTCATTAACTATTACTGTGCATAAGGTGGTGTATTTTATTTGTAAGATAATGTCCAATTTTAAAGAAATTTAGAAAAAGAATTGGGTCTTCTAGTTTTTCTGTGCTGTTAATTATATAGATCATATTTATTTGATCTTTCTATATATGATCTAATAAAAAGGCACATATATATGCCCAAAACTGGTATATATTATCTAGAAAACAATAATCATTTTCAATTAAATTTGACCAGTGCCACGAACTTGTTTCTTCGTGTGTGTGTGTGTGTGTATACAGGAACTTGTTCCTTGTATGTATGTGTATATATGTGCATATATGTGTGTGTGTATATATATATATATATCCTTTTTAAAAAATAGATCTCCAGTAACTTGCCTCAGAAAAGGATTCTAGTTTGTCTTCTAAAGAAATATTTTCAGTTCATACAACAATGTGAATTGTGTTTTCTAGTTATTATAATGGGTTGTATTATTTTAAGCCAGTATCTAGTATTCCCCAAAGTATCTCTCTTAGAATTGGATCAAAGGCACTCAAAAAGTTTCAACTGTGTTTAGTCTAGTATGCTTCACTGAGTAGAAAAAGAATAATACATTTTCCCCCTCCCTCCCTTTTTCCTTCTTTGATTTGAGATGTTAAGAAGCTCTAACCAAAAAGAACATTTTGCAAGAAAGATTTTCACCAGTGTTAAAGGTGAAATGGGGAACCAGTAAGGTTAAGTGACTTTCCACATGCCCCAAAATAAGTGATGGTGTTAGGCCACAGACTCTTCCAGCTTCCTATTTTGATTCATAATACTCTCAAAAAAGGTTCATAAAAAAAACTACAAAACCCACAATACTTTGTCATAATGATATGGCTCTACTTAACTTTAGAGATTTGTTTCCAGTCTTGGAAACAGTCATATATATAAGCTATTTTTCCTAGTCTGAGGAACATCAACCTCTTTCAGAGATTTTAAACTTTTTCTCTATATTTTTTGCATTTAAAAACTCTTGAAAATCTGATAAACGTTATAAATTTCCTTCTCGCAAAAATGTATATACACTTATGTAGACAAAATTTTGCATACCATTTTAAAGGTTCATTTTTGTAAAGTTAATCAAGGAGATAAAGGGAGCTACCTAGAAGAACATATAATATAGCTTTTTAGTATTACATATAAGATTTTTTTTTCCTCTAAAGATTTGTTAGATGCAAAAGTTAAAATTCTTCACCTAAACGGCATGAAATATTATGGATTAAGATCCAGTTTACTTTAACCATCAATTTTAGTACTTTTTCAATTTTGTAAACTCTTAAAACATGGGTACACAAAAACACTTAAAAATTCTCATTATACTGTATAAATAAAAACAAAGCCTTACAATTTTCTCTGGAATTTACATAGTATGATATGTTATGAATGTAAGGCTTTAATAACATTGTAAAAATTTGAGATCTCATAATCTTGACCCAAACTAAAACAGACATACTCCAAATTTAATTTTTTAAAGGTAAAAATGACATTCACTTTGTATGAAACTGAAGATGTTTCACCATCCCTGCCAAGATTTTGGGTAATTGTGCAGCAATAACTTCAGACATCATTTCTGGAAATTCAACACTCAGTGTCCGGGACTGAATAAATGTATTCAAGCAGTACAGATGAAGTTGTTTGACAAGCTGTTGGTTTAACAAATGGATAAGAAACGTGTAAGAAAAGTAATAACTTCATATACTATTCAAACATGGCAACTTATTTTTCTAACAATATAAATACTTGCTGTGTTTTCTTCTTACTAAAATAAAAATAACTTCATCCATTATCTAGAATAATATGTAAAACATTACATACTCACAATGAAACATTCTGATAGTTCAAAAAGATTTTTTTTTTTAATGAAAGTTATTCATGTTGATCATCCTGTGGAATTGTGAATGTTTTGGTGTATTTCTTTCTAGTGTTTTTCTTTTTATACATGTATACACACATATCTAGGTATATATGCAATATTCACATATGCATATATATTTTCAAAAATGCCATTATCTTATAAAATGTCTATTAGTCTAGCTTTTTCACATAACATTATATTGACTCTTTCCATGTCAATAAAAACAACCCAACATAACTCGTTTTTTTAATTTTTGGCAAGTAATTCATATCCATTATTTTAAAAGTCGAATAGTACTGCAAGATTTATAACAAAAACAGCAACACAACTATATGCCAACAAACTGGACAACCTAGAAGAAATGGAAAAAATTCGTAGAAACTTATAACTTACCAAGACTAATTCAGGAAGAAATAGAAAATCTAAATAGACTAGTTACTAGTAAGGAGAGTGAATCAGTAATAAAAAATATCCCAATGAAGAAAAGCCAGGGCCAAGTGGCTTCACTGGTGAACTTTACCAAACATTTAAAGAAGAATTAACAGCAATATTTCTTAAACACTTTCAAAAAATTGAAGAGGAGGGAACACCACAAAGAGCCCCAACTAGCCAAAAAAATTCTAAGAAAGAACAACAAAGCAGGAGACATTCCATTTCCTGATTTCAAGCTATACAACAAAGTTATAGTAATTAAAACAGCGTGGTATTGGCATAAAAACAGACAAATAGACAAATGGAACAAAATCAAGAGCACAGAAATAAACCTAAGCAACTATTTGACAAGGAAGTCAAGAACATTCAATGGAGAAAAGACAGTCTCTTCAATAAATGGTACTGGGAAAATTGGATATTCACATGGAAAAGAATGAAACTCGACCCCTATCTACATCACTTATAAAAATTAACTTTAAATGAATTAAAGACTAAAATGTAAGACCTGAAACTATGAAACCCCTTGAAGAAACATAGGAAAAATGCTCCTTAATATGGATCTTGGTAATGATTCTTTAGAAATCACACCTACAACATAAACAACAAAATAAACGAACAAGTGAGACTATATCAAACTAAAAATCTGCACAGCAAAAGAAACATTAACAAAGTGAAAACACTTTGAAGTGGGAAAAATATTTCCAAACCATATATCTGGTATGGAGTTATTATCTAAAACATAAAAAACTCATGTAACTCAAGTGCTAAAAAAAAAAAAAATCCAATTAAAAAATGGGCAAAGATCCGGAATAGACCTTTTTGCAAGGGAGATATATATGAATGGCTGACAGGTACATGAAAAGATGTCATTAGGGAAATGCAAATGACAACCACAAAAAATATCGACTTCTTTTAGAATGGTCATGATTAAAAAAATAAGAGATAATAAATGCTGGCATAGATGTGGACAAAGGGAACCCTTGTGCACTGTTGGTGGGACTATCAGTTGGTACAGCCACTATAGAAAACTGTCTGGAAGTTCATCAAAAATTTAGAAGTAAAACTACCATGTGATTGAGCAATTACACTTCTGGGACTGTATCCAAAGGAAATGAAAACACTAACTCAGAAAGATCCCTGCACCTCCATGTTCATAGCAGCAGTATTTACAATAGCCAAGACATGGAGACAACCTAAGTGTCCATCAATGAATGAATAGATAAAGAAGATGTATTGGAATATTATTCAGCCATAAAAAATGAAGAAATCCTACCATTTGAAACAATATGGATGGACCTTAAAGGCATAATGCTAAGTGAAATAAGTCAAAGACAACTATTGTGTGAGCTCACTTATATGTGGTATCTGGAAAAAAAACCCACCAAACTCACTGGAAAAAAAGATCAGATTTCTGGTTACTAGTGGGGAAATGATGGGCAGAATTGGAGGAAGGTGGTAAAAAAGGTACAAACTTCCAGTTATAAGATAAATACTATGGATGTGATGTGCAACGTGATGACTACAGTGCTGTGTGATATATAGGAAAGTTAAGATAGCAGATCCTAAGAGTTCTCATCAACAGGGAACTTTTATTTTATATTTTTATATATATGTAAATAACTGATATGTTGAAATTTTACAATAGTGTGTCTTTTTTCAATTGTGCTATGCCTTATGCTGGGCCATTATAGTCAGATAACTCATATCCTTCAGTTTCAGCAACTTTTCCTTTATAATTTCTTGCATAATTTCTTATCCCTGATTTTCTCTATTCTTTCTTCTGGACATTCCTATTAATTGGAGAATGGAACCTCCTGTATTAATCCCCTAAATTTGCTAGCTCATATTTCTAACTTTTCATATCTTTTCAAAATTTTTTTCTGAGAATTTCCTATTTATACTTCAGCCCATCTATTGAATTTTTAATTTTTTGTCTTCTATACTTAATTATCCAAAAGTAATTTTTTGCTAAATGTTCCTTTTGACATGTGTTCTATTCTTCTTTCATGGATGCAATAGCATTCTTATTTCTCCTAATCTCTTAAATTTTTTTTAAAGCTTTCTTATACTCTTTGCACTTTGTGCTTTTTCCTTTCTTTTTTCTTTTTTTTTAAATTTTGCTTTATGCTTTTTATTTTAGGGGCTTTACTAAATGGCTAATAATCCTTAGCTGTCTGTTTATATTCAAGAGGAAGGTCTCAAATATGACCTGGTGAGAGGATAGCTTCTTTTGTACCTTGACTGTCATTTAGTATGGTTTCTAAACATAGCAAAAAAAGCTTTTATTCAGTGTCTTGACTAACTACATATAACTTGTTTTATGACTCCAGTTCTAATGTTGGGCATTTCACAGGGTTTTTTCTCTTATATAAGCAATATTACAGTGAACATCCTTGCATATATAACTTAAATATTTCCCTAATAATTTATTTAAGATAAATCCTTAAAAAGTGGAAATTTAAGAAGCAAATTTTAACTTTTGGTATATACTGCCAGATTGTTTATTAGCATTGTGTAGGAGTTCAGAATGAGTCATCTCAAGATGAGCCTCTGTGGTATGTGGATTATTTTGAGTGAAAGGCAACCAAGACCCTGTAGGCTCAAGATAAATTTCTTCTTCTCCTCCTTTAACTACCTAGAAAAATTTAAATTAGTGGCTTTGCTCATAATAAGAAATTATCAAAGATAACCTTTTGACCTAAGTATATGGCAAGGCAAACTACCAATTACCAAACATCTGCAATTCTTATTGCCCTGCAATGACCTTCTTCTCCTGTGAAGCCCCAGGGCTCCTTATCTCATCCTTAGCTCAGAATGCCATATATATCATCTAAATTTCTGTTCCTGAACCTCTCATGTATGTGGAGTTCCCATATGTATGCAATTAAATTTGGTTATTTTCTTATAATGTTTCATGTATGTTTAATTATTAGACCAGCCAAAAGAACCTTAAAGGGCAGAGGAAAGTTTCTTCCTCCCCCACAATTGTTATTAACTTATAATTCCATCTAAATTGATATGAAAGTATTCTTTTCCACATTCATACCTTTGTTATATATATATAATCTTGTCTGACTTAACGCAAAATATTTCGGAACATATTCGGGAAAATGTATCACAATTCCCATCGACCATTAAATTACCCTCAAATTATACAAATACTGGGAAAAGGATAGTTGGGTGATCTACATTGAAAATAAAGCAAAATATGAATTCTGAATATGAAAATATTGTTTTAAAATATGAGTACAAATATAAATTTGAAGAAACTATATGAAATAAAATTTAGATTTAACATTTAAAAATAGAAATTCAGAAAATCATTGGTATTCTGAAAAACAAAATACTTACATCATGCAAATTATCAAGAAACTTTGTAAGTTGATAAAAACGCTGTGAACTAGAGACAACTGCTTTTTGCCTCAAACCAATTGCCTTGATAAGCTCTCTAATGTAGTTTGATCTCATTTCTTCAAACTGGTTTTGACTTCTTAGTCCCTCCAAAGGAACTGTAAAGAGACAATTACAAGTGTCAGTTATGTTTAAAATGATGACACAAGCAATTTATAACATTAATTTCTGAGCTGTATGATGATTTCTTTTGATATGTAACTCTAGGTACAAACACCTTAAATAGAAAATAGTGTTATTGATAGTTTTAGGACATGGAAATTTCTAGTTCTCTGGAATATGATAAATAGGTAAGTTAAAGAACATTTCAGCTGACTTATTTTAGAGTTGAGTCAATATATTATGCATTTAACTTAGAATTTGCTTAAAAGAGCAGCTGACAGTATTCTACAATTTTGTCTCAAATCTTTGGTTTCATTTAGTTTACATCTGCATGTATGTTGTATTCTTTCCTTTTAACAAATATTTGGATCTCTCTGTCAAGTCTTCTATGGAAGAAAAAGAGGTACTGTAATGTCACAGGGTTCTCTAATTATAAATTCCTAACTGGGCAGATCATGGTGGGCAGTCACACCCCTGGCCTAGAACTTCCTTAGTGAAAGGTTTTAAAGCAAGTCCTATCCATTATTTTGTGCATCTAGGTTAATATGCCTTTGAAATGCCAGAAATAATCCTCTTTTCCAGAGCTCTAGAAAGTGTACCCACCCTCAAGAGAGCACATAGTCTTGTTAACTATCTGGTAATCCTTCAATCCTTGCCTTGCTTTCTTCCACTTTCCTGTAATCTTCCTTACCTTCCCTTTTTAATTCTAATGCATAGAAGAACTGCAAACTGTCATTCTGAGCATTTGAGGTTTGCTTCCTGACAATTGTTATCTGTTTGGCTCAAAAAAACTCATATAATTTTCTATAAGTTTAGATATTTCTTATGTTGACACCTCACGTAATCTCAAGTATTTCTCATTAAGAATTCCCAGATAATTTTTTGTTGTTGTAATTTTAACATTGCTTCATTAAATTTTCTCTTTCCTGCTGATATAGGAGAAAATTATTGATATTTGAATATTTCTCTTATATCCAGCCACTTGGATATATAATTTTTTTATTTCCATTTTAATTCTAACAATTTTGGGTTGATTATCTTTTGTTTTCTTGGTATACAACAATACTATATTCAAATATTTTCATTTCCCTTTTCCCTATACAGTCATGTGCAGCATTATTATGTTTTAGTCAACAACAGAGGGCATATACACTGGTGGTCTCATAAGATTATAATGGATCTGAGAAATTCCTATCACCTAGTACAACACATTCCTATCATAGTACAACAAATATTTACTATTATGTTAACAATTGCCTACAATATTTAATACAGTAACATACTGTACAGGTTTGTAGCCCAGGAGCTATAGGGGAATAGAATCTGTCACCCAAAATATATCTATTTGGCATAAGGATTATTTTAGGCTGGCTAATTTCAAGAAACAGCAGACATGGGAGAAACTCTAGGAAAAACCAGAGTAGAAGCTATTTTTTGTAAAAGACATTTACATTTGTAAGGGACATCTTCATTTGTGGGAGTCTCCTGCTCATTACCAGGAAGAAGAGGATGACCTTATCTCTAAAAACTCTTATCAGTACAGAAGATAGCAACTTAAATCTGCTGAACAACCTTAACTACTTCTCCTGAACTTCCCTTAACTGACTTTCTCAGTCCATCTTCTTTTGTCTGCAGCTGAAGATGGTATTTAAGGCAGTGGCTTTAGCAGTTTTGGCAAGTTATTTAGTTTTCCTGGGTCTCTCCCATGTATACAGGAGGTATGTGTTAGGTCTAGGAGGGCCCTATCTTTACCCTTCAGTGTGGGAACTAGACTCCTCCCTTACCTTTGTGTGGGAACCGGACCTTGCTTCCGAGTTGGTAATGTTACATGCTCACCTCCCATTTCCTCCCTTCCCTGCCAATTTACCTGCCCAAAATATTCCCATTGAAAAAGCCCGCCTCAAGCCCCATATGTTTTAGGTCCCCTCGCATTTGGGGCTGACGCCATCTTCAACTCAGCCTGGCTGTCACTCTGATACAATAAACCTTGCTTAACCTCTTTGGCCTTGTGCATTCCTCTTTTGGGGAACGTAACAGTATGCATGTTATTAAACTTGTTTTTCTCAAGTTAATCTGTCTTTTATTACAGGGATGTTTCAGCCAAAAACCAAGAAGGATAGAGGGAAAATTATTTTTCCTCCACTATGGAGCATTAGGCTATATCCCATATAGCCTAGGTGTATAGCAAGCTATGCCATCTAGGTTTGTTTAAGTGAATACTCTGTGATGTGCACACAATGATGAAATCGCCCAATATCCTCAAGTGGCTCATGACTGTAGTTATAGCTCTTATTTCTGCTTCATGAGAGTCAGTGTATTGTTCAGAACTTCCAGAACAATATAAAATGATAATCATGACAAATATCCCTATTTTGTTGCTGATTTTTAATGGGAATGGCTCATTCCCATTATGATGGTAACTAGTAATTTAGATATTTATCTCTGAAATCTTTAATTCATACATCCAGATCCTGGGCACAACTTCCTATTCTAATGGCTACTTCTCTTCTTTTCACTATATTGTTAATTTACCTATAGCTTTTTTCTCAAATCTTTTATGTTCTTCTTTTGTCACTTACCTGAGATGCTCTGGTTGATTTCTTGGGTGATTCCTTCTTTCACGTATTTTGCTGTTCTTTTTAGACTGTCAACAATTTGGGTGTTAGAATTCCTTGACTGATTTTCCACATTTTTTATATTTTGCTCTACTTTCGAGATGTTTTCCAACTTTGTCTTCCAATGCCTCTGACTTTTAAATTCTGCCTTCGTATATACATGTGTATATATATTTTAGTTTCCAAAGGCTCCTTCCTTTTTGTGTGTGTTCCTTTTTAATTATCTAGTTCTTATTTAATGGGTACAATATGTTCTGTCTTTCTAAGGAGAGATACATTTTTTTTTTTATTTTCCTGATGTTTCCATCTCCCTATATGGTCTCTGTTTCCTCCGTTTTTTTGGTTTTTTTTTTTTTTCTGTTTTATTTTTGTCTTTGATGTCAAAAGCTTCCCTTGGATGCCTTGGTTTATTTATATCCATGAGTGAAAAACTAAAAAACTGATAGTTATATTTGAATGGGTAGTGCTTATTGACTGTAAGCTTTAGTGAAGGGCAATCTAGCTAAGCTATTTCAAAGAGAAACTCCTGCAATTAGTATATTTAGTTCTTTTTCTTTCTGGCTAAACAGATTCTACAGAGAAGAATCTTTCATTCATCTTTCTGGAGGATATAAACTTGGATGACAACGTTCTGGGAGGCAGATGGGAGAAGTATGGTCAAGGGCAGTATCTCAATATTTCATATATAATCAATCTATTTTCACCATAGAAACTCTTACCCTTAACAGTACCTGTATTCACCAATACAGCTTATCCTGTTATATCCCCTTAAGGGAATAAATTTGTAATCTCTGAGTTGGAGAGAAACAATTACATGGTTGGGTGATATTTGGAAACAGACTTTCAACATCATTTCCTGTTTTTAACTCTACCTTCACTCTCCTTTCAAAAATCACTCTGTCACCAACTGCAGAGCATGCCAGAGGTATAGTGATGCAGATAAAGGTGCTTCTTAGATTTTCTTATTTCTGGCTTAGAATTCAGCCTTCCGATGAATTCGTTCTGTTTGCTGGTTTACATAATTTTATTGCTACTGATGCCTCTCTGATTCTTTTCATTTTATTTCTTAAAAAAAAAAATCCTGTTACTAATATTTTAGTATAGTTTTAGAGGGGTCAATAATAAAAGTGTGTGTTCAACCTGCCACATTTTCCTAGAGATCTGTATTTTAATTTTTAATGGCAAATAAGAGGTTTAAATTCTTATGCATCAAATCATCAAGCTTTTCCTTTGCTACTTTTTCATTGCATTTATTTTTAAAAAGATATTCCTTGTTTGAGATTTCAAAATCATTTATATTACTTTTAGTTTGTTTTTAATGATATAAGTGTTCACATTTAACTCAATTATCTGGTATTTATTTTAGAATACAATTTGAGCCAAATATCCAAAGTGGGTTTTTCCAAAACATAGTTATTTTTTCAACAATATTTGTTCCACTCATTGATTTGTGATGTTTCCATTACAGTATATGAAGTTCTAATATATACCAGTCAGCCTTGACTAACAATTCAGTGTGTCTATTCTCTCACACGATTAATTATTTTAGCTTTCTAATTCCCTCCCCTGACCTCCAATTTTTGTGATGCTTATCTATTTATTCCTTTCCTTCCCAGTGTTCTAGTGATGGTGGAAGCATTTATCAAGATATAGCTTCCATTTGCCTGGGACCCTGAGTGAAGACAATGAGCAGAGCCTTCCTGTTGATCTGCATTAGACATATAGTGGGAAGAATATATATATTTATTTATTTGTTGTTGTTGTTAAGCTACTGGCATTTCAGGATTGCTTGGTCCCCAGCATAAGGTAGTTTACCCATAAATAGAGAATTATGTTACTGATAACTAATTTGGGAGCAGTGGTCCCCAACCTTTTTGGCACCAAGGACCAGTGCTCCTATGAAAATCTAATGCCTGATGATCTGAGGTGGAGTTGAGGAGGTGATGCTAGAGCTGGAGAGCAGCTGCAAATACAGATGAAGCTTTGCTGGCTTGCCCGCCACTTACCTCCTGCTGTGTGATCAGGTTCCTAACAGGCCACAGACTGGTCTGTGAACTGGGGGTTGGGGACCCCTGATCTATGACATAACTGCTATAGGATTCATTACTGTCAAGAAAGGAGTTAACTTCTGTAATATTAAATTTATGCCATTTGACTCTTTTGGCCAGTCTCATATCAATACCTTTAGTCTACTTTATGCTACTTCATTAAAGTAGGCTTGAAGGTCTTTGCTCCAAATATGATTTTCAAGGGAGGAAATAGGGCTATGGATCCTTAGATCCTGTATTTGTTCATCTCTGTATAGATTTCACCAGGAAAACTTCTTTTTTAAGGGGTTAGCTTTTCTACCTTTTCTCCTGATGTGTTACCCCTATTCCTGCCATTTGATATTTGTGCTGTTAGAAAGAAGTTCCTGCAAAGATACTGCTGAGAAAGACCCTAGGCTCTCCTTCTACCTAAGGTCTTAGCTCCCTGATGTTCTTTTTTCAGGTCACTATGAATGAAGGATGGATCAAGTCGGATAATCAAGGGCTGAGCTTGCTTGTGCATGGAAAAGGCACAGAAAAGGGTAAAAGGTAAAAGAAGTTTTAAACATTTTACCACCCAGACCCTTGCGAATTCACCGAAGGCAGAGGTGCATGTGTTCTTTGAGTATGAGAAAAAGAGGGAAATTAAATGCCCCTACCTTCTAGTGACCAATGCTATGTTTCATAATATACTATTTTCTTTTCTTCTTTTGAATATCCATTTAAAGTGCATTTCCTAGTCTCTCTTGCAGTTAAGATGGGCCATGGAATGTGGGTAGAAGTGACACATGACACTTCCAGGTTTCCCTTCCAAACTTTTTCTCAGCGTTCATCTTCTAGTCAGATCCAGTGAAAGAGTCCAAGTTGCTAGGAAGGGGTGGAGTTCCTGCATGAAAGGAGTCTGGGTTTTCCTGCTAACCCACTGGACTATGACTGTGAGTGATAAACCATTATTGTGTTATGCTCCTGATCTTTGTAGTTATTTGTTATAATAGTTACCCTATCCTGACTTAGAGAACAGTTCCAGACATAATTGTGTAGTTTATATAGTAAATCCTTTATGGAGTGGGGGTGAAAGGAAATATAGTTTGTACTTATGCAATAGTGGTTAGTTCATAATAACCTAAATGTGTGAACATGAAAAAGTCAATCATGTTTTATCTAAAAAAAGAATTGGCTGAATTGATGATATGTGTTTGTAAAACCTGAGAAATATAATTAATGTCTGTGACAGTATATTGTTTCTCGTTTGCAGTTACAATCAAAGATTCTTACTTCATGTATAATCCTATGATTATATAGTTGAGAGTTTTCTACTGAATCAAAAATTAAGAAAGTAAATGTCTTATATTAAATTACTTGTACTCACTTGTACTAAGAAGTAGCAATACTTTCATACAGAGAAATTCTTCTTGGCTAATTTGGAGCTTCACAAACTCCTGTGGGATCTGCCACATGGTAAGGCATAATGGATAGAATGATGATTCCTTCATCCGCTGTCTTGCACCACACACAATATACACAAGAAAAAGCAACAGAAAAAAAAACAAAAACATACAGTATCTTAGCCAGTTTATTTAATCTATCAGAGAATATAAGATTTCATAATTATTTATTATTGAAGATGACTTTTTATAAAGAAACTCAATATTTGGAATTTTAAACATCTAAATTTTTTCACAATACTGAATTTTTGAGGGCAAGAAATTTTAAGTTAGAAAATCATATTAAATATACATTGACCAAGATTAATTTCTCACTTTTATGGTCACAGTTTAAAAACCTAAACCAAGAAAAGAGAAAATAGTTGTAAGAGTTGAAAATATGGAGATGAAGAACACTCAGGATATAATTTGTTTACTGATGACTTTTTTTCTGTGAAAAATATTTAATTTTGTGTGCAGTCCAATATGTGAATGGATTGAATTCACAGAAACTAGAGTATAGAATAGTTCAGCATATTCAATTCAGAGCATTTACTGTGGAATAGTTACACCATGAACTAGTCTTGGGAAAATGTATGGTGATATAGAAAAGAGAACATTTGGAAGCACTAAATAATTGACAAAGTCAAACACCAATTCTGAAGGTTGAGGAAATTTTTTAAAAGTATTTTCTCAACCATGTGCTGTTTTGTAATTTCTACATTTGTCAAATGAGGCTTATAGCAACAATGAAAACCAGATTTTGACTCAGAAGAGCCAGAATTAATCCTATCACTCAGATTCTTTGGCAACTTATGCAAAACTTCTGAGCCTCAGTATTCTCAGCTGTAAAATGAAGGATGCTGGTTCCTTACTAATTTCAAGGGATTGTAAGATAAAATGGATTAAAATATATAAAAGTTACCTGTAAATTGTAAAGATTTATATAAGTAGAAGTTAATGTTATATAATTGAGTCAGCATTCACCATTAGAATAGTATAGATATTTCCATGAAAAGATTCTTATTTAGATGTTATAGAAAATTAATTATAGTAATTTAATTACTATATTTATCTTTTTTATTTGATAATTGAAATATTTATCTTTTGTAAATTGAAATATTTATCTTTCAG
This sequence comes from Pteropus medius, assembly GCF_902729225.1. Lineage (NCBI taxonomy): Eukaryota > Metazoa > Chordata > Mammalia > Chiroptera > Pteropodidae > Pteropus > Pteropus medius. The sequence goes on along the minus strand of NW_024349505.1, from coordinate 1,150,989 downwards.
TTTAAAAGATTCCCAGTATGGTTTTTCCTCTAAAGAGAAATACTGTCTTTATCTTTTGAAGGTAAGTCAGTACTTTCAAGCAAAATTATTTCTAATTTACTTCATTATCTTCATTAGTACCAAGGTATGAAATTTTAATTTGATAAACTAAACATTTAATTTTTATCTAAGTATATTTCTTGATACATTTTTGAAGTTTAAAAAATTGAATTTTAGACAACTACTATATACTGAAACAAAAGGAAAAATCGTCAAATGTTAATTACTGATAAAATGATATAATTTTATTAATGTTGTCATATCAAGCTATATCCTGAGGTAATTCTGAGAAACTTTTCAGGAAAATTCTATTATTTAGAACTCTAAATGTATGATTACCTACATTTGTAATGTAATTTTCAAGATTATTGTACATATACACTAATGAAAATAAGAACAACAAAGGTCAAGTTAGTACTTACTCATTTAGTATTAGATCAGGTGCAAAATATAGCATCTGCCCACTGACATGTTTATAGGATCTCCATCCTAGTCCAAAAACCATTAAGCTCATCCAAGAATATTGGATGAGAGTTATTTGGTCATCAATATGTAAGTTTCGAAAACCTACAAATTAAAAAATAAAATGATCACAAAAATCACTTGTATTAAAAATGTTGAAAATACATAGAAATTTGAAAAATATGTAAGTAGGGTAATATCATATTTACAATTTCAATACATTTACATTCAAAATCAAGAAATATTAATAAATAGGTCCTGAGAAATTAAAAGGAGCACCAATTTTGAAAGGCATTAAAATTAGTTACTATGATTTAGAGTTCCTGGGAATTCACTATTTGAATCAATTATCCATCATTCACTCATGCAACACTCATTTATTGAGAGCTATTTGTATACTGGTCACATGTTAAAATGCTGGGGTTACAAAGATAGATAAGACACAACCCTTGCCTTTAAAAGAATCTCAGAACAAGAGAAACAAGCACATAAGTGCAATGATAGAGAAGGTTAAGAGGGAGTACACCAGGCAATTGGAAGATCAGAAAAAACACCCTAAAAGAAAAAGAGATAATGCTCAAGTAGAATATAATCAGTTTGTTGAGGGATCTCAATTCTTTGAGATTTAAACATAAACTAGTTTTATTTTTGTAAAACCACTGCTTTTAATTTTGCTATATCTAACTTTAACATCCCTTATGTGCTGAGTAGATCCCATAGTTTTCTGGCTTACTTTTGTTTTTTTTGAAACAATCCAGTCTTATTTTAAACTCCCAGGTGGCTTAAAGAGGTTTAGAGACTCTGTGTGTGTGTGTGTGTGTGTGTGTGTGTGTGTGTGTGTGTGTGCTTGTAGCGGCAGCAGCGTGCGTGCACGCGCGCTCTAATCTTTCACACCATGCCTCTTTTAGCTCTTTCTCTGGTACTGGTGGCAGAGGGAAGATAACAGAAAGGGCAAAATGTGTCGTGACATAAATGGTCAAAGCCTTCACTCCATTTCTTTCCAATTCTCTTTTTGCCTACTTGGGATGGGGGGATCACCAACTCAGCACTGATGAACTTAAAGGAGAGAAACAAAGAGATAAGTTTGGAAATGTAGCTTGGGGTCAGATTATGGATAGTCTTTATGTCTATTAAGGAACAATGAGCGAGAATAGCCTTATTTATACTGTGGATGGTCCTCGGTAGCCATGTGGAAGATGATTGCCAGAGAATAAGTCTGGATTTAGGGAGAGAATTTGGGAACTATTGCTAAAGACCAAGTGAAGGATGATAAAAACCCCAAATAATTCAACGGGTAAGAGTAGAGATCAGAGTGCATCAAAAAAATATTTAAAGAATAAAATCAAAGAAATTTGGCAAATGATTATGTGTAGGTAAGAGGAGGAAGGTGTCAAATAGATCTTTCATTATTTTAATTGCATGATGGATGATGGTAACAGCATTAATGAAATAAAATAGAGAAGGAGAAATAGGTTAGAGAGAAGATAGTAAGTTTTAGACATGTTTGATAGTGACCTCTGGAATAGCTAGATTGTAGTTGGATATATGAATTAGAAGTGTGGAGAAATAACTGACCTAGAAATATAAATTTGGAAATTATTTATATTTGAGTATAGCTGAAACAATGAGAGTGGATGAAATATTTTATTATCGTACAGAGAAAAACAAATGTTTTGGAACATCAATCACTTTCTATAAAGCTGTTTAATAACATCTATTCCCTCCAAGAATCTATTGAAGTCCACCTACAAGTGACCAATTTCAAGAGTAAAATCAAAGCAAACTTAATTTCTTAGATCTCAAGAGCAAAAGACATTTATTTCCTGATTCTGGAAATCATCTCAAAGTAGGTAGCAGAAAAGGTTATGTTCTCTCCATATATTCCAGATAGTCTCATCTTTATGTGGAGTATAAATATATATTTGTCAAATTTATGTGTCATATATATGTTATTAGAGATAAGTAACAAATAATTATTTTGTATATATATGAAAAATGGCAGACTCAGAAAAATTAGGTTCAATTAATCAGATGTATTAAAACATTAACAGATTGTTCACTATCATCTCCAGGAATATATTCTTTTATCTCTGTACCTTTCTTAGACAATGTTATAATTTTATAAAGAAAGTATTTTATGCTATTAAATATCTGCTTGACTATGTTATAGTTTTTGCTCTAGGCCTTTGTTATATGATAATCTCTATGTAGTTTTTAAAATTTGACAAAGTTATATAACAGTTAATCTATTTTTTAAAAAAAACAGATTTGGTTTATATTTACATATTTACATTTACTTTACCCTTTTTAAAGTTTGTTTTGCATTCTGGGGTTATTAAAAACTAGAAGAAGCATTTTTATTATAAAAAGCAAATCTTGCTGAAATATCTGAAAATGTATGAAATTACCAATATTTATAGCAGAAAGTGTACTCTTTCCATTTAACAGAATAGAGTGCAACTAAGTAAACAGCTTTATTTATTCCACCTGTTAGAGAGCTTAACTGTGATAGACGTACAATGGTAAATTGACTTGAACATGCCTTGTCCAGAAGTGCAATTTTTCCTTCATTAACTGTAATATTATTCATTACTTTATAAACAAAGACGGGAACACTGAGATCAAATTCTCATTGATGATAATGATCACCTAGGTAAACTTAGTACATCTGAGATGATCAAAATGAAAACCTTCTCATAGGTAAGTGATGGATGATCCCTAATTGTGTTTAATAGGTTGTAAAGAAAAATACCCTCTTCTTTTATGTGACTTTCCCCGATGATTTCTGACAAAAGCCCTGTTACAAGCTGTCCAATCCTTACTGCTAAAAAAATAAATTAAATTAAATTAAGTTAAAAGAATACAGTAAAGACATAGCCTGAATGACCTTCTAGGTTCTCCTATCTTCCAGAGTTCTGATAAAATATATAGGTTTTGCTTTTGTAGAAACTGTTGTGTATTAAAACAGTAAATTTATAACAAAGGCAGAGTATTTAAATATCTCAGCACCTTCTAATGCAAAATGTGAACTTTGAGGAGCACAAAAGAGCTTCAGCACAATAAATGTGATCACCAATATATATTTAATGACTTATTAAGGACAGGGACTTGATATTTAATGGTCTAAGGCAGCATAGTTCTTTTCTTATTAATGCTATAATTTAAATTTCTATAATCTTTAAGCACCTATTTGGGATGAAGCATTATGCTTGAAACTAGGTGTAAAGATTGGAAAAACGCTGTTTCTTTTTCTGTCTTTAAACACTTGTAGTCTGGTGAGGCAGACAAAAAAATAGAACCTAATTATAACTCACAATAATAGTGGTATCACTGACAAAGGCAAGGGTGATGTGAGAGAGCTAGGAGACTGACTATATCTGGGAAGGCTCATGGAAATCTTACAAGGAGAAGTAACAGGTGATTAGAATCCTGAAGGCAAGTTAAAGACCAGCCAAGGGAAGATGTGGGAGAAGTGCGGGTCCTCCACATAGGGAGAACAATATGGGCAAAAAAAAGCAGGAAACTGAACAAAAGCATTGTGGGAACTGAATCTTAGACTTGTTTGAAGAGGAAAAGAGAGATAATGTTGCAAATTCAGGGGCCAGATCACAGATGGGCTTTGGATATTAAGGATAAGAATTTTAGACTTTGTTCTGAAAAGGAAAGAGTATAATTATAATTATTTTAGAAAGATGATTTTGGAGACAGAATATTGTTTGGGGCAGTGTGAAACTGTGATATTAGGCTCAGTTGGGGGAGGGGCAACTACAGCAGAAATCTAGGAAAAAATTATGAGGACCTAAACTAATCAGGGCAGTAGCAGTGAATGTATAATGAATAACATTTAATAAGTAGAGATGATAGAATTTGATAATTGGTCAGGAGGTCAAGGAAAAAATATCCAAGATTCTGTCTGAGGTGCCATTTCAAGATATAGAAAAAGAGTTTAGGTTTATGGAATAGAAGGTCATGTGGACGTTCATTCAAATGGAAATATATAATAAGCAATTGAAATACATGGTCCAATAAGTTCAGTAGAGGGTCTTCATTAGTACTTTGTATTTAGGAGTCATCAGAATATACTGGTTGTTGAAGACAAGGCTATGAATGAGTTCATCCAGATTATATAGAGTGAAGAAATACTGGAGTATAATATGGAACCCAGAAAATGCCATATTTATGGTGTGAGTGGAAGAACAAATCTACAAAGGAAAGAGAAAATGTGTAAATTGAGAGAAACAAATCTATCTGAAAGGAAAGTGATGAATGTCAAAGGAAGAGTTTTAGCAAGAAATGGTTACTTTGTCATGGCCCCAGAAGCAGGTGAAACATGGTAAGGACTTAAAGTATTCATTTGGTTTGGCAAGTAAATAATTTTGTTGACATCAGCAAAAATAATTTCACTGGAATAGGATGTTCAAAATATCATTTTTGAAAGTCTTCATAAAATCTTATTAAAGCCTAATTCTACTCTTAATAGGCTAATCTCATTTCTTTTCCATCACTTTTTTTGGGGGAAATAATTTGATTTATTCACTTTATGAGAAAGAAAAAATCTTTTGTCACATATGCAATGACTGTCACTGACTTCAAAGATATTTTGGCATGCTTCAAAGGCAGAAAATGAGGCCAAGGATTGTTTCAGTCTTCTGATACTGGTGATTGAAATTTGTCTGGCTAACTGACCAAGTAGTAAGATATTTATTCAGAAATGTTCAAATATGTCGAAGCATTGACCTAAATAGATTTTTTTTTATCAACAAATAAAACAAAATTTATCAAAGGGAAAAATATTTTCTTCAAACCACTCTATCATGTCAGTTCTGCTACAAGGTACTGATTATATGGGATGAAGAATATTTTAAGGTGAAGTTGGATTGAGAATGAGTACTTACTAATTTCCAAAGCTGGCCCTGACTTGCAAGACTCTGCTTGATCAGTCCATAACTTATGCCTCTAATTTACTATAAGCCACTTTTTAATACTTGGGTAATGAAACCCCCAGGAGGCCAGTACTTACTGTAGTTGTGTTTGAGAAACCATATGTACAAATGTATTTTCTAAATCAGCAGCTATTAAAAGTTTTAATTACTACACTGTGGAAGGAAGATATAACATTTTTTATGTTACTTGTAAAATAAAGGTGTTAGGTATTTTTTTGTGAATAATGCATTAGACCAGCACAAGGATGGTTCCCAAGTTTTCATTGTGGAATGCTTTCTCTTCTTATCATGATTTATCAAAGTTTCATTTCTCTTCCAAGGTGCAATTTAACTGACACCTTGACTCTGAAGCCTTCTCTAGTCCCTGAAGCCAAAAATGTTCTTCTGTTCCCATACATATCTGTATCTTATGTTACTTTCACTATAGTTGTTTGAGAATCTTACATATTTCATTGATTGAAAGTTCCTTAATAGCATATCTTGTTCATTTTTTTAAATTTTGCAAATGTGTGTTGCTTCAAACTCCAAATGAAAATATCAAACATGGAAGTTACAGTTACAGCTAAAAATGAATGTAAAATCATTCATATATCAATGCAATATGTCAGATGCAATGTATCCTAAGAGGTCACTTGTAAATGTGCTGTCATGAGGCTAAAGTATCTTCCAAGTCTCTTTTAAACTGTGACAAGAAAAAAATCCTGCAGTCCTAAATTAAATTGCAGCAGGTCAGAGAGAAAGAGACAAGAGTAATTAACCAGTTAGTAGCTGTGAGCCAACTAACAAAAGACTGCTCACATTACTGAATGTATGTTGAAGCTTTGAATCACCTTCCAGGTGGCTGTTTAAAAAGTAATGGACCATCAGACTCCACCTCATTCTACTTAATACTTTCAGAACTGTTGTACATAACCAATCAAAAGTAGTAAATATCTCTTCTTTACAGACTGTACCTATCTTAGAACTGTCCCTGCTTCACCTTTTTCCACTTCCCCCATCTTCCCTATCTATAGCCAATGTAAATTCTTTTAAAACAGCTTACATCTTCCTTCCCAAAAACATAAGGTATAAAAGAGCACATCAATTCCAGGATGATAGACATGTCATCTTCTCTATTCAGCCCTGCTGCTGGTGGTTAGACTTTATGCCCCCAGACCTGGACTTTTCCATCTAGCTTTGGCTCAATAAACCCTTTCTTTTAGAAATGTTTTCAGATGTGATTTTTTTCTTTAACAGATTCAAATATATTTCTGAGATACAATATGTTAGATAAACTATAATTATGTAACAGATTCAAGATAATAGAAGAGCATAGACAAAAAAGAAATGAAATCCTGACCTGGCAACAAGAATCCTCTCAAGGACCTGCAGATATATACCTTGGGACCCTCATGCATGGTTATCATTCTAAATCTGATATCAATCTGACTTTCCAAATACATTTCTTGCTGTATGATCTGATCTTCCAACATGTTCTCCCAGCAGTATCTTTTTTCTGCACTTTAAATAAGCAAACTGACATCCTGGTGTATTAGTAAGATTCATTTAACAAAAGTCCATCTTTCACAGAGGATCAACATGTGAGTGAATGGAGATTCAAGCAGAGTCAAGATAGTGGAGTAGTTAAAGTCTGAACTTACCTCCTCCCAAGAACATTAAAATTACAACTGAATTATAGAACAAACATCACTAAGAAACACCCAAAGACTAGCTAAACAGAATTCCTATAACTAAAGATATAAAGAAGCCACATCGAAATGGGTAGGCGGGGTGGAGACTTGGTCCAGACAGACCCTATACCCATGGTGTGACGATTAATAAATAGGAGAGATAGCTCAGCAATGGAGTTTCGCTTGAGAAGCAAGGGGTCCCCATAACATCTAGATTTGTAAAACAGCCAGAATTATGTCTGAGAAAGACAAAAGGCTGCGGGAGATTGAGACGTAGTTATAAAGAGTTCAGGCAGTCACTCACTTGCTCCAAGTTCCAATCTGGACAGCAACTCAAGAAGCACCTGGGTCGTACAGGGAGAAATTAAATTGACTAACTTTAAGGTAAGGGCTGAAGGGGCATAATCGGGGGAACCCTCTCAGGAGACAGCACTGGCAGGTTACTGTCGTTCTTTTCTTAACCTCTCCTCCCATCCAGTTGGCTCTATGAAGGCAGGTGCATAATCTGTCACTGTCCATTAACCTAGGTAACATCATTTGGCCAACTGTGGTGCTCCCTGAATCCCTGCCCTACTCAGCCTGCTTGCACAGCTGGAACCTCTTCCAGTGACTCTAGATCCTCCATGAGAGCCTTAGCTCTTGCTCCAGAAATTCTCAAAAAGGTCTGCAAAGCCCACACAAGTGGCAGTCAGCCTCAGATAACACTACAGCTTCTCCCAAAGGCCTGCAAACATCACACAAGTGGTGACTGACCTCAACTTGCATTGTATCTTCCACCTAGTGGCTCTGAGCTTGGCACAAGCAGCTGCCATTCTCGGCTGGCAAAGTAGACCCAACAAATTAGCCCAAAGTTCAGCACAAGTGGTACCTGGCCTTGACTTGCATCATGGCCCCTATCAAGCAGCCCCAAACTTAGCAAAAGCAGCAGCTGACCTCAGCCCACAGTGGAGGCCCTCTCAAGAGATTCCAGACCTGATACACCCAGCAGCCAGCTTTGGATTGCACCAGAGCCCCACCCAAGCAGCTCCACAAACAGTGGCCTTGGCTGGCACCACATCCCTGGTAAAGTGACTCCCAATCCCTGAAATCAGCACCCACAAACAGCTCATCTACTGTAGTCACAGCCAGCCACTGACATGCCAGCAGTAAGGGAGCCCAATTAAAACAGAACACACACAACCCACACAGGAAACATACCTTGAGCACCTGGCTCAGGAAACCAGTGGCTACTGTGCTGCAGTGCCCTACAGGACACCTTCAAGCTCAGGAGATGTAACAGATCTATTTAACATACAGAAATAAACACAGAGCTAGCCAAAATGAGGATACAAATATGTCCCAAATGAAAGGATGGGATAAAACTCCACAAAAGTACTAAATAAAATGGAGACAAGTAATCTACCAGGCAAAAAGTTCAAAACATTGGTAATGAACTCAAGAGAATAGATGAACTCAAAACTGCAACAAAGAACATAAAAAAAAGAACCAATCAGAAATGAAGCATACAATAACTGAAAAAAATAAAAACATACAGCAGAGGGAATCAACAGCAGATTAGATGAAGCAGAAGATCTAATCAGTGATCTAGAAAATAAAGTAATGGCACACACTCAATCATAACAGCAAAAAGAAAAAATGAGGATGGTTTAAGGGATCTCTGGACAACATCAAGTGCATCAACATTCACATCATAGGCATTCTAGAAGAAGAAGAGAGAAATGTACTGAAAACCTATTTGAAGAAATAATGACAGAAAACTTCCCTAACCTGGCAAAGGAAATAAGTCCAGGAAAGACAGAGAGTTCTAAAGAAGATGAACCCAAAGAGGCCCACACCAAGACACATCATAATTAAAGTGCCAAGTGTTAAAGACAAAGCGAATCTTAAAAGCAGCAAGAGAAAAGCAGCTAATTACCTACAAGGAAGCTCCCATAAGACTGTCAGCTGATTTTCAACAGAAACTTTGCAGGCCAAAAGGAATTGGCATCATATATTCAAAGTCACAAAAGGGAAAAACTCTATCCAGAAGGTTTATCATTTAAATTTTAAGGAGAGAGAGTTTCCAAGACAAACAAAAATTAAAGGAGTACATCACCAGTAAACTGGTATTGCAATAAATGCTAAAGGGATCTTTTTAAAGTAAAAAATGAAAGGGCAAAACTAAAAATAAAACATAGGAAAGGAAAAATCTCACTGACAAAGGCAAACATTTAGTGATAATGGATCAACCAATTATAAAGCTAGTACAAAGGTTAAAAATAAAAGCAGTAAGATTATGTATAAATACAACAATAAATTAAGGGATACACATACATACAAGACACAAAGGATGAAAAAAACAAATGAGGGTGAGTATAAAATGTAGTGGTTTTAGAATGCATTTGAACTTAAGTAACCAACAACTTAAAATAGACTGCTATAAACATAGTTTGGTATATATGAAGCACATGATAACTGCAAACCAAAAATCTATACTAGATATATAAAAATAAAAAGAAAGGAATCTAAGCATAAACTACAGAAAGTCATCAATGTATGAGAGCAAAAGAAGGAACAAAGAACCACAAATAATAGAAAACAATAAAATGTCAATAACTACATACCTGTCTTATTATTAACTAATAATACTTTAAATGTAAATGGATTAAATACTCTAATCAAAAGATATAGGGTGGCTTACATGATTTTTAAAAAGTGCCTATACATAGGCTGCCTACAAGAGATTCACTTCAGATCGAAAGACACAGACTGAAAGTGAAGGTATAGAAAAAATATTTTATGAAAATGGAAATGAAACAAAAGCTGGAGTAACAAAACAGACAAAATAGACTTTAAAACAAAGATTAGCAAGAGACAAAAAAGGGCATTACTTAATGATAATGAGTTCAATCCAACAAAGGATATAAATCTTATAAACATCTATGCACCGAATGTAGGAGCACCTGAATACATAAAGCAAATATTAACAGATATAAAGGAAGAGATCGATAGTAATACAATAATAATATGGGACCTTAACACCCCTCTTACATCAATGGATAGACCAACAATTCAGACAAGATCGACAAGGAAACTGTATCCTTAAAAGACGTTATATCAGATTAATAGATATATACAAAACATTTTACCCCCAAAATAGCAGAATATACATTCTTTTCAAGAATACATGGAACATTTTCTAGGACAGACCACAAGATAAGCCATAAAACAAATCTCAAATTTAAGAAGATTGAAATATCAAGCATCTTCTCTGATTTCAATGGTATGAAACAAAATCAATGATAAGAAAACTGGGAAAAACTCAAATACATAGAAGCTAAACATGCTATTAATGAATGAAACTAGAAATCAATTACAAGAAAAGTGGAAAAAACACAAACACATAGAGGCTAAATAATATGCCATTAAACAATGAATAAGTTAACAAAGATGGAGGAAATCAAAAGATATCTTGGAGAAATGAAAACGAAAACACCATGACCCCAAATCTAAGGTACACAGCAAAAACAGTCTACGAGGGAAATGTATAGAAATATAAACCTACCTCAAGAGGAAAAATCTTAGAGAAAAATAATCTCACTTTATATAAACAGGAACAAGGCTCAAAGAGGAAGGAAGGAAATAATAAAGATCAGAGCTGAAATAAATGAAATGAGACTAAAAAAAATAGAAAAGATCAATTCAATAAAGAGGTGTTTTTTTGAAAAGATAAACAGAATTGATAAATCTTTAGCCAGACTCATTAAGAAAAAATAAAATCAGAGATGAAAGAGAAGTGACAACTGATGCCACAGAAATTCAATGGCTTCTAAGAAAATACTACAAATATTCATATGCCAACAAATTGGACAACCTGGAAGAAATGGATAAATTCCTAGAAACATACACTCTTTCAGACTGAATCAGGAAAAACAGAAAATTCAAACAAACTGAATACTCATAATAAAATAGAATCAGTAATTAAACTCCTGCAAAAATCCTGGACCAGCTGGCTTCATAAGTGAAATCTACTAGAGTCAAAAAAAAAAAAAAAAAAATATCTAACTTCTCAAACTATTCCAAAAAATTGAAGAAGAGCAAAGGCTCTCAAATTAATTCTACAAGTCCAGCATTACCCTGATAACAAAACCAGATAGAGACACTATAAAAAATTTACAGGTCAATATCCCTGATGAACATAGATGTAAAAATCCTCAAAAGAATTTAGCAAACCAAATTTAGCAGTACATTAAAAAGTTCATACACTGTGATCAAGTGAGATTTATTCCATGATAGAAAATTGGTTCAATAAGCACAAATCAATGTGATATATCGCATAAATGAAATTAAGGATAAAAATCATATGATGCTAGAATGTGCTGTATCAATATGCATTCATATCACGAGCACAGCCTTCTGGTTTCTCTAACAACACTGTTTGTTAGGTCTCACATACAGCTTGTATGCAATAGACATTTATTTAGTGAATCAAGTGAATAAAACCTGTACTCTGATTTAAAGTCAACTGAAAGTTTTTGAGTAGCTAATGATACCATATTACCATATATACATATGTCGCTTGAAGTTCTTTCACTCTGGTTCATTAACCATTTTCATCATTCATTCGAGTTACTCCAGAATTCAGGCCAGGCAAATATGGTTTAAAAGATCATGACCAATAGTACTTTGACAATAATGCTTCCCTTATCACACAAGCAATGGAAACAGTACATTTAATACTGGTGGTGCTATCATATCTACTTATTTACACGAGAATTACATTTTGCAACATTAAAAAGTTGCCACCAAATTCAATGTAAAAATTTCCTCTCACTCTTTTTGAGGGAGCATGGAAAGATGACAGGGTTTCAACTTAAAAAGCTCAATTTATTCACTTAGGATAAAAGCTATCTTTTAAACTATATCTGGTTATTTTCTAGCTTCTCCAACTAATAGCAGGATCTTTTTAAACAGTAAAGAACCTTCAAAATATCAACAAAAGAAATATGAACTATGTCAACAAAAAAATAAGGTATTATCTTTTCTAATAGAAAAACTGAGAAAAGTTAAACATATATTTAAACGTTCATTTTAAAACAATGGTGTTGTAATATTTTTATTTAATAAAGATCTATTGAAATTTATATTCATTGTAAGATTTAGACATTCAGAACTTTTCTAATAGAAAAAAAAATCATTTCTTGTCCAAGACCCTTCAATAAGACTAAAGCTAATAAAAAACTGGGCATTTTGATTTTTCTATAAAATTACTTTATCTCCATTAGAAGAGTGAATTTTATTAATTATATTAAAGGAATATAAAGATATTATTGGTATACAGACATTGTAATTTTTAAAAAGTTCTATTTCTAATTATAGGATTAACACCTCCACAAGCAATTGCTACCCACATGTTTTCCTGGCCCGGCAATCTAAAATTTAGCCAAGTGAGAACTGCATCCTTGAAATTCTTTCAACTTCTTGACTCCTATAAAGTGGTGCTGAGGAAGCTAAAATAGCTTAAGTCACTGAAATCATTTTGTGATGATATAATTTAAATTCTCATTGTTACCCCCTTTATCTAGGTATAATTTAGGGAAAATAATGACTAGAGGTTCATTTCTGTCAAAATTATTTATGTTTAGGGATTTTGATTCTTAATTGACTGTAGATACCCTGCTGTACTCTGAATATTATTTTGATTTGTTATATAAATAGATCCATTCAGTTTTATTTTCAACTAATTGAGCTTGGTAAAATTAGAGTTTAGAAGGAACTATACATTTTTAAGAAGATTGTCAGTTTGTCTCTGAACTACGATAACGTCTGTGATTGAACACATAAACAAGCTATTCTTTAACTGTTTGATGTATATAATTCTTGATTCATCAGTAAGATTCAGAGTGTTAGCTACATCTTTTGTATCTCCATAGCACAGAGTAAGGTCCTAGACAAATAGATAAATAACCTAGGATCCTAGATAAATATTTTGAACTGCTGAAATCCATACTATAACCTACCATTTATAGTTAATTTACTGCATAGACTATTTTATTTAACAATCTACTAGGACAACAAATATAGTAAAATTTTTATTACATGCTACTATTTACATATGATTCTTACCTGGCAGTAATTTAGACCATTTGACTACTGAAAGAAGTTGTCTCTCGCCTAGCTGATTAAGATTTGTCAGCAAAGAACTGGAGGTATAAAGTTTGGTGTTGTCATGTCCTGCATAGATCATGTCAGGTTCAATGCTCATTAGCAGGCTGATCATTGCGGGAAACAACTGTGGGTCTTGATTTGGTGAAAAAGTGATTCTCTGGCTTAGGGCTTGGCTTTCATTTTGAATGCCCACTGGCTGTGGGAGAGCAACAGCATCTAGTGCTCTCATAACTCTGACTTTATTGAACTTTTTAAACTTTCGACCTACAGAGAAAAAAAAAAAACATTAATGTAAGTACATATCAACTGAATCTTCCAGCAGAGTATTATTTTTCTAAAATCTTAGAGTCATAATATTATAGGTTTTAGCATCAATCTGAAAAATGAAATTGAATAAGTAAAAATGTTAGGTCTCAGACTGGGATCGAAGAATTGATAATACCAGCATTAACTTGGTTAGTGGGGTATGGTAATTACACCAATATCCAGTGGGGGTGGTTATTGAGCTTTGCATTAACATGTATGAAAAGCCAAGTGGCTTTTAGTAGAGACTAAGCTTAATATTGGTCAATATTCTGACAGGAATGTCCCCCAAAGCTAATTCTTTAGACTACATTAATTAAAAATCTTTAATAGATGTTGAATTTTCTTTTGAGTTTTTTTTTAAGACTCTGTTAAAAGATATGCATACACATATGCAAACCCCACAAAATTTTGTACACATTTTCAAGTGGGTTCATAGATCTCTTGAAATTCCTTGAAATCAATATATAGACTATTATGAGATCTAAGGACCCAAAATTAAGAATCTCTTCTAAATTAAAAGAAGAGAAAGTGTACACCCTGTGCTGGTCAGGCCATATTGGTATTTCTAGACAATTTTTAGGATTTCTACTTTGATGAATTGTGATGTTAGGAAGAAAAAAATTCTGATGGCTAGAAAAGTAGAAGATCTGTGTCATGAAGAGTGGTTGAAGGCAGTTAGGATGTTTGTTTGGCTGATGCCAGTTCACAGGCACACTGAGGTGAATTAGAAAAAGTCCTGGTGACTAGAGGACAGGCTGGATTTCAGCCTAACCTGCTCCGTGTCAGGCATAGGCTGCTTAACAGTATGAATTGGCTGTTCTGATTAGCTAAGAAAAAAAGGTTAAGGGAAACCTGATAACTGTTTGCAATAATCCAAGCAGAGGTTGCAATCTGATGACTCTAATGCCTGATCTGGCCTATAGACATTTTGTTTGGCTCATACAGTGCTTTCCAAAGCTGTGAAAACATCCCTGATTACTTGGATGGCAGCAATCTGTTAGAGTTGAGTTGTAGCTGCTGCTGTGGAATGGCACATGGGCAGATAATCCAATATGCCCCCGTTCCCATCACAAACTGGTAGTAGGCTATTGGTCAATTTTCTGAAGTTTTGTCATTCTACTCAATTATGTTACCTGCTTGGCCTCTATAAACATTTGATTTTGTGATTTCTGAGCTCAGGTATTGCCATAAAGAAAAGAACTACACTTGTTCTATAAAGTACCCAAGGAGTTGAGCTAGAACTTGTAGGTGACAGGGAAACAAATGCCAATGTCACTATACAAAAAGGATTCAGAATTGTTTACAGAGATCAGTTGGGCTCCCTAGGGAAGGGATAAATCATTAGAGGGAAGGAAAGTAACATTTATGGAGTATGGGAATTTTAAGAGAAATGAAAGCAGCTAGATCAGAGTAAATAAAAAGTTTAAATAACTATTTTTACTTTGTCCGAATCCTCTACTGTAATAGATTAATTATGTCTAATAAATTTCTAGACAAAATGAAAAAAACAAAATAATGTTTATGGAGTATCTGCTGTATGCCAGGAATTTTATATATGTATCATTTAGCCTCACGGCAAACGTGAAAGGTAGGTATTATTAATTCTATTTGTAGATTGAGAAAATGAAAAGTAGAGAAGGTGGTGTGCCTAGCATTAGAATGATAGAGCTCAAAGTTTCAGGAAGGGATTGCATGTTCATTTGGTGGGATTCTAGGAAAGAGATTTAGGCAAGAGATTATAGGAAGTAGCACAAATGTTGAACTAAAATTTTTAAGGTTCATTCTAATCCTAAAATACTATGGTTAAGAGAAAATATGACATACACCTACTCCCCTTCTCCCCAATAATAACTCTAAAATGGTTTTTCTTCCAATGTACTTTAACCTCCTTTCTCTTTTTCATACCTTTTTAGTTTTGGTTTTATTGGGATTTGATTAAATTACGAAATATTGGAATCTCTTTGAAAACCAAACTTTTTACACTTGGATCAGATTTTAGAGAGTCTTATACCCATAACAAATTTCTTAATGTGCTGATTACATAATGCACAGTCTGAATTAATATAGCAGTTATTGTTTTGCTAGTGATCCAGTCTTTTCATGAGTTCCAGTTTTAAAAAGTGTACATGATAAAAGCAAAGTTTAAAGATGAGTTAATATTGAACTAGGCCATTTATATATATTATCTAATTTAACTCGCAGCTCATCCATTTGAAATAAATATTACCATTTACCTTTTAAATACGAAGAATCGGTTTAGAGAGGCTAAGTAATTGGCTAAGTTTGTAAAGCTAAAAAATACCAGAGCAGAGCTATTAATCAATGGTTATCTTCCTTTATCCTTTCTTTCACTCATGAAACATTTATTGACTGGTTTTATGTGCCAGAGGCAGTTTAAGGTTCTGAAATTACAGCAGTGAACAATCAGATAAGGTATCTGCCTTCAAAGAGCTTATATTCTGGGTGGAAGATGGAAAAGGCCCGTAAAGAGTAAAATAATACCAAACAATGGTACATGCTATGAGTAAAATGTGTGTAATGTGATAGTGATTTGAGTGAATGGGGCAAGATTAAATAGTATGGTCAGGAAAAGACTACAGTCTTTTCAGTAGACCATAGCTGTTTTTTCCCCTCTGCAGGCTAATGATTCTTTCAGAGCTAATCAAGCAATATAAGTCAAAAATGAACTTTGAACATCAGGAGAATTATGTTAAAGAATTGAAAAATGTATTAAGACATGTTTTCCTAAAGTGCTAAAAATGTTACATCTTGCCACCTCTACACTAAACCCCTTTCAATACCAGTTTGGTCTTCAGAAAATATATCTTAAGTGACGTAATAACTCTTTGGGTTGCCCATATCTGGGTATAAATCCTGTCATTTAAAGCTTTACACCTGGGATTATAACTTTACTTGCCCAGGTATCAGTTTATTCATATTTTAAATATGGCATTTACCTCTTAACACCACCATTAGCTTATGCAAGAAAATGTGTAAAGGACATGGTAGAGTGCTTGACACTCATTAACATTGGTTATAATTTTTAGAACTTGATTGAAAAGAAATGAGAGAGAAAGGGAAACTAAGTACTCAGTACGCATTTCATGGTGTTAGCGAGTGTTCCTAATCACCTATTCTACCCTCCCTCCAAAACTCAAATAAACAGCAAAGGCTTCTATGGTCATATATGTTTAAATAATGCTGGATTTGAAAAGTTAAAGCAATATCCTTACCTAATTTAATATATCTCAGAACCTTTAATACATTGTATGGCTTATGAATCTCTAAGAAAATAATATTAATATATAGTGTTTCCCAACTATATCTAGACTTATTATTTGATGAAAATCTTATTAATATCTCATGGAATTAACAATTCAGAAAACACTACTTTAGAAAATTTTTTTCTATGAGGTTTGTATGTGAGATCAAACCTATGATTTGGATCTCATTAATTACATTCTCAAGCATCCAGTCACAATTTTTTTCTCTTCGCAAGTTAAATAAAAACAAATAGCTGTTTATAAAAAGGCAGTTAAGCTTAACTCCTAACTTTATATAAAATATGAACTGTAAATACACATGCACATCTGTGCTAATCTTATTTGAATTGCCTTTACTCTATCATATATTAGAGTAAAATATACAAATATTTTTTTTTTCCTTTTTAAGATCCAGAGCCCAAAAGTGGTTGCAATTTAAATATGTAAACTCTGCAATCACATACACAATTGTAGCTACAAATAACATTATTTTCCCTTGGAGATATTAAGAAAAAGGTTAAAGACAGTTTCCCTGTCCTTTACTGTGATCTTCAATAAAGGTACCACCTCTTTGTCAGCTTTGTATATCCTCTTCAGTGGCTGGTAGTACCTCAATAAATAAATGCTGAATGAATAAAAGAATATATTATGTCTTCCTGACACCCACTCTGAGTAGCTTCCCTGTTGTTATTCTCTTTTGCTGCAATTATTTCATTCAGAGCCCACAACTTCCTCCACTTGGCTAATTGCCCCATGAGGATAGGGGCAGGTCTGTTTTATTTACCAATGTAGATCTGAAGCTTTACAAACTGTCTATTATATAGTGGATTCCCAATGAATATTTGCTGTTATTAAAGTTGTTTTGATTTAGCATAGAGCTTCAAATAAGAATATCACAGCAAGAGTATGATGAAAGAATGTGAACAGTGTCCCTTTTTAAATATATCTACTGGATTTTATATAAGGTATTTTTTTTTTTCAAAGAAGTGATTCCTAACCTTCATGTAGAAGAACCACTATTAAATTCTATAAGAAACAAATCTATAGAACTTCTCATAATTGTACTTTTAGCATTTGTTGATTGAGAAAATAGATAATGGCAAAAAGACTTGGAATTCACTAGCAATTTAAAATGACTTTGGATTAATTACAGTATTTATATACTTTTGAACAATAATAGCACCTGGAATTTGGGGTAAACAAAATAGAGACTAGATATATGAGACCAGTACCCATCTCCACCCTACTATTCTTACCTTGCCCCCATCTATCTTCAAGAGAGGATATGCATGGGAGCTTGCATTGCTTTGCTGGAAAGAAGGAAAACTTGGGCTCAGATACTAGAGGGTTGTTATGGGGGTGTAAGAAAGCAGACGGAGAGAATGACTTGATAGTTGTATCTCTTTCAACCTGATGGATGTTGTTTTGAGGGATAGAATCAGAAATAACTGATTTTTTTTTTGTGGCTTAGATAAACAGAAGATCTGGAGACTTTTTTTGTAGTTAATCTACAGTATGGTCACTCCTATACTTCCCTATTACAATGCATGAATTGCCTGTGGTCCTTTCATTTCAGCAGCACTAGAACTTATTCCTTCTCATCTACTCAAGGACTTGTCTTTGAAATCATTTGCCTTCTCAACTGCATCTTTTAATAGTCACTCTTATTCATACTCCACCCCATGGAGACACATGACTATTTCTTCTCCTCTCATTCTCCCTCTAACCCACTCTAGTCAGGTTTTTTCCTCCCTATTCCAAAAAAATTGTTCTCAGTAAGATCACCAAAGACTTCTACCTGCCAAAAACAATGGTCAATTCTCAGTTCTCACTGTAATCAACCGATCAATGGAACGACACATATAATCACTTTTTTTAACACTCTGTTCACTAGGGTTCCACATACCTCATTCTTGTGGCCAATCCTTCAGTCTTCCTGGCTGGCTTTTTTTCCATCATTTGTTTCTAAATCTCGGAGAGCTCAAAGATCAGTCCATGAATTTCTCTTAGATATCTACACTTTCTAAGTGTTTGCATCTAGTCCTATATCTTTAATATAATCTATATGTGGATAGTTAACAAAGTTACAACTCCTGCCTCAACTTTTTCTGGAAACTCTAGACTCAACTATACAACTGTTACTCAATTTATACACTTGTATGCCTAATAAACACCTAAAACTTACTGTGCTTAGAACAGAACTTTGATGTTCTGGCCCTCAAACTACAGATTTCAGTTTTACAACTCAATTTATATACGTCCTCTGCCCCCAAACACTAGATCATCCTTGATACCTCACTTATTTTCTCACCTCATATCCAATTCATCAGCAAATCCTGATAGATTAGCTTGAACACATAACCAAATCCGATCTCTTTTCTACATTGCCACTGCTTCCACCATAATTTCATCACAGTTGGACTATTGCACATGTGCTGTCTGGTTTCCCAGTTTTCATTCTTGTAACTTATGGTCTATTCTCTACCCAGCAGAGTGAGCCTTTAAAAACTTAAATCAGATTACATTACTCCTTGTTCAGTATCCTCAGTGACTTCTCATTCTACTTACAATGAAATGCAAATTCTTTATCAAGCCTTACAAGATCCAACATAATATTGCATAGACAGAGATTACATAGAATATAGTTTATCTTACATTTCCCCCCCCTTGTTCCATCTATATTGGAACTCATACTGTTCTTGGAACTGTTACTGTTATTGAGTGGATTCCATCTATATTGGAACTCATACTGTTCTTGGAACTCATACTGTTATTGAGTGGATTCTTTACAATGTTTATCCTACCTAAAATAGGCTTTCTCTAGATATTTGCATGGGTTTCTCTCTCATGATTTATAGTTATGCCCAAATATCACTTTTCAGATAGGCCATTCTTCCCCTTTTTATATTTCGATGTTTGCAACATATATGTCTACAATATACAAAGTATTCCTACAAATCAGAAAGGCATAGATATTTCACAGAGGAAGAAAAATATAAATGGGCAATAAAAATACAAAAATATGATCTCATTAGTAACCAGAGAAATGTAAATTAAGACACAATGAAATACTTCCTACCCAGAATGGCAAGGACACATAATATAGCAACTTTTATACAGAGCAGCTATAGGGCGTAAACTGGTACAACTACTTTGAAAACAATTTAGCATTATCTAGTAAAGCCAAGATAAACATGTTACGATCATCAATTCTACATCCAGGTGTATATCATACCTGCAGAAACTCTCGCATGTGAGCACCAGGAGACATATATAAGAATGTTCACAGCTGATACACACTGTAATATCCCTCAAAGTGGAAACATGTCTATCAATGTAAGAATGAAAAAATGGATTTCATAGGATGGAATAACATTGTGCAGCAAAAATGAATAAATCAAAATAATACACATTGAAATGAAAGAAATTAAATATACTGTTTGGAGAATAAGATCAAATTGCAAAAATATACATAACTTATAATACTATTTCTACAAAGTGAAAAAAACCTTTGAAGCAAAAGAACAAGATCAGATCAGGAAGAAATAGATAATCTGAAGGGATGATAACTACTAACAAAATCGAATCAATAATAAAAAAAAATCCCAATAAACAAAAGTCCTAGAACAGATGGCTTCACAGGTGAAGTTTACCAAACATTCAAAGAAGTGTTAATACCTATCATTCTCAAACTATTTCAAAAATTTGAAGAGGAAGGAAAGCTCCCAAACTCATTTTACAAAGCCAGCATTACCTTGATACCAAAACCAGACACTACAAAAAAAAAAAAAAAAAAAGAATATAAGCTAATATTTCTGATAAACATAGATGTAAAAATCCTCAATGAAATATTAGCAAACCGAATTCAGCAATACATCAAAAAGAACATACACCACAATCAAGTGGGATTTATTCTGGGATGCAAGCTTGGTTCAATTTCCACAAATCAATTAACAAAATGGAGGATAAAAATCATATGATCATATTAATAGATGGAGAAAAAGCATTTGACAAAATCCAACATCCTTTCCTAATAAAAACTCTCAACAAAGTGAGGATAAAGAAACATACTTTAACATAATAAAGGCCATATCTGATAAATCTACAGCTAATATCATACTCAATGGTGAAAAGCTGAAAGCTTTTTTATTAACAGCAGAAACAAGACAAAAGATGTCCATGTTCATCACTTTTATTTAACATAGTACTGAAAGTCCTAGCCACAGCAATCACACAAGAAATAAAAGAGATAGAAATTGGAAAGAAAGAACTAAAATTATCATTATTTGCACATAAAAATATATATAGAGAACCCTAAAGAGCCCACCAAAAAACTATTAGAACTGATACCTGAGTTCAGTAAAAAGCAGGATACAAAATTAATATTCAGAAATCATTTGTATTTGTATACACCAAATGAATGATCAGAAAGAAAAATTAAGAAATGGTTTTATTTATGGTTGCATCAAAAATAAAATACTTAGAAATAAATTTAACCAAGGAGGTAAAAGATCTGTACTCGGAAACCTGTAAGACACAGAAGAAAGAAATTGAAGATGAAAATAAATAGAAGCATATACCATGCTCACAGATAGGAATAATTAACGTCGTTATAATGTTCATACTACCCAAAGCAATCTACAGATTCAATGCAATCCCTATCAAAATACCAATGGCATTTTTCATAGAACTAGAAGAAATAATTATACAATTTATTTGGAACCACAAAACACCTTGAATACCCAAAACAATAATGAAAAAAGAAGAATAAAATTGGAGGTATCACACTACCTGATAAACTAAACTATAGGCTATGATAATCAAAACAGCATGGTAATCACACACAGAGATCAACAGAACAGAATAGAGGGCCCAGAAATAAACTAACACCTTATAGTCAATTAATCTAAGATAAAGGAGGCAAGAATATACAATGGGGTAAAGTCTTTTCAATAAATGGTGTGGAGAAAATTGAACAGATACATGCAAAAAAAAAAAAAAAAAAAATGAAACTAGACCACTTTCTCACACCATATAAAAAAATCTCCTCAAAATGGATCGAAGACTTAAATATAAGACCCAAAACTATCAAACTGCAGGAAGAAAACATAGGCAGTAAACTCTTTGACATCATTCTTAGCAATATCTTTTTGAATATATCTCCTTGGCAAGGGAAACAAAAAATAAACAAATGAGACTACATCAAACTAAAAAGTTTTTGCACATTGAAGGAAACCATTAATAAAATGAAAAGACTACTGAATGAAAGAAGATATTTGCCAATGATACATCTGATAAGGGGGGAGTTAATATCCAAAAATATATGAGGAATTCATACAATTAAACACCGAAAAAATAATCTGATTTAAAAAATGGGCAGACAACCTGAATAGACATTTCTCCAAAGAGGACATACAGATGGCCAACAGACATATGAAAAGATGCTCAACATTACTAATCATCAGGAAAATGTAAAATAAAACCACAATGAGCTATCACCTCACATCTGTCAAAATAGCTATCATTAATAAATCAACAAACAATAAATGTTGGGGATGTAGAAAAAAGGGAACCCTTGTGCACTGTTAGTAGGATTGTAAATTGGTTCAAACATTATGGAAAAGAGTATATAGTTCCTCAAAAAATTAAAAGTGGAACTGCCATATGACCCAGCAATTCCACTTCTGGGTATTTATCTGAAGAAATCCAAAACACTAATTCGCAAAAATATATACACCACTATGTTCATTGCAGCATTCTTTATAATAGCCAAGATATTGAAGAAATGTAAATGTCCATCATTACATAAATAGAAAAAGATGTGGTACATGTAATTGATGGAATATTACTCAGTCATATAAAAGAATGAAATTTTGGCATTCGCAACAATATGGATGAACCTAGAGGTATTATTCTAAGCAAAATAAGTCAGACAGAGAAAGACAAATGCCATATGATTTCACTTATTTATGGGATCTAAAAAATAAAATAGAAACAAACTCATTGATACAGAGAACAAAATAATGATTGCTAGAAAGGAGGGGGGTTGAAGAGAAGGGTGAAAAAGATGAAGAGATTAAGAATTACTAATTAGCAGTTATAAAAATAGGGATGTAAATTACAGCATTAGGAATATAGTCAATAATATTGAAATAACTATGTATTGTATCAGAAGTACTAGATTTATCAGTATCACTTCGTAAGTTATATAATATCTAATCGTGTTATATTGTATGTCAACTGTAATTGAAAAATTTATTTTTAAAAAGCTAAAGACTATATTCTTGAAGAATATAGATATTTAGAAACCTTGTAGAATAATAGAGAATGATAAAACCAAAATTCAAGCTAAAGTTTCCTTAATAAAATGACCAAGAGAATGTGATCAGGGAGGACATATACAATCGGTTTTAAGAGTACCGGTTATATCTGTCTTTCCCTAAGCCAGATGAGTACATGTGTGTATGTTTACAATACCATTTTATATAGGCCATATATATTATATGTATATGATGTTTTGTATGAATGAAATATTTTACAATAAAAGTATGGCTTATTCAAACAGAATGGAAAGAATGAGAATGCAAGAAAGACTATTGTACACTTATTCTTGAAGTGTATGTATATAACTGAATCTGAATAGATGTTGATACTACAAGTAGAATTTTATAGGATGAGTATAAGAAAGGTTCTTGAGATACATTTTAGAAATGACAACTTAAATATAGCCTAGTAATAACAATTCTGAACCAGATGCAAGAAGTAAATATGAAAAGTGATCCTTCACTGATGAAATGCCTGTGTCTAAAAGAATAAAATGAAAATTTTCTCTGGAGAGAAACTCCCTCAAGGCCACTCAGGTTTCAAAAAAATTAAACTGCCAAACATAAGTTTATAATCCAAAATTTCAAAGTATACAATGAGTGAGAAGTAGCAGAAACAATAAACAGTGTGCTGGATTTGTTTCATACTGACTTGTGAAAACTTATTAAGTATTTGGAAATGTTAAAAGCCAGTTGTTAAACCACTGGTAGCCTGAAATTTGTATAAAGGAGTATTTAACATCACATTCATCAGAATATTGATAAACAAAGCTTTTTTTTTTTTTAATCGTTACCATCACATCGCAATGGCATAACTAGATCCTTTGGAATTATTGATTACAAATATTTGCAATGAGCATGTTTAAAGTATTTTTATATTATAAAAGATACATGATAATGAAAAAACAAGGAGGGGAAAAGCTAGTAAAAAGAAACAGACAAATTTATAAAAGAATCAAGTAGAATGTCTTTAAAAAATTATCATTACCAAAATGAAAGAATGGCAAAGTGGAAAACAGAACTAAGTTACACAGAATGTAGCACAGATAGCTAAAGATATGGGTAATATTAAATGAAGATATATGGAAGATAAATGGGCTAGCCTAAAATGTGTATCCTAAGCGTTCTGGATGAGAAAGAGGCAATGAGGAGGGAAGCAATATTTAAAGAATATTGGGATGGTTTTGATCCTTCTGGTATTTATGAAAGAAACCTAATCTCAGATTTAGGAATCATGATTTCCAAGTAGAATAAAACTAAATTTATAACTGGTTACATTTAGTGAAATTGGAGAACCAAGTATAAAAACATTTTATACAAATAGAGAAAATATTACGTAAAAAAAAATCCTTGGATCTATAGGAGCATTCTCAAAAATCAATCAATCAATCAATCAATCAATCAATCACATGAGCCAGAAGGTAGTAGGCTAACATCTTTAAGGTGTGAAGGAAAAAAAGTCAACCTAAAACTTTATAATCAGCAAAATCATCATTCAAAAATGAGGTTGAAATGAAGGTATTTTCGGTGGGAAAAAAATGACTATCATTAACAAATTGCCACAGAAGGAATTTATTAAGAATTATTTCAAAATAAGGAAATGGAATGAAGGGTTGCATTGGAAAAATAATTAAGCAAACATGTAGGTAAATCTATTAGGTTAAACATAATAATGATTACTAATTCTGGGTTGTGTTCTGAAATGAGTGCTGTTTATTTTGCCGTGGCTTCCCTTTTCTGCTATTTGTTTTTATTTCAGGAAAAAAAAAAAAACTACTTCGTATTGAATGGATGACGATAGGTATTCATGTGATAATGCTGGACTTGTTGCATAGAAGCAAAGGAAGAGTATTATGTTGGATATTAAAATGTAAGTTTTATGTCAGCCAGAGGCTTTCTGGGAATTGGATGAAGAAATAGAGGGTGAAGATCAGCAGGTAGTTAAGGAATGGCACAAGTCCTTTGACATTATGAGGGTCATTATAAGCATCACTATAGTTTGAGTGGATTTACAGGTAATTAACCTAATAGTAGCTGTAAGAAATTATGTCTAGATACATGTTATTACTTTGGATTAGTGAGAGGATGATGCTGCTGGAGTCAGTTCATTGGGACCATGCTCTAACAACTCCTACAGCACTGTTTTAGCTTGTTTTTCCTTTTTCAGGATCGACTTCTACTTTCCAGATCAAAAAGGTGTGCCTGTATCTATACCTCAAAAAAAAGAAATGCAGATGCGGATTTGAATGATTTGGATAGGAAAGGAGATGCTCATAAGAGGAAGACTGTGAAAGGTTTGAAGAGGTAGGTGGCAGGCATCACACAGCAATTCCTGCATTAAAGAGAAGGCAGATAATTTCAGTTTTTATAGTAATTAAAGGCATAGACTAAACTTCTCTACTCCAAAAAAAAAAAAAATACTGTTCAGTGTCCCAAATTCAGGAACTTTAGAACTATTCAGAAAAGAAATTGAGGCTTTGTTGGCTTCAAGTGTAGGAGGAGAAATAAAACAACACCCCCCGCACCCAAACTTTAGTGCACAACCCATACTCTGTAGCCCAGCAAGTGGGGGTGAATCTAGATGTAGGAAGAAGTAGGAGAGAAACTGGCTTTCTAACATAACCTTTTTCAAATTTGAGGATAAGTCTCTTTACCAAAATAAAATAAAATAACAACCCTATAAAAATAGTCTCCAGCTTTAAAACAAAAGTCAGCAAACATAACTATGCATTTAATCATTCTTTTATGTAGAAAGCTACATAGTTTTGAAAGAGCTAATTCGTTGAGTTTATAATAGTTTAGCATTTTTACCACAAATGTAAAATACAGAGCTGTATTCATTTCGGAAATTTTTGTTTGTGAGTCATTACACAAAAATGTTTTCTAAAGGAAAGAAGTTAAAAGCAGAACACCTAAATTAGAAGATATATTACCATCTTCCAGGGTGTAACTATCTTGCCTACTCAGTACTGTACAGCAATGAACAAAATGCAAAAAGTTCACTGTGACCTGATGAAGGTAAGGGAAGTGATACAAACGAGAATTATATGCAACTAAGAAACCAAGTAACTCAAACATAATTCTTATAATCAGAGCAGAGCTGTTGAAGCCGATAAAAACAACTTGCTAAATCTGTCATGACATGTCAAAAACATTGAGATTTCTGACCTCTAATATTCTACAATAGATTTTATTAAATATTTTAAAAGTTTTCAATGTTCTCTCTTGTTCTATCTTTTGTTATTCCAATGGTCTCTACATCAGAAATGAAAAAATCTCAAGGAATGAGAAGCAAGAAGGTGGGGGCAATAGGCTCCATTTTCAGTAGTGGGTAAGCAATTATTACTACTGTGAAACTCTTATAATTATGGAAGAGCCCAACCATGAGCAACCCTGGTTATTATTCCAAAGAAGGTTCTCATTCTCTATAGACCATAGTATTCCCTGCCCCCTTACTCCAGAAATGTAATACAGGACTAGCAATTAGAATCTAATGCTATGAACTGACTATCATCTTCCTAGTTTACAGGAACTGGACTCTCCAGACTTCTGCCACTGACTCTCTTAGGGGGAACAATATCAGGACCATGATATACGTTAGTGTGTTGTCATCTTCTTTCCAATAAACTTCTGTGCAATTCCACTTATGAAAGAAATGCATCACTATCATATTTCTCAGTTTGTGATGCTAGCCACAAGATAACACTAGAATTGAATCAATTTTCTTTCACATATGCCTGAAATACAGTAAGAGGTTTTTAATTCTGGAATTATCTCTCAGAAAAGAAGATACTGCATTATATATCAGTCCTTATGAGCCATCTGCCATCTGATATGATGAAACTCTAAATTATTTTTAAATTATAACGTCTTCTTTGGGGAAGAAAAATTAACCTGAAGTAACTTCAACCAGTTGTAGTTTGGAAGGTCTGTAGAAATTATCTGATGGAAAATTTAAATAGAGGCAAAGAAATTTGATATATATTTACTTCCCAAGGGTAAGAACTCATGGTTTTAAGAGTTAGATACCATGGTGAATAAACCTTTTATGGATTACTTTAAAAGAACAGAGTCAAGAAAAGCCAATACTTTTGAAGAAGTGTAACTTAGTGAGATTTATTCTACCAGAGAATAGTTGTATAAAATAGTTTGATAGTAGTGACTATGTATCATTTACTTGTAAATAGACCTATGTTAGGGATGGAGACTGAGAACATTTTTGCTTATATAAAATTGCACTATCAAGAATTTTTAAGACTGTCGTGCCAATAATGTGTTGTGGCAACTGGTTATCCATATGGAAGATAAAAGTTACATTCCTGCCATTCTACATTAAAAAAACAAACAAACAAACAAAGAACCCTACTTGCAGGTAAGTTAAAGACATGAAAGTGAAAAACTTTAAAGACTTTAGATGACTCACTAGATTATCTGTATGATTTCAGGCTAGGAAAGGATATAAAAGGAGACTATTGCTACATATGATTATATAAAAATGAAAAAAACCATCATAAACAAGGTAAAAAGACCTAGACTACATGCAACTAACAAAGGATCAGTATAGAGTATATAAGTAAGTTCTGAAATGAATCATAAGAAAAAGGATGACCCATTTGAAAATGGCCAGTGGATATGAGCAGCTAATTCATGGAAGAAATATAAATGACCAATAAATATATGAAGCAATCTTTGCTCTCACCCCTTATCAAGGACATACAAATTAAACAAAAAATAGATGCCAATTTTATGCCCATTAAATTAGAAAAATTAAAAAGTCGGAAATACCAAATACAAGTAAGGATGCATGGTAACAAGAAATCTATACATTGGTGGAAGCAAATACTTTGGAGAATGATTTGGTGATTAGGTAACAATTAGTAAGGTTGAAGATAAACAATATCTTAATCAACTGGAAATTCTCTTTCTAGGTATGTAGCCTAGAGCACTTCTCAAACATATGAACAAAAATACAAGAATGTTTATTGCAGCACATTTTATAATTATGAAAAATTAGAAATATCCATTAACAAGAAAAAAAGCACTGTAGCATTTTCATAAAATGTATTACAGAGAAGTTAAAATGAAACCCTAGTTATAAGTATAAATTTCAATAAATCTTAAAAACACAAGATTGAGTGAAAAAACAAGTTGAACATGTACAGTGTGATAACTTTTACTTATTTAACATATTCAAATACTGTATTACTTAAGGATTCATACACATGAGTTGCAAGTATGAAGAAGCTGAACAATAATTCAGCATAGTGATATGTGAGGAAGAAATGAGTCTAATGAGTTTAAGAAAGAACATAACAAAAGGTTCAAAATATCTCTAATATCTTATTCTCTATAAAATATGACAAAAATAAAATATAAAAAATGATCTGATATTATTTGATCTGAATGAGGAGACATAAGTGTTTATTAATGTTTTTGGTAGGCTTGATATATTTCCTAAATAAATAATACAAGTTATATTATGGAGAATCATGAAAAAAGGAAACCTCTTTTTAGTAGGACAAATACTAAAATTTTTATATTATGTAAATGGGTCTATTTGGCTTAGGATAGATTTCCAATTACAATACTATGCATAAATTTAAGAAGGGCTATCTATCAAACATTTTAGATAAAATGAACTCTAAAGAACAATTAGCTAACTTAAAAAAGTGGCTCTACTGAAGCAAAGATCTTGCTGTCAACAGCTTGTAAAAATAGTTGGAATAAAATTGTTCAGAAAATCTGAGAGCGGAAATGTATTTCTAAATCAATAGATCTTTGTATGCGACAAATGTTTGTGTTTAACTAAATTAATACATTAAATACTAATATATATATAAGTAAACATTTGACTATTTCATCTATATATCCAGAAGTTTATGTATTCATTTTGGCCAGAACACATTTGTATCTTTTAATTAAAAAACAGGGGACTTGCCCTATGCCCAGTTAGCCTGAGATAGTCTTGGTTTATATCTGTTATCTCAGTGTTAATTATTGATAGTGCTCCATTTCATTCTCAGCAGTGTCCTGGTTGGGATGATAACTTTTATGGTCAGCAACCAACTTTCACAGGCTGAAGTAAATTATGCGAGGGGATAAAAATCTGTAAGATTTCAGGAGAACTGGGGCACAGGATGACAATAGAGAACCTTGACAAAGTGATGGGAACGCAATAAAATTAAGAATGCTAAGCTTGGTTAATGATAACTATCTGCTCCTATTTCTGCCTATTTCAAATTCTAATATCTTAGGTTGGTGCTATTTAGCTCAAAATTAAACTCTGCCCTATAGTGGAACCAATTTGACCCTTAAACAGAAGAAACGTAAGAAACACAAGTCAATTATGATAGCTTTGCACCAATGTGATCTTGCTGCCAACCTTGCATTAATGCTACTTTAGTCCATACCCCTGGAATGAAATTCTTCCCTTTTATTTCAGCTCTGAGTCTTTGAAGCTTTTCTTGATACTCTATTGAATGTCTTATTGAATGTCACTCGTTTCTAGCTGAAACCCAAGTCTCTCCTCTGAATGAACCCGTTTCTCAGTAGCTGAGTGTCTCAACATTTTTACTTTGGTCATTTTTAATCATTTTTCCATTATAATAGTAAAATGATTAAAATAAATGCAATCATAAAATGGAAGACTCCCTCAAAGATTAGCACCCTTCCTCAAAACAAAAAACACTATATTAGACCTCATTCCCTTTTTGTCCTCCAAACACTCTTTTTTCTTTTTTTTGTCCTGGAAATGACTATAGATGAACTTTATGTTTAAGAATGCACAAAGACCTATACTTCAGACGACTTCAAAATAAGAGGCACAGATATGTACTGAGCACTTAAACAAGTACTTTGGTGCTGAAAACACTAAAATTAAATACCTGCTTGAGAACAACTCAATCTTGGATAAGGAGAAAAACCTTTAATGGGATAATTATAGAACAATGAGGTAAGTACTACAATGAAGGTGTTTCAGAAACTTGAAAGAGAGAAAGAGTGAATTCCCAATGCCTTATGTGGGCTAAGGTAGGGATTGGGTGGCTGGGTCTCATCACTTTTACTTTGGTCAATTAGGTCAATCTTTCATTTTAAGAGTAGAAATGCTAAAGTAAGTACAATCAGGACAAAGTTCAATCCAGACTGGTGTTCCCACTAAACTGACTTTCCAGAAAATCATTCAGAAAATAATCAACAACAAACATGTATATCTGTATGTTTTTCAGATACACAGAATTTTCATTGTAAATACCTTTCTCCCTGTCCACTTACAAAGTTTCTATTCATTCTTTGAGAGCCTCCTCGCAGAAGATTTTGCTGACTCCCTCAGAATTCTTTCCTTTTCTCTATTTGCTAGCAATGTATGGTACTTCTCTTAAGTCACTTACTCTTCTGTTTGATAATTATTTTGTTAGAGATTGGACTGTACCATACTCAAGGGCAAAAGCAGAGCTAAGCAGAATGCTTAAGGCTGTAGGCACTCAAAAAACATTGTTCTAATACACTATCCCAAAAGATAACACAACCATTCATGGTATGTTAGCTGTTTTTAGGTGGTATATTGAATACATATTCAAATAGTCATGAATCCTTGAAATGTGTTTCAAAAAAGTTGTAACTATAACACATCAAACTCAGGATTTCAGAGATATTATTGCTTAGGAAATGGCTAAGTGAAATAAAAATATTAATCAGAATAAAGTGTTCGAGTGACCCCCCTCCCTGATATTTCCTATTAACACACCTCGCTTGATATTTTTCACAGCACTTATTACCCTTTGACATATATATTTATTGCTCCTCTGTCCAGAACGTAAGCTCCACAAGGGCCATGATTTGTCCATTTTGCTTGCTGCTATATTCTCAGAACTTAAACTAGTACTTGGTAAGTGTAAGGGCTCAATATACAGCTATTTAAAGAGAATGAGGGAGGAAAGTAGGAAGGGAGGGATCGATGAGAGTAAGAGGGATGAATACTAATGTACTTGGCCAGTTCACAGAATCGGTTTTTGATTTGGAAGAGACTTCAATATTCTCATTTTATAGATAAGGAGACTGATGCCCAGAAGGGGTTGGTGGCTTACTCAAGGCCACATAGGCAGTGTGTGCGGAGCCAAGACTCCAACCCAGTCACATAGTGAGAGGTCGGTGAACTTCCCATAACATATACGTGTAGGCAATATAGACAAATGGAGGTTTACTACTTCTTATAACAGACCTTAACATGCTGGGGATCTATAAAATTAGTGGAATGGTATCAGTTGCTTCATTCAGACACCAATAATCAACACAGAAGAAAAAAAAAGCAAGAACAAAGATGAATGAGAAAACTAGGTTTTTCTGACTCAGTTTTATAGGGTAAATATTAGTATATTATTGATAAAAACAACAGCATTACCTCCAAGGACCATGCCAGCCTGACAGCACTTTCTAAGGCGACATGCTGGGCAGTTTTTTCTGCGAATTTTATCAACGATGCAGTCGTTTCTTCCAGCACATAAATAATTATGCTGCCCTAAAAAAAAAAAAAAAAAAAAAAAAAAAAAAAAAAAAGGATAGGTACACATCAGTAAATGCATGACTATCTCAGCCATCCTCTTGTCTGGCATAACCGAAGGTTGGTAAAGCTCCAAACCTGCTCAGTACTTTACCTGTGCCTTCAGGAGCCTAACTGAGGTGAACACAGCTTAGAAAGCAATTCCAGGGCTCCTTTAAAAACCTTCTGTGCAAAATTTCTGTGTATATTCTTAATGGTGTCACATGTCCTTAGACCTTTCTGACATTTCAAGATTAGCCACATGGTACTGATAAGCATTAGCTGTATAAAATAATCAAGCTCTATAAAATCTTTTCTTTCTAACATCTAAACCTTCAAGAAAACAGATATAAACTAAGGAATTAAAGCAGTCTCTGGAATAGATCTTGCATAAAACCTGTATGTTTAATTCTATTGGAAAATCCTGGAGCTAGGTCACTCTTAAAGGGTCTGATGATTGTGAATAGCATATAAAAATGTCCCTGATTGTACTGACTTTATTGCTTAGTTTATTTTGGCTAAAAACTAGAAAACATGATGAATAGAAATAATGATAAAGGGCGAACTATTTAAAACAATGAGAAGTACTCAAGGAAGATAGAAGAAATGGATAAAACATGTGACCCTGGAGTAATTTTGTATAGGGGAAGCTACTTTTACCCTTCAAAAGGTGTGGAATATGAATATTCAACAATGACGATTCTCTAAACCACAAATATATTCTATTTAATTAGGTATTAAACAATATAATTCATTTAGATTGAACGAAAATGAAAAAAAATCAGCTTAAACATGTAAATATTAATTAACTGGAAAATTTACTTCATTGGCACTCCTTATTTTCCAATACATTCCCATAAAACAGATTGCGACTCCTTTAACATAATCAACTTATACTTCTTAAGCATGAAAAATATTTTAAAAGATTATGGAATTACCCTATAGCATATTATTTTAGGTGACGTTAAGATCAGATTCACTCTTCTGGCTGAAATTTGTAGTAAAGGGACACAGAGATACCTTAAATGCATGCCTAATTATGCAGGAGAAAGGATATTCTCAAATGGCAAAATGCAAAAAGGCATGTCTATGGAACAGCTAAAACAAAATGGTTCTTGACCTGGGCATTTTTGGAAAAACACAGATGGTCTTTTCTTAAAAGGGTATTCCGCCACAAACTTACATTCAAACTTACATATTACTCACATACTAGTGTTCATTCTATTATTTAGGAGTCCTGGGCTGTTGGGAAAATTTCCCAAGGTGCTGAGAAACTGAATAAAGAAGTTGAGAACTCCAGAATTACCCAGAGTTTATTAAGGAAACTTACAGACAGAAGCAGCATCTCCCCAGGCCGCAAGATGGTGATACTCTGCACCCAAAAGCAGATGGAGCTTGTTATATAGAGACAAGTGGTAACATAGGTGGCTTGTAGCAGGTGGCATGTGCTTATTAAGAGCTGACTAATCCAAAGCAGTAAACAACTTAATGGTCCACTTATCAATACAAGAATATTTTTTCCAGGTGATACAGGCTCACCCCACCCAAGGAGAACTTGCAGTCAGCTTTCTTTGTAAGATGGCGTGGGTCACATTAAGTACCCGGAATCATTCACCAAACATAAGCAGTGGGTTTTCCTCCTAAAAAAGGTAGTTATGAAGCTTCACTAAGTCAGCAGAGTGTACTGCATGCTACTTTCTGATTTGACTCTGGTTTATTTTTACAAGTTATATTTGTAGGTTACAGGAATTACCATGAGAGTAAAGTGTGTGTAAGTTCTGTCTGTCATCCATCCATCCATCTATCTATCTATCTATCTATCTATCTATCTATCTATCTATCTATTATCTATCTGTCTACCTATCTATCTACATTTATCTAGTTCCTACACTGATTTCCCAGAACAGAAAATAGGGAGCAAGATTTTCCATCTTATATAGAGAACAAACAATGCTCATAGATGTAACTGAAAGGATGCTGTCCTAGTCTCTACAAAGTTACAAATATCCAGAAAAAAAAAAAGCCTGAAATACTAACAGCTGGAATGCTGCTGCTTTGTCTCATTTCTATTTCTTAAATGATTTATAACAGCACCTCCTTCTTCAGTGTCTCAGAGAAAGAGTTCCCCTATACCAGGGCTCACACGTTCCTGAAACTATTCCTTCCTGCCTACTTTCAAATCTTCCCCTTCGATTTCCCCCTTTCCTAAAATCTTTAGTCTCTCCCTCTCTAGTAATGTCTTCCTTTCTCAAAATCTCTCACTCCCAAACTTTTTTTTTCCAGCATCAAGGAATAAAAAAAGAAATTCTGTCTAAATTCTCCAACTCCACCTCTCACTTTGTTATCTGTTTTTGAAGAAATCATCCTCATTTGCACTCATTACTCAATTTCCTTTGCTACTCAGCATACTATAATTTGGTTTATAAAGTGTTCACTGGTCTTATAAAGTGTGTTAACATCATCAAAGATTTCCTCATTCCTAAATACTGTAGATTCTTTCTTGACCTTCTGTATAACTTGCCGCTGGTGGTTTCTCTCCCCGCCTGCCCCAATGCTTTGTTTTGGGGGCACGTCTTTTTTGGCTCTTCACCTGTCTTTCCAACAATTCCTTTACATTCTCTTTGCCAACCGCTCCTCCTTGGCCTAGTCCTTACATGCCATATTCTGCTGCATACAATGTGTACACTATGTAGGTAGTCTCATCATCTTCCCACAGCTCCAAAATCTGATCCTGAGCTCTGACCTTCCAATCGGCCCTCTGTAGATCCCTCAAACTCAGTGTATATGAGAAAGAATTTAGGGATTTTCTGGTCAAATTGTTTACTTAGTAAATGGTATTATTAGATAAATTTTATAACAAATTAAGGAAATTTAAAACAGAAAATCATCTAATTATCATGCAACTATTTTCATTTTTGTGTTTCCTTCCAGTCTGTCTATACAGATTTAGAGAGTACATAATATCTGTTAATATTTGTTAAGTGAATAGTTTTATAAAACCTGCATTTTTTCAAGTATTTATTATTTATTGAATATGTCCCAACACTTTTCAAATAATCCTTTTGCCCCACTTAACTGAAATGCCATCTTAAGTGTTGACTCTGTAGTATTGAATTGTAGTTACTGAAGTTAGACTGCTTGTACAAAGCTCAGATCTGCATCTTACTATCTACAAGATAATAATAACAGCAACAGACAATTATTAATCACTTATTATGCACTAGGCACTGTTATAAACTATCTGCATATATTAACTCATTTAATCATCACAGCAACTTTGAGAGGTATTATTAGTCCCATTTTATAGAGTTAATTGAAGCACTGAGAAGTTAAGTAACATGCTTAAGGTTACATAGGTAGACATTTTAGCTTAACTAAACTGAGAGGTAGTATAGGAAGTTAAGAGTATGGAGCAATATTGCTTAAGTTCAAATTTCAACCTATTTATTAGCTGGGCCACTTTTTCTTCTTTTTGGCAAGTAAGTGAAGATAATATTAGTATCTAGGTTTGCATCGATGGATTAAATGAGCTCATGTAAGAGCTTAGAATGGTCTGGCATATAACAAGTTCTTTAAAAATGTCTACTATATTTATGATTATCACATTCCTAAATCCTAAATACAGTTATATATGTTCTAGATGTGACTCAAGAATTCTACACTTAGGTTATTCAGTTTTAAAGGCAACTGAAAGACATTTTCAAATATGCAGAAAACCAGGAAATAAGGTCTTGATATACTCTACCTAAAGAGTTTCCTAAAGATGTAACCTAGCCAACAATAAGTGAGTAAAATAGAGAATATATGAAAGAGGAAGTCTGTTATGAAAGAATTAAAAATGAGTCCTAGATAAATTTCAACATATACAGATGTTTCTTGACTTACAATGGGGTTATGTCTCGATAAACCCATTGTAAGTCTGAAATATCATTAAGTAGAAAAAGCATTTAATACATCTAACCTACCAAATATCATAGCTTATCTTAGCCTACCTTAAATGTACAAAAAAACACATTAGCTTACAATTGGGCAAAATCATTTAACACAAAGACTATTTTATAATAAAGTGTTGAATATTTCATGTAATTTATTACATGTATTGCTTTCACACTACCGTAAAGTGGGAAAATGGTAACTGGGGTTTAAAATTTGCGAGGGGTTGGGTTTTGTGACCACAGGACCAAGGGGAATGAAGGGTGAGAATTGAATTCTGCATAAAAATGGATAATTTCAAAAGACTCTTATTGATGAAAATAGTTCTAGAAAACACTACTGAGATAAACCAATGAAGCCAGAAATCTGTCTAAAACTTTGAGTGGGAAGAGTCATCCATGACTTAAAACAAACAAAAATCTTGGCCTTTATGGGAGGTAAATTTTTACTACTGCATGGTGTATGAACCTGCACCAAGAAACAAATACTAGTCTAGGACCAGCGAAATTCCCAAGGTCCTGGGAGGCTCAAATGCAAACTTATCCGTAAGGACAGGTATGCACATGTGCAAAAAGAAAAAAAAAAATTTGTACAAGAATATTTACAGAAGCAGTGCTCATAATAGCTCTAAACTGAAAACAACCCCCCAAATTATCTATATATAGTATAATGTATAAAGAAACTCTGTTTTAGTTATTCAATGCATTATTATAAAACAATGAGAATAAATGTCTCACCCATGCAAAAAAGTTGATGAATTCCTGTGTAAAATAAGTAGACATAGAAAAATATGGTATGATTCTATTAATAAAATAGTCAAAATCATCTATGATGTTAGAAGTTGGAATGGAAGTTATTTTGGGGAGTGATGAGAAGGGGTGCAAGGGAGCTTCTAGGAAGCTAACAATTTTTTAATTTTTTGACCTGAGTGATGGCAGCAACATTTATTTAGTCATAATTCATTAAGCTCTATGTCTTTGAGTACATTTCTAAAAATATTTATGTTAATAAAATGTTTTTATCTTTCTTGTTTAAAATGGTTCTACCTAAGAGGACAGCTTAGAGGGCATTTTGATCCAACAAAGGGAGTCTGTGTGGGGTTGACCACTGGAAGTCCAGAGGCTGAGGGCCAACGTTGGAAGTGTTCAGAGATAAAAAAAAAAAAAAGGCATCACCTGCATTACAGGATTATAGTTGAAGCTTCCCAGTGAAATATACCCAAGCATCCCACCAAAGTATTTTACTAGAGAAAGTGTCAGCTATAATCATTTGTCACAGAGAACTCCAGTGACAGTCATATATGTATCTGTCCTGTATAACTGTGCCCATCTTCCTACAACCTTCAACCCATCTTCCTATGCCTTCATCCTTATCAACTGATAGTGGGTCTTAAGAGTGTGAGCAGGGTAAACAGAGAGGAAGGTGATCTTGTTCTTTCTTTCCTGAAGGCTTTAGACCCCAAACGACACTGAGCTGGAGCAAAGAAGAAACCCTATATTAGGTGAGAGTTTGAAATTTTGACAATAATGCTGGCCTGTGCATTTTGATTACTGAAATGAGATTGTTCTTCTGATTAAAAACTATGGGATTGGCCTAAGATTTCATGCAGAAGATGAAAGAACTAGCCTATAGAGTAGGTTTTGTTAGATGTAATGCTGATATTAGTATTTTGGAAAAAAAATTACACACACACACACACACACACACGGATAAAACACTTAGAGAATTATTTTAATGTTGCTAGAAATATAAATGTAAATCAGTGGTTCTCAATTAGAGACATTTTTGCTCCCTTCCACCATCCCCACTCTGGTACATTTCATAATACCTAGGGACAATTTCGGTTTACATAACTGAGGAGTAGGTGCTACTGAAGAGACAGAGAATGCTGCTAAACATTTTACAATAGGTAGGACAGTCCCCACAACAAAGAATTAACTGACTCAAAATGTCAGTAATGCTAAGGCTGAGAAATGTTGGTGCAAACTCATCATCAGCACCATTTTTTAAAAAGGTGTATTTTCTAAGTCTGTCCACTGACAATGCCCAGAAACAAAGACTACTGCAGCAGCAATAAATGCTAGGATCGAGATTGTCGTGACTAATATTTTCATCTAAAAGGAACCAGGGCTCCTTGGAGACATGACTGGGACCGGAAATATTCAAGTTGAGTATGGGATACTCTGTTGTGACAGAGTTTGATATTACCGAGAGCTAATGAAATTGTGTCAAAGACACACTGACCAAAGTTAGGACAATTTGGATGTCAAAAAGAATTTGGTTTAAGTGATTAAAACACATTTACTACATAAAAAGCCATGAGTACATAATAATACGTAAGAAAGGAGAGAAACAAAATGTATTCACTGGAAACTATTGGAGGTTGCTAGGGCATGAACTCATTACTTTAAAGCTGATAAAATTAGAAGGAATAATAGTAGGTTATCATCCTTTTGCAATCCTAATGAAAAGAACACTATTTGTTAAATCTGAAAAAAAAAACAATTAAAATATTCCTCCATTTTCCAACTAGACATCTGTGTGACACATTTTCTTTATATGTTTCAACCAAAACATGTTTCAACACACTGAAAGTAGAAAAAAGTATGAGACACAGCTGCATTCTATTAAGACACACTAAAATGACTTATAAAAAATGTAAAAACAATGTCATTCTTGTCATTAATTTTTTTTTGGTTTGGAAAATTAACATCTAATGATTTTTTTAAGTTTTAAAAATTATGTTTTAACTTCTAATGTGATAAATGTTAGATATAATCCACACAAACGAAAACTCTTTAGGCTCTCAATAATTTTTAAGCATGTAAAGGGACATGAGACCAGAGTGTTTTGGAACCACTAACCTGTGTAATAGTCTTGTCAAATGTTTAATCTGAGTCTAATCATGTAGACAAAAATCAGACAAATCCAGATTGTAGAAATGTCTACAAAACAGTGACCTAGACTTCTCAAAAATGTCAATGTCCTGAAGGACAAAACAATGGTGGGAGATCTTTTTTGGAATAAAGGAGACCAACGACCAAATAACATGCGTAGTTCTTAACTGGGTCCTGCATGAAAAAATAATCTAAACAGGATATTTTGGGAAAACAAATGGGGAAATTTAAATACTGGCTGTATAATAGATAAAAATTATTGCATCAATGTTAAATTTTGGGGTATGATAATAATTGTGCATTTCTATTACAGAATAATCTTGTCCTTAGGAGATACATTTTGAAATCATGAGAGGTAAAATATGATATCTGTAATTTACTTTCATGTAGTTAAGTATAGACATTTGTTTTATTATTTTTTCAAATTTTCTGGATGTTTTCTAGAAGCCAAAGTATTCAGAAGATACAAAATGACGTAAAGATTTGGATCAGTTTTTCTCATTAACCAATCTAGGGCTGGACATGTAAAACTGGAATGAAAAGGGAGGAGAAGACTGAATATTTGACGGATTGTGAAAGAGAGCTAGACAATAATAAACTAGTGGTTTTAAAGTATCTTGATGTATGATTCAAGGGTTCTTGAGTAAAGTGAAGGGAAAAGGTGTAGAGGAAGGAGGACAAGAAAGGAAACAAAATTTTATTGAGCACACTCTGGACCCTGGGCCGGTATACCACTAATTTAACTGTTTTATGTAATCTTTATAACAAAATAGATATTACATAAGTACTTAAATTTTCCAAGGGAAGTGGCAAATAAGGTACATGGAAATACATAAGGATAGAGTAGACATAAAGAATCTTGAGCTAGGAACAAAGAGGGCACAAAATATGTCCCTTAAGAACAGAGAAATGGGCACTGGGCACCAACATGAGCACATGACACCTGAAAGAGGCCACTGGGTAGCAAGGGCAGAGAGAATGGCACCTCCCATCTGTTATAGAAGAATGTTACTAAGCTTCATCTTGAACCAGAGGCCACTCATAGGAATCCAGTTTCACCCAAGTGTCAGTCAAACATGCCCTTTAGTAGAGATTGGGCATATTCCTAAACCCTTAAATGCATGTGAGAATATGTGTTGCCTTCACCCAAGAAAAGCAACTCACCTTGATACAATTCTTGCCAATCCCAGCTTTTAGTGCTTCAAAAAAAATCTAACAGCGCAATTTGTGTTTCTTGGTAGTTAACCAGTTTTATTTCTGTTTAAACTCATATAGGGTGTTTTCTTTCCACTTGTTCAATATATGCAAATGTGAAATGTTTTCATTATATTTGTTTTGAACACAATAAGTCTTCTTGATATACAGAGTAAAATTTTTATTTAACTGTTAAATTTACTTCTGTTATCCAAGTTCTATCAGCTATTAACTGTAAGACTTTGAATAAATCATTTAAAGTCTTGGTGCTTCATTTTCCTCATATATAAAATAATAGTTAAAAAGTTGTTTGGGAATTGAATAAAATAATGTGTTAAAATATGTAGCATATTATAACACAGAATAAATGCTAAATAGGTAATAATTATGACAGTTCAGTAAACAAATATTTACTGAATATCTTCCATGTCCTGACATTGTTCTGGGTGCTGATGGTAAGATTCTAGGAGCTTACTTTCCTCAATCAGTTAATCTTTTGTTTGACTTGTTTTTATATAGTTTATTCTTCAGAAACATTATTTGTGCATTGGCTATCTGCACTTTATTCATAATATCTATTATCCAACTGCACAGAGATAAGACCGTATGCTTTATAAATGAATAGACTTTAACTCAGAGTCTAGTTCTATTACTACACCTTGAGAAAATTATCTAAGTTTCAGTTTACTCATCCATAAAATGGAAATAAAAATAAACACTATATAAGGCTGTTATGTGGGTTAAATTAGTCTAAATTAGATGAAATACTTGACCCAGTGACTGGTACATAGTAAAAACAAGAAATCATAACTTGAAATTTTCATCAATTTGCCTTTTTTTTTCATTATGAGGTAAATCCTTAAATATGAACTGTACATAACTGATTTTATTTTCTGCTCTTTATGGCTTCCAATATAGATTTTTACTCTGCTGTTGCATTTTTAAATCTTTTTATAATATTTTATCATCTCATCCATCTACATTTTCATCTCATCTAGTTCTTTCCAATGACACTCATTCTTGTTTTGCTGACACTGTCTTTTGTTTTAATAACTCAAAGATTATTACTCAAAGTTTTCTTCTGTTTCTTTTAGAAAATCAAATTTAAGTATGCTTTCCCTAAAATCAAAACTATTTATTACTGATAGGAGTGTTAAAATGAACAACTTGACAATATGCTAGTGGGGGAATAGGACTGTTAAATGAGACCAGCAGTAGTCAGTCACCAAAGTTTGGTTGTTCAAGGACATTCACTGAAGCTGGACATTAGAATGAGTTGGATGAGTGGGGAGTGTAGAAAAATGGAATTAGAGAGGAAGGAGCCAATTTTCAAGACTATTGTATGAGGATAATAGTAAGGTTAGAGCTGACTGAGCCAGGGAGAAAAATAATGGAAAGGAAGTATAGAACGTTAACAGGGCTCAGACTCTATAGGGCCTTGAAGACCACTGTAAAAGATTTGATTTTTCTCTAAAATTTGATTTTACTTTAAATATAGTGCCATTGCAGAATTTTGATCAGAGGAATTCTTAGGTAGTTAGGTAGCCATGAGCGACAGGAGCGAAGGCCCAGCTCTGTAACCATAGAAATGACAACACTGACAGCCCAACCCAAAAGGCTACCCCTAGGATCTCCCAGAAAAAAAAGAAATCTCATTTTTTAACATAACGATCCCCCTACATCGTGGAGTATAAGGAAATAAATGGCCATAGTATAGCAACCAGTTTAGGTCAGCCATGAAGCTTATGCAGTAAGGAGATTCTGACCTTCTTTTCACTTCAGCCTCATTATATCATCATTATAATGTCATGCATATGCCTGGAAGATTATGAATCTAATCGTAACAAATTGAATTCTGGGAAGATACATGTGTAGTTGACAATAGGTTATATAGCAGCTAACTGTCAATCAAAATGACCTCACACGTCAGTCAGCTAGCACCACCCTTGTCACCACCCATCACAACCCAGATATAAGACAGACCTCCCCACAGGGCTACAGCCCTTTCTGGTATAGCTCATTTCTCTCTTGAAACATACTTCAGTAAATCTTACTTCAGTAAATCTTCTCTGATCTATAATTCTTTACTGCATCGACAGAAAGGACGAAAGCTCCCCCTAGTACCACTGGGGCAACAACGGACCTAGATTGGCCCCAACGGTAACAGAGTGATGTGATCTGGCTTATAATTTAACAGTATCACTTTGGCTTCTAGATTAAGTATAGACTCCACGAGTGGGAATGGGACCAATTAAGAAGCAGTTGCAATAAATCCAAAGGATAATCACTATGGCTTGAACTAAATTGGTCAGTGGAGGTTGTGATAAGAGATCAGATTTTGGATACATTCTAAAAGAAGAACCAAGTAGTTTACAGAATCTTACTAAGTGACATGCCAATATTTAATTTTTTTAAGTCCTCAAAGTTACTATTCAAAATTATTTCTTCTTTCTTCCCTTTATCTCTCTTTAATTTCTTTCTGACTGGATCAGCTTCTCAATCATCCTTTCTGAAGCTAGTCCTACTGCTTTTTTTATAGACAAAACGGTACCTCCGGATCTCTTCTGAACTCTCTCCTAATTATTTACATATCTTTTAAATTGTAAAACATAAAATTGTATGCAGCATTTAAATAGTTACATCTGATACTTCCAATTATATATTTAGGTAACCAGTAAGCATTCAGGGGAAATAAGGAATTACATATGAAATTTTAAAAACCTATTTTTTGACTTTAAGAAAATTCACATACTACTGAGAAAGGAGACATGTAAGACATCTATATAAAACATAAATAAATTATAAAAATATATATGTCAACAGGTTATTTGTCATTGTTACTCTGATGCAAGTTTATGACTTTTTACACATGCAAATGGTTTCTTCCCTCATAGTTATGCAATTTAATTTTTCTTTTGTGTATAGCAATCCAGAAGTTATCAATGTTCAACTTCATTATTTTAATCCAACTTCTGCTTTGGTACATCGGGTAACTTAATATTCTGTTGCAATTCTCCAGTGTCACTCCAGCTTCACTTGAAATTGGCTGTGTAAAAACCTACAATTATATAATTAGGTCTAGGATCCCAAATACATGACTGTACTACCACCAGATTTTTAAGCTTTTTTATAATTAATCACTTAATCAATTGCTACTACCATGTCTTACTTCAAACATAGTGCTGACTGGCATGGTATAGTAAAAGCACTTTAGTTTTTGGAGTCAGATGCCACATAAGTACATGCGGCAGGAGCAGTTTCAGGAAGTTTTCTCAGAAAATTAGGGAAAAAAGGTCATTAGCCAAAAGAGAAGGTGGGAAAGTATTGGAAAGCTGAGGAGGGAAAACCTGAAAGACAGTCATCCAGAAGCCATGGACAATGAATGAATGGACTGTTTGCAGCGCAGGTTACTTACTATGATATTTGTTTTCTAATTCCACTTACCAATTAATTATGCAGTTTCTGTAAACCTGCAATTCAGTTAGCGAATATCAACCTCCCTGATTTAAATCAGTTTTCATACAAATAATTAGGACAGAGACACTAGGTAATAAATAAAATGCAATGTAATGAATAAGAGAGAAGATTCTTTGGGTTCCAATCTTGGCTCTACCATTTATTCACTATTTGTCTGTGCAAGTCATTTAACCTCTTTGTGCTTACATAATACATGTAGCCAAGTACCTGATATGTGTGTCACTTAAATGCCACTATTATTATTAAATAAGTTCAGAACCTGACCATTGAAGCTCTTTGTAAGGTTTTTTTTAAGAAGTTAGAAAATCCTACTTCCAACTATTTAAGTATGTACTTATGAAACTTTTAAAAATCTATAATGTACTTATAATGCCTTCACAACAAAATTAACAATGGAGTATTCTACAGACACTTGTTTTTCAAAATGCTGCTTCATCACAAAGATGTCTTGCAAAAGGGAATTATTTCTGTTTTTTTTTATCAAAAACATTGTTTTTAACTTGAAGGGAAAGATGAAGTGTCCTTTCTGCCAAATATATTCTGAGTAGTATAATACTGAGACCCTTGTTATCACAGGAAAGGTCAGTAATTTGGAACACATATCCTTTTATAAAGGAAAATATATAGCTCATCTTTAAACCTGACACATCTTTTGAAGTACCGTACAGTGAGAAAGTCAGTATGTGGTAAAACAGATTTCCATTGTCATGCCACATTATGCTGCAAAGTATCGCTAAGAATCTATTGTATTTTAAGGGCCTTGTATTAAAAATCAATCACAGTAATGACATCTCACAGAGTTTTGTTCACTTAAGATTTCAACTTGTTTGTGCAACATATAGCTTGCCTATGAAGAAAGCAGTAAATTAATTTAATGTATGATACCCGTAACCTTAGCCTGAAATCTTTTTTTTAATGTGACAGCAACAATCCTATAGTGGCTTATGCAGTCTTTCCAGAAAACATTTTTTAATAAAGAAGGCAATTACTAT
The DNA here is from genome assembly GCF_902729225.1 of Pteropus medius. Taxonomy (NCBI): domain Eukaryota; kingdom Metazoa; phylum Chordata; class Mammalia; order Chiroptera; family Pteropodidae; genus Pteropus; species Pteropus medius. The sequence goes on along the minus strand of NW_024349505.1, from coordinate 1,106,807 downwards.
TGAGACTATATCTTCTCTGTATACCTTTGCTTTTCTGACTTATCAAAAAAATAATTTTTTGTATATTTCATATTGAAACAGAATCTTGCAACCAGTAAAACCCTATCATAAAGTATCTAGTGATGATGAAATGTTAACTCAGATATAAAATCTAATTGTCAAATGGTTGCTGTCCTCTAGTCAGCTCCTAGTCTCGAAAATCAAGATGAGAGTGAAGCTGGGTAGAGAAAAGGTAAGCAACCCCCATCGGCTTTAATCTAAACTAATTTCCCCAGGTGGGCCAACAAAATGGGTACTATCTAACCACCAGAATATTTCCTAGACTTTGCCCATGAGATTCAGAATATTTTCCACTGGTGTTTAATATGGTATAAAACTACAACTGAGACTAGATGGATTTGGATTGCATGGTGACTCCTGCTGCTCTAAGCCACCAGGCTGTGCAAGCTTGTCCCAATCATTTCATTAGCCTGGTAGTAATACAACCTCACATTTTACTGAATTGAATTTTTTGGTGATGACTTTTTGGCAGCAATTCACTATACTATAAACCAAGACAGATGAAACTCTGTTCTTTCATCTGTCTAGTAAACCACACTATAATTTTTTTCCTAATATTTATTTCTTTAAATCTTGAGTAGTTTTCTATGTGTCTTCCAAAAGTATTTTCTGAATGCATTTAGCTTGCCACCAAGTTGTTTTACACATATTTTTTGTTTTGTCTTACATGTATTATTATTTCAGTCATTTATACAGTAAGAACCTGTGTATTAGATTTTTTACTTAGAAACAGTCAAAGGAGGCTTCTAAACATTTTTCATTAGGTTAAGTGAAATTTGGAATGGCTAAATTGAGTACTGTATCACCTTAAACACTGCTGAAAAATTCTAGAGGTTTGTCTTCAGGTTCTGAGTATTAAATTTATAACAATGGCTTCATTGAATTATTAGCCGATATCTCTAGCAAAACATTCTTAGAGCAAGGCTCATCTTTCATGATAATGTATATATAAATCCAATTTTCAAAATGATTTCTTGATAATTTCTAATTTTTTCAATTTTCTGGTAGATCTGATTACATTGTCTAGTTTAGAGCTCCACATCTGGCTAATGAGTAGGTATTACAGAAAGTAGGAGATATTTCAGTGCTGCTATTTTTCTTGTCTATTATGCTTAAATTAATTGACATTATCTTCAATCTGTGGTTTCTTTGGGGGTCCAGATAAACTGCGGTAGTACTTGGCCATACCTTAAGCATGAATTAAGAAGGGACTTTGCACTCATCAATGCATTTGCACTGTGACCCGGTAACTTCTATTCTATAAGCAGTATATTTCTGAAATATGCATTGAGAGAGTGCTAGGACAGGTACTATTGATATCAATGATTCGTTTCTTACTTTTGAATAAGAATAAACATAAGTTCTAACATTTTCTTCACACATCTCAACGCCTAACCTCTGGGATGTGTGCATATTAGAAAACCAGCGCTCTAGTAGATTTGGAGAGAAATGACCCATTCCAGTCTTAATACATGCTCGCGGCTCCTACTGCTGCTGTTTTGTCTTGCCAGCCTCCTTTGCTACATCATCACTGCCTTCCTTCATTTCCCCAAGGCAACAATATCACAAGCTGACTATGTGAAGCGAAAATTCCCTTAGTTTGGGAGCAGCTGGAGGTAACGAAAACAAAAGACAGTAAACAATTCCAAATGTGCTGTCAGATATCACCATCCCTAGGGATTCATTGATCATTCCCTGCAATAGGAAATGTCTTACAGGTATTTATTTTGAGCCCTTGCCCCTTACTCTGTTGTTAGGCCCTCTATATCCTAGTCTTTGCTTCAGCTGCCAGCTGACAACCCTCTCATTTCTATTACAGTTATACCCAGAGAGGCTCATTCTTCACACTTTCATCCTCCTAACCCAAAGTGGGCTCTGGAATGACTGTGCATAAAGAAACATTCACTGAAGTGCTCTGCTTAACAGATCAACTATTGTGGTCTCTACTGTTAACAACACAAACACTGCCACAAACTTTGAAATTATAAGGATTCTTAAAAATTTAATATTTTTTATCTAATGCTTATGCAAGATTCATACTTCTCTCTTCTACCTTCCAGTAATGAAACATCGGAGTTAGCTGCTCCCTAGCCTAAACTTCCACAATTTGTAGTTCATATCTCTCATAAATATTACCAGACTGGATTTTAATAATGTGTTTACATTTCTTTCTCCCTAAGTTATGTACTTGGCTCATTCATTTCTGAGTCTTAATATTTAACACAAATCAGAGCAAAGAAGTCACTAAATATATGTTTTTGATTCTTTTGTATGAATGAATAAATAAACAAATGAATGAGTGAACTAACAGATCAGAATGTCTCAATTCTCAGAAGTTTTATTGTAATAATGTAATAAATGTAATAAAGATTACATTATTTCAATATCCTGGTGAGTATATTATGTAGAATATAATATACACAATTTGAATTAAACTACATCTCATAAGCTATATATAAGTTCCATAGATGCTCTCTTTGACTTAAAGTCATCTAACCTCTGTATAAGTCTATTTCATATGGTTCATTAAGGATAATCCTCTCTAAATATCACTTTCAACATCACTCTTTTACTTGGTAAAATAATCATGTGCTCCTCTTTAGGTCGAAGTTCCTCTATCTATATTTTTCCTCCAAAATTTATTTTGTGGAGCTTTCATTGCCCTACTTAACATGGTTCCATCTACCCACTGAACTCATTCCTTTTGGCTCCTACCCAAGCTCAATTCCTCAGCGTGCTACCTCAGGCTGTTCTCATGATCTCAGTTTCCCTGCCTCAGTCCTCCCTCTGTACTGCTGATACAATAATTTTCCTAAAGTACATATTGAAATATGTCACCAAAGTGCTCAAAAATCTTTAGGGGCTTCTCACTTTCTTCTCAGTTAATTGCCAAACACCACACTGTCATTCCACATCTTTTCAACCTCCTGTTTAATAATAATTCTCACTATTCCTTTATAGCAATGGTACCATTTTATTGCAGGGAGGTGTCACTCACCCTTTTGAAAATCTTATGAGTGATCGCCCCAGAAAAAAAAAAAACACAAAAATTTCACATATAACTACAAAGAATTCTTGGATGCCTGACCATGTTCCATGCTATAACCAAGATGAACTTCTTCTCATTCCATACTTTTTGTTTATAACAGCCATTATTACAACTCTTGCTATCAAAATCATTCATTCTTAACAGTCCATCTGACATGTTACTTTTACCACAAAAACATCTTTTGGTCTAAGTAAATATGACCTTTTCCTCTCAAATTTTAAACTACACTCAGTTATATTACCTATGCTATATTTACTATGGGGTTGTCTTATCTCATTGATGAAATTGGGCACTATGAGGTTAGGTATTATTGCTTATTCATCTTTGTAGTACTCTGCAGAACCTAGCATGGAGTAAAACTATAGTAAGAATAATTAACAATCATTGTTTAATAAACATTTATTGTAATTTTCAGGGCTGCTATCGCAAAACTCTAGCAGGCGCCATATTCAACACAGTCTATAAATTTATTTCTTAATACATGTCCAAAATCTCTTAGCTAACACCTTTTGGGCCAAATATGTTTCAGAAATCAGAATTGTTTAGATCTTAGAAAGATGGTATAGAGCAAAACTTCATAATGAAGTACATTAATACTTACACAGAAAATTCTATGACTATTCACACGGCCTATGAAATGTGAGTTCTTGTCAGGTTCTGCTGCCAAATGAATTCAGGTCAGGTATTATTGACAAGTAGCTACAACAGAACTATTGTTTGCAGGGCTTTTTAGAAGTTAAGATTGTGAATGAGAAATTGTGGGCCTCTGTCAGTTCTTGGCTGCATCTAGTCAGATTGGATTCCTTAATTTATGATGGAGGGTGACCTCAAGCTTTTACCTGAATTTTTCTGCCACAAATGCCATTCTTTGTTGGTCTCTTTCAACTTTGTAGGGTACCTGAAGGACAAAAGTGGTATACAATGGCCACTAGACAGCAGTAGGGAGCAGAGGCTAGCTCAGACTACCCAGAGCTCATGCAGAGGGAAATCGGGAACCAAGTTGATATGTAGTAGTAGCCTCCAAAGGAAATTCTTGTTTAAAGAGCAGAACATATCATATCATATCCCAATAGTCAACAGTTGGTATATTTTCTTTTTCGGGGAATTTTCTAAACAGTGATATCAAATGGGTGAAATTATTTATACTCAAGATTATATCATTGCTTGCTTTTTTACAAAATTATACATTTTAGATATCTTTTTACATATGTAATATAGACACCTAGCTCATTATTTTTAAATGATTCAGATTATTTCACTGCAAGGGTATATCAAAATTTATTAATCTCCCATTAACAGACATGTGGCTATTTTTGGTTTCTCAGTACTGTGAGTAACGCAGTAATAAACATCCACCTAGAGATATTTCTACACATTTCTAGAGTTTTTTTTTAAGGACTAGTTTCAAGAAGTAGAATTGTTGGGCTAAAATAATGAATACTTTTAACAGAAAATACCAAATTGCCTTCGAGCTCTCAAATGGTCATTTATTCATTGTTTTATCAGTCGGATTGCTGGAATGCCCATTATTTTAATTAATTATTAGTGAGTTGAAAAGTTTTCATACTTCTATAGACTATTTTTTGTGAACTGTCTTCATATCTTTTGTTCATTTTTCTTTTTGGCTGTTTGTCTTTTTTTCTTGGTGGTTTATAAGACTATTTTGTATATTAGTAATAACATTCCTATGATTTACACATGTGTTACAAATAGTTTCCCAATTTGTTCTTTGCTTTTCTATTTTTTTGACTTATAGAAATTTGAAATTTATTTTTGTATCAAAATTGAACAAATTTGATTTTGAATTCTGGATTTCATCTCAATATTAGAAAGTTTTGCCACTCTAAGATTATGAATACATAACTCCATCTTTTCTTTCCATGGTTTTAGGAGTCTTTTCCTTTTTAATAAAAACACTTAAATTGTTGACTTATCTGAAAATTTTTCCTTTATATAATAAGCCAGTAGTCCCAAGATCATTTATTGAATAATGCATTTAAAAATAAAAGTTTAACTCCTAATTCTTATCTATTTTTGAAGGTTGTAAATAATTTTAACTATTGCCAATAAATCACCTTTCTAACTATTACAGAACGAAATAAATAATGTTTTCTAGTACTACCTATTATTTTTGGAAAATTAATTTATGAGTCTCTATTCACACACATAAAAAGTGAGAATAAGAAGAGAGATATGACCATAAGTCATTTAGCATGGTTTATATTACATACAAGCAGTAAATAATGACAGCTTTGGTACTCTCCTGATCCACTTACAGAACTCTAAGTTTGCATCACACAATTTAATCAGGTACTAAACTGTAAGTTGTCTATTTGCTAATCAGTCACTTCCACATGCACTGCAAGCTCCTTGAAAAGAAGAACTGTACCTTCTGCTATAAACGCAGTACCTGGTTGAGAGTAAGAGCATGAACTCCAGGAATTGTGTTCTGTTCTACTTCTCATTAACTGAATTGACCTCATCTGCAAAATGAGGAAAATAGAATCTGCTACAGAGGATTATCGTGAGGGTTAAATGAGTTAGTAGATGTAAAAAGATTAGAAGAGTGCCTGAATTTAGTAAACAATTAATAAATGATAACCAATATTTTTACACTTTAATTTTTATATCTCCTACAAATGTTATTGCAGTTTTGACCTCATGAACCATACTCGCTATTTGTTTATACATTCTCATAAATAAATCACTTTGTCATAGAAGAGTAAATAACATTAAAAATACTATTTTCTGAAGAAATAACAATTATTATTGAGAATCATGTTTCAAGAAAAAATTATATGATTCCTTAAAATGTTATATAAAGTACATAATACCAGAGACTACAACAGCAGTTAAGAATGAAACCAAAAACCTGGGTTTGAATCTTAGCCTCTATACTTTGTAGTAACGACTGTGTATACTCATCTGTGAAATATAGGTAATAAGAGTATCTCTACCTCAAGGGACTCTTGCAAGAGTTAAATGAGTTAATACACTGAAGCACTTAGAATGGTGCTTGGGTCATTGTCAAGGATAGTTAAATGTTTGTTAAATAAATAAGCCTCTTACATAATATAAGGATATGCTAGTGAAGCAAACTGTATCCTTCTAGATTTGTCTAACTGAATATCTAATATGTCATCCAAGACTTTACCATAACTCGTATCAAAGTATTCTTCTGTTCACTAATTGTATAACAGGTTTTTTTGTTTTGTTTTGTTTTCTTATTCCTGGTTTTACTCATGTCAAAGACAGTGACTATATACATATTCATCTTTGTAATCTCAGCAAAGAAACTTTTAAATGTAGTATCAATACATGTATCTAGAGTGAATAAATTAAATTAATGAATTAAATCATTTTAGCAGCATAAAGGAAGCTACTCATCTAGTTCATTTAGAGCTGTATCAAAATACTTAATTATATTCTGGAAAGAGAAACGAGGCAAGCGCAAAACTATTTACTCAAGTAATGATGTAATAGCAATGTCTTAATAAGAGGAATTTCATAGTATGAAGAATGAAATTATGCACTATTTAAAAGAATAAGCTAGAACAATATATAAACACATAAGGCTTTAAGTCAATGCTGCATAAAAAAATAAGATGAATGATACACAAATTATGATACGTGATATCATTTATATATTAACATATCCAAAACATATTACACACACACATACACACACAAAAAAAACTGAGATAGTGGTATAGAAGAATGGTAAGAAAGACAACTTAAGCCTTATTGTTATTATTTTAACTTTTTAAAGAAAAATGTATTGTTGTGTTACTTGAGTAATTAAAGTACAACAATTCAAAGGCTGGAGCAGTAACATTACCTAGTGTTAGCATTTATGCCTTGATACCATTGCTTCAACCTCAGGTTCTCGCAGGGGTATTAAGATGCAGGTTCTAAGGAGCATTAATAATTTAGGAACTCTACATAACCAAATATTGAGCAGATGATACCAAATGCTATCTTTCTAACCACTATCTTCACTTTTTCAGTAAAGTGAAGGTTTATTTTAATGGGTCATAATGAAAAATTGTGCTTAAACCCATATTTCTACTCTTACTAAATCTAAACTGAGAGACCTATAACTTGAGAATAACATATCTAATTTATTATTTATTGAGTGTAAAAGTGAAATCCAGTGAATTAATACATGTTTATTTTTAGAGTAACAGAAAAACTGCTAAAGGGTAGTTTCTACTGAAGATAAAATTAGATTATTGACAAAATATCTTTTTAAGAGCAAATATTAATCAAAGACATTATAGTGGGATTGTTGGATAATTTTGAAGACTACAAAAGATGAGAAAAGTCTTATAGAGCTCTAAAGACAGAAAAAATAATTGACAAATTTCCCAATGAAAATTTGAATGTACCAACAGAGCATACTTCAAAGCAAGGAAAGTTAAACAGGGATAGTACATAATAATAAAGGGGTCAATTTTTCAAGGAGACTTAGCAATCTCTAATGTGTATGCATCTAAGAACAGAGTATTAACATTTTGTGAGGCAAAACTGATAGAACTGCAATGAAAAATATATAAATTCACTATTATAGTTGGAGATATCAACACCTCTCTATCAGAAATGGACAGATCCTGCAGGCAGGAAATCAGGACATAGTTGAACTCAAAAACACCATGCAATATTAACCAAGATAGATCACATTTTAAGCTATTAAAACCCACCTTAATATATTTAAAGAAAAAAAAATTATATGTATTCTCTCAGTCTATAGTGGAATTAATCTAGAAAGCAATAACAGAAAGACACCTCAAAATTCCAAAATATGTGGAGATTTAACAACACATGAGTTAAAGAAAAAATCTCCAGAGAAATTAAAAAATATTTTGAGCTAAATAAAAAGACAGATTATTGATATCTGTGGCATACAGGAAAAGCAGTGCTAAGTGAGAAATTTATAGCATTAAATACTGATATTAGAAAAAAGAAAGATCTGAATTCGATCATCTAAGTTTCATCTTGGGAAATTGAGGGAAATGAAGAGCAAATTTAGCCAAAGAAAGTAGAATAAAAAACATAATAAAAATCAGATCAGAAATCGATGAAATTATGAACAGGAAATCATGAAAAAAAACCCAAAAATCCAAAAGCTGGTTTTTTGAAAAGATCAATAGAATTTATAAGCCTTTAGCCAGGCTAATTAAGAAAAAAAAGGGAGAACACAAATAACTAATATTAGAAATGAAAGAAGAGACATCACTGTAGAGTCTATGAACATTAAAAGAATAATAAATAGTATGAACAACTCTATGCTTACTAATTTGATAACTAGATGAAATAAACAAATGCCTTAAAAGACATAATTTGCCAAAACTCACACAAAACAAAACAGACAATTTGATTAGGCCCATAGCTACTAAATAAAATGAATCAATAATTAATAACCTTCCAAAACATAAAGCACCATGCCCAGATGGGTTCACTTGTTAATTCTATGAAATACTTAAGAAATTATACCAATTCACAATATCTTTCAGAAGACAGAAATAGAGGGAATAACTTCTTACTCATTTTTTGAGATCAGCATCACCCTAATACAAAACTAGACAAAAACAGTACAAGAAAACTATAGACTAATACCTTTCATGAGCATAAATGCAAAAATCCTCAACAAAATATTAGCAAACTGGATCCAAAAAAGTATAAAAACAATTATACACCACGACCAAATGGGTTTATCCCAGGTATGCAAAGCTGGATCAACATTTAAAAAATCAATTTGTGTAATTTATTACATCAACAAGATGAAAAGCAAAAATCATGTGATCATATCAATAGAAACAGAAAAAGAATTTGACAAAATCCAGTACTCACTAATGATAAAAATTTTCAGTAAACTAGAAACAAAGGGAAACTTCCTCAACTTGATTTTAAAAATCCACAAAAACCCTACAACTAATGTAATATTAATGGTGAGAATCTTGAAGCTTTCTCATTAGATCAGGAACAAGGCAAGAATGGTTCCTCTCGCCACTCACTTTCAACACCGTAGTAAAAGTACTACTAATGAAATAGGACAAGAAAAGGATACAAAAGGTATATTCATCGGGAAGAAAGAAATAAAACTGCATCATTTGCAGATAACATGATTGTCTATGTAGAAATCTGAAAAATTGACAAAACAAACAAACAAAAACTCCTAGAACTAATAAACAATAATAGCAAGGTTGCAGGACTCAAAACTAAGATATAAAAAACAGTCACTTCCTTTATATCAGCAACAAGGAAATAGAATTTAAAATTAAAAACAATATCAATTACATTAGTACTCCCAAAATAAAATAGGTATAAATGTAACAAAATATGAACAAAAACTATATGAAGAAAACCATAAAACTCTGGTGAATAAAATCAAAGAACTAAATAAATGGAGAGATAGTCCATGTTCATGGATAAGAAGAGTCCATATTGTCAAGATGTCAGTTCTTCCCAATATGATTTACAGGTTCAATGCAATTCTAATCAAAATCCCAAAAGTTATTTTATAGATATTTGACAAACTGGTCTAAAGTTTATATGGACAGGCAAAAGACCTAGAATAGCCAAAACAATACTGAAGAAGAAAAGAGTTGGAAGATCGACACTATTTGACTTCAAGACTTACTATAAAGCTATAATCATTAAGACAGTGTGGTATTGGTGAAAGAACAAACATATTGACAGAACAGAATAAAAAGCCTCCCAATAGACCAACATAAGTATAGTTGACTAATCTTTGACAAAGGAGAAAGGCAATACTATGAACCAAACATAGTCTTTTCAACAAATAGTGCTGGAACAACTGGACTTCCACATGCAAGAAAAAAAAAGAATCTAGATGATCTTGAGTTTGACAATGACTTTTTAGATATAACATCGAAGTCATGATCCATAAAAGAATTGAGAAACTGAATTTTATTAAAAATAAAATTTTCTGCTCTGCAAAAGACACTGTCAAGAGAATAAAAAGACACAAAGTGGGAGGAAATATTTTCAAAAGACATATCTGATTATCTAAAATATACAAAGAACTCTTAAAACTCAATAATAAAAACAAAGAAGCTAATTTTTTAAAAAATGGGCAAAAACAGACTCACAAATATAGTGGACAATTTGGTGATGGACAGAAGGGAGCGCGGTTGGGAGACTGGGAGAATGGGGTGAAGGGTTAAAGAAGTACAAATTAGTAGTTGATAGTTGGGCAAGGGGAGCATAGAAGAGTGAATGTAGTTAGCATTAATATGATGTCTAAGTGGGGGGTCAGGGTATGGAGGAAGCAATTGGGGGGGATCGTTTTATGAACATTATAGAGGTCTAACCAATGAACTGTATGCTTGAAACTAATTTAAATAAATAAATTTATTTTAAAAAAAGGGGGCAAGGAGAGCCCATAGGTTCCAGTCAAGATGGTGAAGCAGATAAATGCTGTGTTTGCCTCCTCTCACAGCCAAACTATAGAACAGTCATAACTGGGAGTCATTGAAGTCTAGCTCAACAGAAGTTCTATAACTGGAGACACAGAGAAGAGGCCATCTCGAGACTGGTAGGAGGGGTTGAGATGGAATGACCTGGTTCCAAACTTGAGTGTGGCGGTTGAATAAGAAGGGATATCTTAGCTGTGGAGGCTGCCCTGGAGGAGTGAGGGGTCCCAGCACCACACAGGCCTCCCCAACCTGGAGCACCAGTGTCAGGAATAGAAGTCTCCACCACTTCTGGCTGTGAAAACCAGTGTAAATTGTGGCTGAGTGAAAAAGAGGGAGGCTGGAGTTGCAGACATACCTCTTAAGGGGACTTACCTGCTAATGGACTCACTCACTCTGAGCTCCACTGCTGGAGCAGCAGTTTGAAAGGCACCAGAGACAGACAGGGAAGAACTGAGTTGTCTGGCTTCAGGGTGAGGACTGGAGGGGCAGTTTTCTCCCAGTTTCTGTCTGGGAGAATTGGTAGAACCCATTGATTCATTGTTGAGCCCTCTCCTGCCCAGCTTGCAGACTGAGATAGGCACCATATCAGAGTCTCAACCAACCTGCCTAATACTGGTTGCCCCACTTTGATGAATCTCTGAGACCCTTTCCCACCCACTTGAGGGCCACTTCCAAATGACTTTTCCATACAAATGGCCTGTTTTGTCCATGCTGCAGACTTTCTTAAAATCTCTCGAAGGTTCATAAACCCCAAACAAGCAGTATGTGGCCTCGGCATGCCCCACATGTCTCACTGAGCAGCCCCAACCCCGGCACTAGTGGCAGGCAGCCTCGGTTTGCTGCTTGTCCTCTCGAGAAATCTCCAAGCTCCATGCTGGTGGTGGTCATTTGAAGATTGCCTGATGACTCTTGCCAGGTGTCTCTGGGCAGGGCACAAGCTAAAGATGAACTTGGCCTGCTGCAGGTCCCCTCCAGGAGTTGGAGGATGGCATGCTCAATGGCCAGCTTCCCATAAGCTGCAGTACCACCCAGGGTCGCATCCAAGGACAACACAACCAAAGAGCAGACTGGGAAGTTGCCAGAGCCCTGCTAAAGCGAATCCTTCTCCATAGGGTCAGACCTGTACCAGTCTGTCCTCAGTACAAATCAGCTCAAGGTTCAGTCCCTCCCACTGACATGCAAATAGAAACCAAGGGTTGACTACAATAGGAGGGCACACACAACCCATACAAGTGACTCACCTGGAGCACCCAACTCAGGTGACCAGGGAGGCTGCCCTTGTGGGTCCCACAGGACGCTTACAGCATAAGACTACAAAGACCAAGAGACAGAGCAGCCCTATCTAATACATAGAAGCAAACATAGAGGAGCAGCCAAAATGGGGAGACAAAGAAACATGTCCCACATGAAAGAACAGAACAAAGCTCCAGAAAAAGATCTAAATAAAATAGAGATGAGCAATCTACCAGATGCAGAGTTCAAAACAGTGGTTATAAGGATGTTCAATGAACTTAGGGGAAAAGTACATGAACTCAGTGAGAACTTAAAGAGATATAAAACATAAAAATGGAGGTAGAAAACATAAAAAAGAACCAGTTATAAATGAAAAATACAATAAATAAAATGAAGAATGCCTTAGGAGGAATCAACAGTAGATTAGATGAAGCAGGGGAATGAATCAGCAATTTAGAAGATAAGGTAGCAGAAAACACCCAATCAGAACAGCAACAAGAAAAAAAACTTTTTTTAAATGGGATAACGTCAAGCATACTAACATTCACATCATAGGGGGACCAGAAGGAGAAGAGAGAGAGCAAGGGATTGAAAATCTTTTTAAGAAATGACAGAAAACTTCCCTAATCTGGTGAAGAAAATAGACGTACAAGCCCAGGAAGCTGAGAGTCCCAAACAAGATGAACCCAAAGAGGTCCACACCAAGGCACAACATAATTAAAATACCAAAGGCTAAAGACGAAAGAATTTTAAAAGCAGTAGAAGTAATTAGCTACCTACAAGGGAGCTCTCATAAGACTGTCAGCTGATTTCTCAACAGAAACTTTGCAGGCCAGAAAGGATTGGAAGGAAATATATTCAAAGTGACGAAAAGCAAGGCCTACAACCAAGATTACTCTACTCAGCAAAGCTATCATATAGAATCAAATGACAAATAAAAAGCTTCCCAGACAAAAAAAAAAAGCTAAAAGAGTTCATCAGCACCAAACCACTATTCCAATAAATGTTACAGGGCTTTCTTTAAGAAGAAGAAAAAAAAGAAAAAAGATAAAAAATCTAAATAATAAATTGGCAGTAACTACATATCTACCAATATTACTTTGAATGTACATGGAGTAGGTGCTCCAATCAAAATATGGGGGCCTGAATTAATCAGAAAACAAGACCTTTACACATGCTTCCTATAAGAGACTCACTTTGGATTGAAAGACACACACAGACTGAAAGTAACAGAATGGAAAAAGATGTTTCATGAAAATAGAAACAAACTAAAAGCTGGAGTAGCAATACTAATACAAGACAAAATAGACTTTATAACAAAGACTATAAAAAGAGATAAAGAAGGACCCAATAATCCCACTTCTGGGTATTTATCTGAATAAACCCAAAACACTACTTCAAAGGGACATGTGAATCCATATATTCATTACAGCATTATTTACAGTAGCCAGGATATAGAGGCAACCCAGGTGTCCACCAATAGATGAATGGATAAAGAAGAGGTAGTACATATTTATAATGGAATATTAGCCATAAAAAGAATGAAATCTTCCCATCTGCAACAACACGGATGGACCTAGTGGGTATTGTACTGAGTGGAATAAGTCAGAGAAAGACAAATGCCATATGATTTTACTTAGATAGATTCTGAAGAACAAAATAAACAAAATAGAAACCAACCATAGATATAGAGAACATTATAATGGTTGCTAGGTGGGAGGATGTTTGGGGAGTTGGTGAAAAGGGAGAAGAAATTAAGAAGCACACATTGGTAGTTACAAAATAATCATGGGGATGTAAAGGATAGCATAAGGAATATAGTCAATAATATTGTAATAACTGTGTATGGTGTTAGATGGCTACTAGATTTATCAGGGTGATCACTTTGTAAGATATATAAATGTCTAATCACCATGTTGGGCCCCTTTAATATAATATTGTATGCCAGCTATAATTGAAAAATAAAAATATTATTTAAAAAAATTAAGTAACTGCATTTGAAAAAAAATAGGCCAAACACCTTAATAGACACCTCACCAGAGAAGATATACAGATAGAAAATAAACATATGAAAAGATGCTCCACGTCATATATCATCAGGGAAATGTAATTTAAAACAATAAATATCATATCACACCTATTAGAATAGCTAAAATACAGAACACAGACAGTACTAAATGCTAGAAAGGATACAGAGCAACAGAAATTCTCAATCATTGCTCATAGGAATGCAAAATATCATGGCCATTTGGGAAGACAGTTTGTCAGTTTCTAACAAAACTAAACATACTTTAACCAATGATCCAGCAATCACCTTTCTTGGTGTTTACCCAAAGAAATTCATAACTTATGTACACACAAAAACCTACACGTGGATGTTTATAGCAGTTTTATTCATAACTGCCACAATTTGGAAGCAATTGAGATGTCTGTTCTTCAACAAGTGAATGGATTAATAAGCTGTGCTACAACCAGACAATGGAATATTATTCAGTGCTAAAAAGAAGTGAACTGTCGAGCCATGAAAAGACATCAAGGAAACTTGGATGCACATTACTAACTCAAACTATATGACATTCTGGAAAAGGCAAAACTATGGAGACAGTGAAAAGATGGGTGTTTGTCAGGAATTAGGTGGACCAGAAGTATGATTAGGTAGAACATAGAATTTTTAGGACAGTAGAACTACTCTATATGAAACCATAATGATGGATACATGTCATTGTACATTTGTTCAAACCTATAGAATGTACAACATCAAGAGTGAACCCTAATGTAAATGGTGGACTTTGGGTGATTTGTGTGGTAGGTTAATCAATTAAAACAAATATATTGTTCTTGTGGAGGAAGTTGATAATTTGGGGAGGCTATACATGTGTCAGAGCAGGGACTATACAGGAAATCTCTGTACATTCTTCTCAACTTCCCTGAGAACTTAAAATTACTCTAAAAATAATAACACTAAAAAATTTGAAAGTTCATTACTTCTCTTTTGGAAGCCATAGCAGTAAGAATTGTTACCAAATTAGTTTTTGTTTTTAATCTGATACCAACTCTACTCAACTTTTGAAACAAAAACATTATTCATAAAAATATTTCATTTCTGTACAGTTTCCTCTGTGGTCTACATATGACGATGTCTTATAATTCTGAAAGGCTTCTCCCACCATCCCCAGCTTCTGACAAGGGTAGAAATTCTCTGGTTGTCCAGGCATTAAATAAACTAATCACATAGCACATCTGTAGTTAGTTATGTGCATACTAATTGAGTAAAGGTCCCTTTCCTCCATTACATGATAAAATACACTGGGGCTGCTGCCAGCCAAGTCTGTTCTGTTTTATTGTTCTTTCAACCAGCACCTAGCATAGTGCCTGGCATATGGCAGGTGCTCAATAAATATTTGGTTAATTAATAAATGAGTAAAAACAACAAAAAAAGATGAACAGAATGACATTATGCTAAGTGAAATAAGCCAAATAGAGAAAGATAAATATCAGATGGTATCACTTATATGTGAAATCTAAAAAATAAAGTCGAATTCATAGAAACAGAATTTAGAAAAGTGGCTGCCAGGGTCTGAAGGGTGGAGAAAATAGGGAGAGGTTGGTGAAACTTTCAGTTATAAGATGAATAAGGTCTGAGGATCTAATATACAGCATGGTGACTATAGCTGAGAATACTGTATTGTATAACTGAAGTTTGCTAAGAGTAGAGCTTAAATGTTCTTGCCTAAAAGAAAAAAAAGGTAAATATGTGAGGTGATAGATGTGTTAATTAACTTGATGGGGGAGGAATTCTTTTACAATATGTATGTATAGCAAATCATCATGTAGTACACTTTAAATATCTTATAAATTTTTCAATTATACCTTAATGAAGCTAGAAAAAATGAGAATAAGGTAATATGATTTAAAATCCATCAATAACAACTTAGCCTAGTATCTTCTGAATGTTTCAGCTGTATTACTATATTTTTCCAACCATATTCCATTAAATCTATTCACTACGAACGCTGTCAGACTCAAATATCCAAAGACTACGATATTGGCATCATTAGTTATGATGATCAGTTTACTTAGCAAAGTTATTTACTAAATGTCTAGTATATTCCTAGTATTGAGCCAGTCACAATGCATAGAGAGGTAAGCCAGGTCACACAAGCCTGTATTTCTAGGACTGGCAGGTCATTATGACTTCATCTCCTTAAAGGTCTCAAAGCAATTCTTGACTACTTCCTGGACTTCCTGGTTCACTCCAAGTCTTAGTATAGGAATGCAGTGGGCTATTCAACCAATTGTTTTTTGGCTAATTCATTTTTCAGCTTAAAATTGTCATCTCTTACTACCCTCTATCTCTACTTTCTAAGTGGTTTCTTTTTGCTCTGTCTCCTACCAAGGAAAACCCAGTTTTCCTGGATGACTTTTTGTATAGGCTTTATCATCTCCCACTCCTAACTTGGAAAAGAAGGAGAGAGTGGCTCTTGGCCCTTGACTATGTTTTTTCCTCTCTACCTTAAATGTGAAGTCAATATCACCCATCCATTTACATCACTCACTTCTAATCACCCTTGGTCTCCCATTCTTCTTTAGGACTCATTTTTACTTTCCTAGATGTTTTATCACTTGGTGCACATTTAACCTCTTCTTCCAACCCTCTATCATTTTTCTTTAAAATGTAAACATTTCCTATTATGAGAAAGAAAGTATAGTAGTCAAGAGTACAGATTCTAGACTCCCACCATTTGTGTTTGAATCTGGACTCTACCACTTTAACTGAGATTAAGGCAATTTAAACATCACTCAGTCTTAGTTTCCTTATTTGTAAAGTGAGAGTAATAATATCTACATGATAAGGATTAAATGAGTTAAGACCCATAAAACACCTAGTCACTGGGCACATAGAAAGCACTCTAAAAGGCCATTATCATTATTATCCTTGGTAACACATTAATATCCATATTATTGGCTATTGAGTTTCAACTTCTGGACACACTGGCATTCACACATAGTTCCGCTTTGAACCAGCTCATTCCACAGCCCTACTTTAAGATTTCAAATATTGTGTTTCTCCAACTACAAAAATCCTTCCTCATCTTTCTCACTCTTGAAAACTCTCAGAATCTTCTCTCTCTTCTTTTCCCTTAAATCATTAATTCCCTTCCAATGCGACTAAACTTTAGCAAACTAACTTCCCAAACTTCAACTCTCATAATTTCCTAATATGGATCTTAATTAGTCTAATCTTAATTTCTTCACTCTTCTTTGAACATAGATACTTAAAAGCTCCCAATGCCCAGAGATTAATAATCTTATTTGTCCTTTAATAATCAAGTTTAAATCTTCCATAAAGCCCTCTCCCATCATTCTAGAACATACACATTCCATCTTACAACCACCTTTCTCCTGCCCAAATACACAAGCTCACAAACCACACAAACCTTACATACTTTACAGAATTGTTTATCTGGATATTTAATGAGAATCTTTATTTTGCATGCATACATGTTACCTTCTCCACTCTATTATAAGCTCCTTGAATGTGAAAGCAATATCAGTTGAAGCTGACAATACATTCTTTTAAAACTTCACATGTATTAACTCATTTAATCCTTATAACAACCCTAAGAAGTAGCTATTGTTATCCTTATTTTATATCTAAGGCAAACAGAGGTAAAATCAGGGAAAGAATCTTTTGTTAAGATCTAACTATAAGAATATATAATTGCTCAATTAACTTACATAGTTTTGTAATCTTGCTCTAGTTTCATGAATGATGTATCAAGAATTATCTCGAATCCTCTTTGTAAGTATTGCCAAATAAAGCTGCTTCATTTCTACTGCTAAAGACTAAAACAGTATACAGGAGGAGTCCAACAAATGCTTTCTAAGAGTAAATTCGAGAAGACATCTTATATGGTGTTGGATGTTAGTCTGATGATAATAGCGTGAAAGCATGTGTATTTTAGTTAGGGAGGGCTTTGGTCCTATATGTACTTTTTGAAGTAACTTTCAGGAATTAAGTAGCATTTATCATATATCTACTTGTGTGCACCATCTCTGAATTATAAGCATTGTGATTAAAGAATATCTAACCTATGTTAATTAACAATCAGCCACTAACTAGTTGTATGCTCTTTGGAAACTCAAATTTGTCTTTGGAACTTCTTATCTGTAAAAAAGAGGGAGCCGAGCTAGAATAAACTGGGCTTTAGGGGATTCTAAGTGAGTCATTCACTTAAAAAATTAAACTATTATAAGGAGACTGTTAGAATGAAGGAAATCATATTAATGCAGAAGGAAATGTTCAAGAAACCAGAACCAAGGTCAGATAAGAACAGTAACTTCAATTATGCACTGAAGAATCAACTCATCCACACAAAGAACTTCCATCTGTAACTATGGCTAAATGATGTCAATGGGAAAGTTAAGCCCACTCTTAGCTCTCTCACATCCTCTTTTCACTATGCCTCAATTAATTTAAAATGAGACTGACTTCCCCTAAAGCTGAATACATATGTTTAACATCAGTTAAATACACTCAACCTTTGTGGAAAAAAAAATCATATGCTAGCAATATACAAAGCAAGTATTTTTTCTGAAAAATTAATTTCAGTAGGAGAATAAAAATCTATTAATAATTAGAAATCATTTCATCAAATCATCAAAAAGGCATAAAAGTTGTAAAGAATCACCTGTTAGGCATCTACAAAGGTAGATAATTATTTTGTTATATGTCTTTAGGGTTAGTATTCTTTTGGTGTGCATTTGAAAGTCCATTTTAGGTAAAAATTCCCCACTACCTCCTTTCTACTTATAAGTAGAGGGCTCTTAAAATCCAAAAACTCTCCAACAGGAAGCCAAAAAGCAGACATTCACCTCCGGTTCTTTGTCTAGGTGTGATCGCAGCACTCCAGAGGAAACTCTAAACTAATTTCAGCTTATAATAAAATATACTTATTGTTAGAATTCAAATGTGAAATGATCTTTAAATATATTGTTGTCTTCAAATGTGTTTGGCTGCTTAGCATTTAGTGTAGCTAGAAAGAGAAATATAAAAATATTATTCATGAAAGTTCAAGTCTGAAATATACTATGCAAGTCAGTCCAAAATCATTCAATAAATATGTAATTTAGATGACTTTGAAAACATAAAAATCTTGCAGCAAAATACTTTATAAATTATATTACCATGATGTCCAAATTTTTCATTTGCTTTAAACTGTTTACTCTATCCCCTTATACACTTTATATACAAAATTATCTACTTATATACAAAAAATACTAAACAAAATTTTTTAATTGTATATATAAGTATTGCATAAATGTGACTGTAGGGAAAAGACAAAATCACATAGAAAATTTGTAACATCATATACATGTACATTTACACACACATACACAAGTACATATATATAATTTTGATGACTTTTATCATTTTTCTTTTAATCAAAATTTTAAATTGAATATTTGTTACATATAATATATAATAGAAATACGAAAATAAAATTAGAAAAAAGATGTTTCTTTAAAGCTAAATAGTTAATGAATATTAACATTGTTCCCAGGATTAATATGACTTGTATCTATTATTGAAAGTGTTAGTTAAATATTATACACTTATAATATCCAATTGCATTCAATTTTGAGTATTATAAAAACATATTGTGAAAAATATCATATATTTACAGTTATATGGAAATACTACCATTTCTTAGAAGAAAGAAGCAATAATTAAAATTTATAAAATATTAGATGATCTTCGTTTACAATTAAACCAATAATAAAGGATCAGGGGAAAGGAGCCTACCTTCCATTGCCCTTTTAAAGAAGACCTTACAGCTCCCACAGGTAAGGACACCATAATGACAGCCTGATGCTTCATCCCCACAGATTAAACAAATCTTCTGAGGTAATGAGTCGAAGCTGTACTGTGGGCTCTGGCTGGCTTCTGAATCCGGCCTTGAAATGCAAAGCAAAGCACTCCGTTTATTTTTAGATGCACCACTATCTAATATTAAAGATTTCTTAACCCTAGAATTGACAGACTGAAAGGGGGTTTTAAAAAAATAGAACTATATATATACACACACTTGAAAGACATGCAGATTAAACTTGCAAACTAAACCCGTTAATGGATAAACTAGACTTGCAAATTATTAGCCACTTATCCGTAGCACTAGCATAAAAGAACAATAAATACATAATTTCTGTTCAGGAAAGTTCAATCGTACTTAGCAATACTTTTGCTTTGATTTTAAAACTCAATTCTGTAACGCTTGTTTACTTAAAAAATATGTTTGTCATTTTAAAGTATTGTTCAACATACCGACACTGTTTTGCCTATTTACAGCACTAAAATTCCAAACTGAGCATTTTTTCCTTTAAAGTTCCATTACCTCAGTATGTAAATTTAAATATTTTTGAAAACCTGTGTGGAAAGTTGTAGCGAATAGGAAACAATATTAGAATACAGTGCACTACAGTGATTGATATTTAAATCCATAATTTAAACATGTTACACAAATTAATTTTAATCTTGAGATTCGTATGAAAATTGAGCGGTTCTGGCAGGCTACCCTACATCAAGTGCCACCCCTCCAGGAGCACCGGTGCATAATGTCGCCTCTCCAAGACAGACATTCCCAGTAAATGTCCTTCTAAGAAGAGAAGCATTTTATAAAGCCCCCAACTCACCCCACCCTTTCCCCTCCACGGTGCTACAGCGGAGCTGGTGTGACGTTGCACATTTTAAATCAGGACTGGTTCTGCTTCGGAATCTCGCAGATTTGAAGTTTACAAAATGTTTTCGGGGAGGCACGCTCCCAAAATGGCATATTCTGCGCCCCCTTTGTGTACCCAAGAGTAAGGAGAGGAGGGAAGTAAAAGGAAGCCAAATTGCCCCGGTGCCCCGCCCCGGCCACCCACCCTCTCGCGGCCACTCTGAGGAGCGGAGCCGGGCACCGAGAGCTGTGAGCTGGCTGCGGTGAACCAGTGGGACCGCTACTCCCGCGATGCGCAAGGCGCGCGGAGCCTGAGCCCTCACCTCAGGTAGTTGAGATAAGGCGAGTAGACCTGCGGCAGGCCCTCCTTGAGCACCGCGGCCTGGTAGCTGAGCTGCGGAAGCCCGTTGAGGCCGAGCGGCGGGTAGAGCGCAGGGGCCGCCCCGGTGGCGGAGGCTGAGGCCGAGGTGGAGGGCAGGCTGTCCCGTGGCAGCAGGCAGGAGCCCGCGCCCGCAGCCTTGCAGGGCGGTGAGGCAAACGCGCCCTGCTGGGGCGTCGCGCCCTCTGCTTTGTACAGGATGCACTCCAAGGTCGACCCCGACGAGGACGCGGACGAGACAGAGGAACTGGTGGATGCAATCGCCACCGCCGCTTCCCCAGGTCTGGAAGACGACGCTCTTGGAGGCGGCAGCGCCAGCTGGAAATCCGAGAAGACAGCGGGGTTGGCACCCGTCACCAGGTACCGCCGCGGGGAGCGCGCGGACGCCTCGGCGCCTTCCTCCTCCTCCTTAATCTTCAGGGCGGGGTGCTGGAAGTCACCATAGAGCGGGAACGCGTCCTCTTTGGCCTCGGCGTCCGGCGCGTAAGCGCAGTCTTGGAAGTCGCCGGCGGCGACTGGCGTCGACGAGGCCGGGGATGAACCCCGCGACGGGGCAAAGGCGCTGACAGTCGTGGCCCCACCGTCATAGTTCTCCGCCTCCAGCAGCTTCCGGGTGCGGGCGGCCAGGAAAGCCGAGTTGAGTGGCAGGATGGGCACGTGGATAAAATCCATCACCATGGTGGCCATCGGGGAGCGCCCAGGCGCCGCTGGCGTGTCTTGCTCCGCCAGGGCGACCCTGGGCTTGGAAAAGCGGGCATCTTCCTTGGCAACCAGGGCGACACCTCCTTCGGCCGCCCCAGGAGCGGTGGCCACAGCTCCTCCTTCGGCCGTCGTGCCCCCCAGAGGCTGGGGTTTGTCCTTCAGAAGTGGACCCACCGAGCCCTCGGACTCGTAGTCATCCTCTTCCTCCACTTCCATCACAGTGGGCTGCGGACACGGCTTCGCGGCGGCCCCAGGCCAGAGATGGCTCCCAGAGGTCGAGGGCAGCAGCTGCCGGCACGATGACAGGCCCCTGGGCAGCACTTTATAGGCAGCTGCCGTCTCGGAGCTGTCGCCAGCCTTGCCCTCTGGCCGGTTCATGAGCGAGGGAAACACCCCCTGGGTGCCAGGGGCAGCCCTAGGCTCTACGGGAAGTTCGGGGCTAAACAGGCACCAAGGGCTGGTGGCCTCGTAGGTAGAAGGGCTGGCGTGGCTCTGTCCGGGACCTGAGGGTGCCAGTAGAGTGTCCAAGACACTGTCCAGCAGCCCGCTGTCTTTTTCTGGTGGCCTAGAGCTGCCACCTCCTGCACCCCTTATAGCTTCAACTCTGGGATACACCCCCTCCACGTCTGACAGCGCCTTCTGATCCTGGGTCTTTTCGTCTTGGTCCTGTCCCTGGCAGGGCCGAGAGAAGAGCAGCCTGTCCACGGAGATGGGTATGGCCGAGACTACCCGCGAGACGTCCGAGGTCTGGCTCGCCTGGAGGTGGTCTGTGACGGGGCGTCCCAGCAGAAGAGATCCATCCTGGATGGGGGAGGGCGCGCCCCCCGCCACGTGGGGAGCCTGGGAAGCCTTTGCCTTCAGCTCTGTCATGATGACCTGACTCTACTTTTCTCCTCCCCTGTCTCTAGGGAGGAGGGATAGGGGAAGGAGGAGGGGGTGTCAGGGATATAGGAGCAGCGGGAGGAGAAAATAGGTGTTGAATTTGGCGGGACCGGGCGGGGTTGGGGTTGGGGGTGGGGGGATGTCCACCTCCTGGGTCAGAAAGGGGAGGCGCTGGTCAGCCACTGCCCTTTGCCCTCCATCTAGTAGGCAGGAGAAGGGTGACAGTGGTTCCGTTCCTGAGGCAGGTGGGGAGAGCAGGAGAAGAAAGTTGTAAGGATCTCGTGTCCTAACTGGGAGAGTTCTCCAGGAGAGTTCTCCGACTTCAGTCTGAGGACGGGAGACGCAGCGTACTCACACGTCTGGCACACGAGTGGCGGCGGCTTGGAAAGCAATTGCGTGCGGCTCTACCTCCCGACTTTTCTCCGGCTTCAAACCCGTGCATGCCGTGTAGCTCTCAATCCCTGCCTGCGTTCCACTTCCCTTCTCACTTAAATCCTGGGGCTACTTGGACAATTTCCCATTCTTAGGAACAGCAGTCTTCCTGCCGGCTCCCTATAGCTGGCGACAGTGATCTCTGCAGCTCTCACTTTTCCGGGCAGTCCGAGAAACCCCTGTGTTTGCAGATTCCACTCAAATGCCAAGTGAAACTAGTTCTCATTGAGAATGCTGCTCACACATCGGTTCCTCGCACACTCAAATAGTACAAGGCTTAACTTGAGTAGTGATAGCTGTAGACTGGCCTCACAGCTTTCTAATAACACCTCCTCCCTATCGGGAAGCCCCGCCCAAAGCCCCTCCCTACCCCGATTTCAACTCGATCTAAAATTCTGGAGTTGGTATTCCCAACCGCTAGTCTGAATCCACTCTGAAAAGCAGGTGGTGTGAGATGAAACTTCATAAGCACATTAAATTTTGTACTACCAATTAAGAATTATGCCCAATCTAACCGGAAAAATGAATGGATTCTATCTGAACCTGAATTATCAGGATTTCAGTTTTGTAAAGATTTAATATAGAGGAAGATATTTGGTTATATTATCTTTTAGAATAAATATATTAAGAATGATCCTAAATAATATAAAAAAGGTTATCTTATAACTTCCATAAAACTGAGTGCTTTCAAATTTATTACAACCAACATGTTCTGCTCCTCTCGAATAGTCCTCAGTGTGGCAGAGAAGTCTGGGAGTGGATGATAGTTGATAACGCCTCTCCATCTGTGTGGAAAGTTTGGCTGTTATGTGCCATATTTTGATTTGTCCTGAGGAATGCATTCTAATTTTTAATAAGTAGCATTTTAAGGAAAGCTTCCTTTACCTCCAGCTTCTATATCCTGTGCTACATCATAAGTTTCTCAAGAGATGTTGAACACTATCTTCTCCCCTCAACATTCTTTTCTTAATAATCTTTGAGTTTCTTAAACACCTCTTACTTCATAAAGATATGGTAAAGAGATGGGAGAGTGTTGCAATAATTTGAGATACAGAGTCATAAACTAACAATCTCTGTGCTGAACCTAAGACCATTGGGTATCTTGACATCATCTGAAATATACTATGTTCGAAACTGAATTAATCATTTGGAAAATTCGTCAAGGTCCTATCTGTGCTGATTCCTCACAGGGTCTCTTGGCCAGATGTAGAGACTACAATGGAAGACTTCAAGACTCCAGGATGGATAAAGCCAGTAGAGGTAAGAAGACTGGATCTCTGAATCTTTGGGGAGAGTCTATATAAGTGAGAATTAAGCCTATATCACGTCAGGCCACTGGATTTTGGAATTAACTCCAACAATTAGCTTACTCTGCCTAGTTTTAGATATAAAGGAGTTAGGCAGGTAGAGGAGGACTGAAGACAATTTTAAGAAGCAGATATAGTCTGTTCACAGGACTTCCAATAGGAAGGCATAATATAGGAACTACAAGGAGGCCATTATGAGTAAAGCATAATGTAAAGGGGGCAGAATGGAAGGGGTTGTGGCTAGAGTGGTGAACTATTTTATTAATACTGCTATCATTGCTTTTCAGGCTTTCCTCTTTCAAATCCACTTTAATCCACTTAACATGCTTTATAGAGATATAACTCACATGCTATACAGTTTGCCCATTTTAAAGTATACGATTCAATGGTTTTTAGCATATTCATAGTTTCATAACTATGACCACTATCAATTTTAAAACATTTGCATCACCTCAAAAAGAAACTTTATACTCATTTGCAGTCACTCTTCATTTCTCTTCAAAACTTCCCAGCAGCCATTGGTCTACTTTCCTTCTCCATGGATATACCTAATCTGGACATTTCATATAAATGGAATCACTTTATATGTGGTCTTTTTTACTGGCTTCTTTCACTTAGCATAATGTTTTCAAGGTCTAGCCATATATAAGTACTTCGTTCTCTTTTATTGCCAAACAATATTTCATTGTATGGATATACCAGATTATATTTTTCAATTTATCAGTTGAGTTGTTTCTAGTTTTAGGCTACTATGAATATTCATGTATATTTGTGCAAACACATATTTTCATTTTTCTTGGATAATTTTTCTTGGGAAAATTTTTATTTTTCTAGGAGTAGAATTACTGAGTCATATGGTAACTCTAGATTTAACCTGTTAAGGAACTGCCAGACCTCAAAAGTTATCGCACACTTTACATTCCCACCAGTAGAGTATGAGGGTTCCAATTTCTCCACATTCTCAGCAATGCTTTTTATATCTATTTTCTTATAGTCCCAATAGTGTGTGTGAAGTAATATCTCACTGTGGTTTTGATTTACGTTTTCCTGACAGTTAATGCTGTAGAATCTGTAGAATCTGGGTAGCACTGTCAGATGGTCTTCTCAGGTCTTTCCATATATTAACTTATTTAATCCTTCAACAGTTCCATGAAGTAGATACTATCATCTCCATTTCAGAGTTGAGAAAACTGAGGTGCAGAGTTGCCCAATATTATAAAGATAGTAAGTAGCATGGTGATCACATGCCAGCATTCTTATGAGTGTGATTTTTAAACAGCATATGGCTCAGAATTTGGTTTCTAGGTTGTTGTAGCTGGAAACTTGGCACTAGGGTTCATTTTAAATGACAAACTGTATTTGGCTTAATTTTAGTTATAAAACTTTCCTGAAGCCAGACTGTCTAACTAGGATGTTTCCTTAAGATTGAAAATCTTGAGGTGGCAAGACAATACTAAAGGTGCCCAGTGTGTCCTAAATCACCATTATTCCATGAAATTTGATGCTAAGTGATTAGCATTGACACAGGAATCCCCACATAAGTGAATCTTTGAAACAAAACTCAAAGGTTAGATGTGATAGGACTGACTCCTAATATTCCTGAAGACTCTTTATTTTGGGAGAAGAGAATTCAAATTCGGAAGTTTTTTGTTTATACTTTTGAAAAAACCTTATTAAGATATAGTCATCATATAATAAGCTGCATGTATTTAAAATGTAAATTTTGACATATGTATATACCCGTGAAGCCATAAGCACAAACAAGATGATAAATATACCTTCTTGCACTTTATAATCCCTTCCTAACGCTCTTTCCTATCCCTTACCATCCCTGCCACTCCTCATCAAACCCTAGACAACTACTGGTCTGCTTTCTGTCACTATAAATTAGCATTTTTAAGTTCATACTTGATGTATTATATGTATAAAATTATACATGCACATATATTTTAGGATAGAGTGTCTGCTTTAGAATTTTTTTATTTCAAGACTCTACTTTTTAGGAGAGTTTTAGATTTACAGAAAAGTTAAGCAATGGTACAGTGAGTTCCCCTATATCGTCTGTATATAATTTCTCCTATTAACATCTTATATTAATATGGTATATTTGTTATAATTAATGAACTAATATTGATATGCTATTATTAAGTAAAATACATAGTTTATTCAGATCTCTTAGTTTTTACCTAATGTCCTTTTTCCTTTCCAGGATCCCATCCAGGACATCACATTACATTGTTATGTCTCCTTAGGCTCCTCTTGGCTATGACAGTTTCTCAGACTTTTCTTATTTTTGATGACCTTGACAGTCCTGAGGAGTCTGGTGAGGCATATTGGTAGGATGCCTCATCTGGTGAGGCATATTGGTAGGATGCCTCACCATTGGAATTTCATGTTTTCCTCATGATTAGACTGGGGTTATAGGTTTGGGTAAGAAAATCACAGCAGTAAAGTGCCATATTCATCATCAAGAGTACATACTGTCAACAAGATTTATCACTGTTGATGCTGACCTTGATCACCTGAAGTAGTATTTGTCAGGTTTCTCCATTGCAGAATTACATTCTTCCTTTTTCTCCATACAGTAATTTTTGGAAGGAAGTCACTGTGAGGAGCTCACACAAAGGGATTGTGGGGGAGTAGGGAGTTCTGCTCTTTCTCCTTTAGGATGGAATATCTACATATTTTATTTAGAATTCTGCATGGAGATTTACCTCTTCTCTCACCATTTACTAATTTATTTAGTCTTTTATTTATATCGGTGTGGACTCATGGATATTTATTTTATACTTTGGCTCATTATCCAATGCTACTTAATTTTATTGCTCGAATTTTTTCAGCTATGGGCATTGGGAACTTGCACCTGTGTGTGTGTGTGTGTGTGTGTGTGTATGTGTGTGTGTGTGCAATGTGCCTTTTTGAATTACAAGATGCTCCAGACGCTTCATCTTATCTATGTCCTACCCCAGTCCTAGAATCACCTATTCATTGGAAAATGATATTAGAAGTAAAGATCTGGGTACTAAATGTGTTCTACAATTATTTTTATCTTAAAATTTTATATAACACAGGGTATGCTTTTTTCATCTAGTTTCTTTCATTTAGCATAATTATTTTAAGATTCATCTATATTGTAGTATAGATGAATTTATTGTTTTTATTGCTGAGTGGTAATCCATTGTTTGGATATATTTTTGTTTATCCATTTAGCTGCTGATGAATTTGGATCATTTCCCATTTTTTGATACTACAAATAAAGCTATGATTAAAATGCATACAGGTTTTATATCAACGTATGTATTACTTTCTTCTGGGTATTAAATAGCTGAATAAATTATTAGATGTACATTTAACTGCTAAATAATTTTCCATAGTGATTATATAAGTTTAAATTCCCACCAATTCTAATTCTCCCATATCCCAACTGGTATGGTCAGTGTTTTTAATTTTAGCAATCCTAATATATATGTAGTGGTATCTCATTGTGGTTTTATTGCATTTCCCTAAAGACTAATGATATTGATCATCTTTTCATGTGCTTATTTGCCATCTCTGTATCTTCTTTTGTGTGCCCGGTCAAATGTTTTGTTTGGTTTTTAAAAATTGAGTTTTTATTTTCTTATTGTTGAATTTTGAGAGTTCATTATAGATTCTGATACAAGTCCATTGTCACATATGTGATTTGAAAATATTTTCTTATAGTCTATGCCTTATCTGTAAGTTCTTTTAATGCCTTATCTGTAAGTTCTTTTAATAGTATTCTTTAAAGAGCAGGTAAAGCCTGCTTCTTCAGTTTTATATCAGTTTTAATACTGATATAGTCTAATTTATCAATTTACATTTTTACAAATTGTGGTTTTGGTGCCATAATTAAAAATCTTTGTTAAACCCAAGGTCACAAATGTTTATTCCCGTGTTTTCTTCTGCTTTTGTAGTTTCAGGTTTTACATTTATGTAGATAAATTATTATTTTTATCTTAGTTTTTATTTTTTTAAATTATTTTTAAGTTTATTGGGGTAACATTGGTTAATACAATTATACGATTTTCAGGTGTATGTTATAATTTGACACCTATATATTCTGTTGTGTGATTACCACCCAGAGTCCAGTTTCCTTTAGCTACCATATATTTGATCCCCTTTACCCACTTCACCCTCCCCCAACCTCCCTATATTTGACTCTCTTTACCCAGTCTATTTCCCTCCTCCCGCACCCCTTACCCTCTGGTAACCACTAATCCATTGTCCATGTACCTGAGTCTCTGTTTGTCCTGTTCATTTGTTGCTTTTAGATTTATATCCCATATATAAGTGATAACATGTGATTTTCTACTTTTTCGATCTGGCTTATTTCACTTAGCATGATTATCTCGAGGTCCATCTAGATTTTCACAAATGACAGTATTTCATCTCTTCTTATGGCGGAGTAATATTCCATCGTATATATGTACCACAACTTCTTTAGCTAATCATGTATCGTAGGGCACTTTGGTTCCTTCCATGTCCTGGCCACTGTGAATAAAGCTGCTATGAATATTGGTGTGCAAATATCTTTTCAAATATGAGTTTTCAAGTCTGTGGGGTAAATACCCAGTAGAGGGATTGCTAGATCATATGGTAGACCCATTCTTAGCTTTTTGAAGAAACTCCATAGTGACTGTACCAATTTGCAGTCCCACCAGTAGTGTATGAGGGTTCCTTTTTCTTCACATCTGCTCCAGTATTTGTTATTACTCATCCTGTTGATTATGGCTATTCTAACAGGTGTGAGATGGTATCTCATTGTGGTTTTGATTTGCATTTCACTAATAGCTAGCGATGTTGAGCATCTTTTCATATATTTGTTGGTTATTTGTATGTCCTCTAGGGAGAAGTGTCTGCCCAGTTTTTGATTGGATCATTTGTTTTTTTGCTGTTATTGAGTCATATGATTTCTTTGTATATTTTGGATATTAGGCCTTTATCAGAGGCGTTGCCTACAAATATATTTTCCCATTTGGATGGTTGTCTCTTTACATTGTTGACGATTTCTTTTGTTGAGCAGAAGCTTTTTAGTTTGATGTAGTCCCATTCATTTATTTTTGCTTTTACTTCCCTTGCCTTTGAGGTCAAATTCATAAAATCCTCTTTAAGTCCAAGGTCCTTCAGTTTTGTTCCTGTGTTTTCTTCTATGCATTTTATTGATTCCGATCTTATATTCAGGTCCTTAATCCATTTTGAGTTAATTTTGGTGTGTAGTGATAGACAACAGTCTAGTTTCATTCTTTTGCAGGTGGCCTTCCAGTTTTCTCAGCACCATTTACTGAAGAGGCTTTTCTTTCTCCACTGTATGTTTTTGGCTTTTTTGTCAAAATTATTTGCCCATATAAATATGGATTTACTTCTGGACTCTCGATTCTGTTCCACTGATCCATGTGTCTGTTTTTCTGCTAATATCATGCCATTTTGATTACTGTCGATTTGTAGTATAATTTGAAATCGGGCAGAGTGATACCTCCAGCCTCATTCTTTTTTCTCAGGATGGCTCTGGCAATTTGGGGACTTTTGTGCTTCCATACAAATCTAATGATTTTTTCTTCTATTTCTTTAAAAAATGCCGATGGGATTTTGATGGAGATTGCATTAAATCTGTATAATGCTTTAGGTAATATGGTCATTTTAACTATGTTGATTCTTCCAATCCAAGAATGCGGAATATCTTTCCATTTCTTTGTATCTTCTTCAATTTCTTTTAATAGGGTCTTGTAGTTTTCATTATATAGGTCCTTCACATGTTTCGTTAAATTTATTCCTAGATATTTTATTCTTTTTGTTGCAATTGCAAAAGAAATGACTTTTTCCACTGCTTTTTCTGACGCTTCATTAGCAGAGTATAGGAACGCTATGGATTTTTGAACGTTGATTTTGTATCCAGAGAATTACTGTATTTGCTTATTATTTCTAGTAGTGTTCTTGTAGAGTCTTTAGAGTTTTCTGTATAGAGAATCATGTCATCTGCAAATATTGACAATTTGACTTCTTTTTTTCCTATTTGAATGCCTTTTATATCTTTCTCTTGCCTGATTGCACTTGTTAGGACCTCTAATATTATATTGAATAACAGTGGCGATAGTGTACAGCCTTGCCTTGTTCCTGATTTTAGAGAGAAGGTTTTTAGTTTTTCACCATTAAGTATAATGTTGGCTGAGGGTTTGTCATAGATGGCCTTTTTTATGTTAAGGTACTTTCCTTCTATAGCAATTTAATTTTGTTAAGTATTTTGTTGATAATCAGATGCTGCATCTTGTTGAAGGCTTTTTCTGCATCTAGTGATATGACCATATGATTTTTATGTTTTAATTTGTTTATGTGATGTATCACATTAATCGATTTGCCTATGTTTAACCATCCCTGTTCCCCTGGGATGAAGCCCACTTGATCATGGTGTATAATCTTTTTAATATGTTGCTGTATTTGGTTCGCTAGTATCTTATTTAGGATTTTCACATCTGTGTTCATGAGAGATATTGGTCTGCAGTTTTCTTTTTTGTGTGTTATCTTTACCAGGTTTTGGTATCAGAGTAATACTGGCCTCATAAAATGAGTTGGAAAGTATTGCCTCCTCTTCAAGAAAGAGTTTGAGGAGAATAGGTATTAAATCTTCTTCAATGTGTGGTAGAATTCACTGGTGAAGCCATCTGGTCCTGGACTTTTATTTTTTGGTAGGTTTTTGATGATTGTTTCAATTTCCATATGGCTGATCAGTCTATTTAGATTTTCCAGATCTTCTCGATTCAGTCTAGGAAGATTATATTTTTCTAAGTACTGGTACATTTTTTCTAGGTTATTAAATTTGTTATTATATACTTTTTCATAGTATTCTTGCATGATCCTTTGTATTTCTGCAATGTCAGTCATAATCTTCCCTCTTTCATCTCTGACTTTGTTTATTTGTGTCCTTTCTCTTTTTTCTTTAGTGAGTCTAGCCAGGGGTTTGTCAATTTTATTAACCTTTTCAAAGAACTAGCTCCTTGTTGTATTTATTTTCTCTCCTTTTTTTTGTTTTGTTTTCAATTTTATTTATTTCTGCTCTAATTTTGGTGATGTCTTTCCTTCTGCTGACTTTAGGCCTCATTTGCTATTCTTTCGCTAGTTTTTTAAGATGAAGCATTAGGTTGTTAATTTGGGCTTGTTCTTGTTTTTGGAGATAGGCCTGTAATGATAAGAACTTTCCTCTTATGACTGCTTTTGCGATATCCCACAAGTTTTGCTATGTTGTAGTATCATTATCATTCGTTTCTTTGTATCTCTTGATCTATCTTTTTATTTCTTCCCTGACTCAGTTATTTTTCAGTAGTATATTGTTTAATTTCCATGTATTTGTGGTTCTTACTGATTTCTTTTTGCAGTTGATCTCTAGTTTCAAAGCATTATGATCAGAGAATATGATTGGTATGATTTCAACTCTCTTATATTTGTTGAGGCTATCTCTGTGTCCCAGTATGTGCTCAACTCTTGAGAATGTTCCATGTGCACTAGAGAAGAATGTATAAGCAGCTGTTTTGAGATGGAAGGCTCTGTATATGTCAATTATGTCCAGTTGGTCTAATATGTCATTTAAGGATGTTATTTCTTTATTGATTTTCTGTTTGCATGATCTATCCATATCCGACAGATGGGTATTTAGGTCCCCTACTAGGATAGCGTTTGGGTCTATTTCTCTCTTTAGTTTTGTTAGTAATTGCCTTACATATTTCGGGGCTCCCTGTTTGGGAGCATAGATATTAATAAGTGTTATGTCTTCTTGGTGTATGATTCCCTTTATCATTATGAAGTGTCCTCTAGTATCTTTCTTTACATTTTTTATTTTGAAGTCTAATTCATCCAATATTAGTACCACTACTCCCACTTTTCTCTGAATGCCATTTGCTTGAAGTATCATTTTCTACCCTTTCACTTTGAGTCTATATTTGTCTTTAGAGCTGACATGTGTCTCCTGGAGGCAGCATATGATTGGGTTCTGCTTTTTGATCTATTCTACGACTCTGTGCCTTTTTATTGGTTAATTCAACCCATTTACATTTTGGGTGATTATTAAAATATGAGGTCTTCTTATAGCCATTTTATCTTTTGCTTTCTGGTAGCTCGGTGTTTCCATTGCTTCCTTGTCCTTGTGCTTCTGTTTTCTTTATTTTGGTTGACTTTTGTGACTTTTGCCTCTGGTTCTTCTTGTTTTATGTTATATACTTCAGTTCTGAATCTTTGGTGTGTGGTTACCATTATGAATATATAAAGTATAGTTATATATGTATAGTATATATATATGCGTATATATATATGTTTATGTATATATATATATATACACACAGTTGTTCAATTTCTTCTGCATATGCCTTATCTCCTTTCCCTTTGTGAATTTGGATCTTTGAATCCTCCTGTGTTCCGTCATTGTTATCTCTCTTTGTCCCTATGTATGCTGAACATTCATTAGTATCTTGCTATAGCAATTCTCTTCTTATTATTTAAGCTTATAATGCCCTGTTCTTTTGGTTTCCAGTAGCTGGAGTCTAAGGTTCTTGGATCCCTGCTTTATATAAAGCCTAAATGTCTGTTTTATTTTCTTGTAGATATTTAATCACACTTGCTACTCTCAGTTTCAGTCCCTGTCAGTGTTAGCAACAGTTTCAGTAGCATTTGCTCAGATTCCCCTGGGACTCCGTGGTGTTCGGTCTTGGAAGGTATGCGGGGAGAGGCCCTCTGGGTTAGGGGGTGGAGGCTGTAGCTCAGCCTTGGTTTTGCAACTGGGGCTGTTAAAAATCAACTGTTGTTTCTCTGCAGTCCTGTCCTGCTTCTCTGCTTTCTGCCCTGATGACTGGGCCCTGGTGGTGGCTGCTAGAAGTTCCAGCACTTCCAAGCAGGCTGATCAGGGAAGTCAACGCACCTTCTCCCTTCTCTCTCCTCCGTCAGGGAGCGCCAGGGGCTGCTAGAGGAAGCTTCTTTATTTCTTTCAGTCCACCACCTGACATCCAGCATTCTGACCTGTGGTAGCCCTTATGCACAGATCCCACACTCAGACGTGCTGGTGTGCAGTTTGGGTGTTTTTTGTTGAGTTTTAGATGTTTAGCTTATTGTTGTTTCAAGGGGAGAGATCTGAGGACATCTGTCACTCTGCCATGTTTCTAAGTATGTCCAGTAGATAAATTATTTTAAGTTACTTTTTAATATCTATAAAGTATAGATCAAAGTTCTAGTATTTCGCATATGGATATCCAGTTGTTCTGGCACCACTTGCTTAAACGAATATCTTTTCTCCACTTAATTGCCTTTGTACCTTTGTTGAAAATCAGTTATTCGTATATGCAGAGGTGTGTTTCTGAACTCCATTTTAAATCTTTGTTATATTTGACAATCTTTATGTCTAATTGCTGTAGCTGCATAGGAGGTCTTGAATACTTGAAGTGTTACTGTTTCAACTTTATTCTTGTTTTTCCAAATTGTTTTGTTTACTCTAAGTCCTTTGCATTTCCATATAAGTGTTAGAATCAGTTTATCAATTTTTATCAACAAATCTCTTCAATATTGATTGGATTGAATTGAAATAGATCAATTTGGAGAGTAATTGATGTCTCATCAAAATGAAGTCTTCCATCTTCCCATGAAGATGATACATATCTCCATTTCATTAGGCCTAATTTCTCTCAGCAATATTTTAAAACTTTTACTATGTAGGTCTTTCACATCTTTTGTCAGATTTATCTTCAATTATTTCTTATTTTTAATATTATTATGAATGGTACCTGGATAAGTTTTTTATTGCTGAGAAATAAATTACTACAAACTTAGTGGCTTAAATACCACTCAGTTATTACCTCACAGTTACATGGGTCAGGAGTCTGAACATGCATTAGCTGGGTCCTGGGCTATGTTAGCAGGGCTCACATGGCTGCAGTCAATGGATCAGCCAAGATCCATTGACTCCCATCTGAGGCGTGGGGTACTTGCTCTTCCAGTTCTTTCAGTTGGTAGCAGAATTCAATTCCTTGCAGCTTTTGAACTCATGGTGGCTTCCATCTTCTTTGAGGTCAACTGGTTAAATTTACTCATGCTTTTTAGGGTTTCTATTTGATTTAGTCAGACAGACCCAGATAATCTTCATTTTGATTAACTCAGTGTAATTAAGGTTTGGGGATCTTAATTACATCTGCAAATTAACTTGCCATAAATGTAACATAATCATGGGAATGAAATCCATCATTTTGACGATCTCATCCACATTCCAGGGGAGGAAATGATGCAAATCATGTGCACTATTGGGAGGGAATTTTGAAGAGCATTTTATATTTATGCCTAATGTTTGTTTTAAATTGTACATTTCTAGTGTTGAGAACTATAATTGATTTTTTATTGGAGTGATGAAGGTGGGCATCCTTGATGATTTCCTGATTTTAGTGGGGGAATCTGTTTTGTCTTTTATCATTAAGTATTATGTTAGCTGTAATATTTTTTTCTTAGAGTCTCCCTATCTGATTGAGGAAGTGCTATGATTATTACTTTATTGAGAGATTATTAAGAGTAAATATAGATTTTTGTGAAATGATCTTTCTGGACCTGTTAAGATGATCATATGGTTTTTATCTTTTAGTTTGTTAATATGGTGAATTATATCAATTGACTTCGAATGTTAAATTAAGCTTGTATTCCTGGGATAAACCCTATTTAGTCATGATGTAATTTTTTATATTTATTACTTTTTATTTGTTAAAAGCATGTTTAGAATTTAAATCTCCATTCATTTGTCTGTTCTCTTTTCTTATAATGATTATCTGGCTTTTGAATCATAAATTCTCCCAAAAATAAATGGTATGTTTTTAATATGACTAGAATAAAATAAAAAGTAACATAAAATTTAAGATCACAAATACATGTATTTTGGCATGAGCTATTCTTTGTGTTTTTCTTTTTTTCTCTTTTCACTACGGCAGTGGCATAGCATGCAAAGAAAGCCATGAAGCTCCCTTGAACTTAAAAAGATGATCGACTTTTGTCAGGTCTATTCAAGTTTTTATAGTCTATGAAGATATTATTCATTCATTTTACAAACATCTGCCTACAGTGTATCATTAAACAGTGTGCTTTGTATGTTATTTTATAATATATACAATATTTTCTATGCTATGACATTTAATAAAACTTCATTATATAAGTATTATTGTCTCAGTTTTGCAGATGAGAAAATCGAAACATGAAGTCTCAGACTTAGTAAATAGTAGAGCCAGAAGTCACTACTAGGGCTTCTGATTTCAAATCTAGTGCTATTTTCACTTTACACAGTGTGTTTCTCTGTTTTTTACAGTTCAAAGTGTTGGGTAGTTGACAAAGTTTATAGAATAGTGTAGAAACATTTACTCGATTGGAGGCCACAGAAAGATGGGCACATTCAGAAAGGAATGTTGAGCCACCCAGACCTATGACTTGGTTAAGTTTGGAATTTTATGCTGCTTACACAACTTTGAGAACTAGAATTCTTCTGTATTTACGAATAGATAATTATAGATGAAAGTTGGCACTTATATGACCACACAAAGATCACTTCTCTGATCTGCTTGACACACTTCCTTGAGTTCTTAATTCAGTGCTCCATACAACTCTTGGGTTACTCAGGCCTGTCCACAAATGTATTCACCATGCACCACTGTGTACATGTTTTTTTATACATGTCATGTAGGATATATTTTGGCTCTGAGTAACACGGTACTCAACAAAAAGTGCTTTATATAACAAACATTTATTATTTCATATAACAAGAAGTCTGGAGGAAAGTAGTTCTGGGATTGGTTAATTAGCGGCTCAATAATGTCCTCAAGGTCCCAAATTCTCCATCTTTCCAGTCAGCTAGTATCAGAGGCTTGGTTTTTATCTTTTTTCTTATTTCCTAGTGTCCAAAGATGGATACTGAAGCTTTAGGCATCAGAGTCTCACATAAATGAATACGGAATTAGGAATAAGGAGAGTTTTCCTGGCATATTTCATCATCTTTATTTTTATTTTTTTATTTATTTTTATCAAGGGAGCAAGTCTTATCCAGAAGCTGACCCCACAGACATTCTTTCAAGACTTATTGGCTAGAACTGGGTCATCTACCCACCACTAAATGAATTACTCAAAGGAGAATTTGATTAGATTAATTGTGACTCATTTCCTGCAGCTGAGTTCACTACTTTGAGTACTTTGCTACCAATATATGAACAAAACTGGGGTTCTGTTAAAGAGGGATAGAAGTAGGAATATGGATGATGAGAATTCAACAAATAGTATTTGACAATATACAAAAATTTCATTTCCCTAAAAAACCTAAATGACACTAATCTAAATGAGAAATAAATTTACACTAATGTTTGAATGAAGTTACTAGCCCACAAACATACCTCAGAGAGATTGCTGGTTAGGTTCCAGACCACCACAATAAAGTGAATATTGCAATAAAACAAGTCATAATCATTTTGTTGGTGGAGGATCTTGCCTTCAATTTGTAAAAAACACAACACCTGAGGAGAGCAACGTTGAGAAAAACAATAAAATGAGGTATGCCTCTACTCATTTTTGTAAAGATAATCTTCACAATTTACCTTAATAATTATTTTTCATATATACATACATGTACTTGTATTTCTCTCTAGTATGATATTTTTAAATGACTATATTCAAAATATTCTTTTATGTTCCTTGAAGTATTCTTCAACTTTATGCACTAATTACTGGGATTATGGCCCTCATTTCTTTAGGTCTGCAGTTTAGCAAATAGTTCTCCAGAGCTTACACATAGGTGCATTTGTTACATTTCTTTGTGTCCTTGGAACTATATACACTTCAATAGATGGCTTATATTAAAAAGTTTTGAACTATTTAATTTTTAATTTTACACTCTAGCTTTCTCTTAATATATTATGACTTTTAGGAATTCTTCCAAATTACTATTAAAAATCTATATATAAAATGATATAGGATGAGGGATGATTGGCAAATATAAGTATTAAATATAAAGGTCTGTCACAATTAATCTATAATTAATTCTATTCAATGTGAATATGCATTCATATTTAAATAAATATTAAAATGAATATTCATTTTATTCTATTAAGGAGAAAGCTACTATGATATTGGGAAAGAGCATGATGATCAGAAACCAGAAGTTAATTCTTTTCTTACATTCTGAAATCAGATCTTTTAGAGCACAAGTGACAAATACCAGCTATTTATCTTAAAATTTTTATATCAACTCCAAGTTTATCTATTTAGGAAGGGGTAAAGGAATATATTGTTCTGAGTAATTCTAATAAAATAAAGTAGAACAAATGCTATGCAAAAATGCTATGTCTTTTCTTGATTAAATACCAGAAATAATACTTTCCTCATGAGGTTTATAAGATGATCAAGAGTAATTGTGTAATTGAGGTTAAATAAGAAACTACGATAATTTTAAAGTTAAAGTTATGCTGTATGAAACGTAAAGTAAGTCTTTATTAGTTTTGCAGTTATACTACATATAAACATTGTTAATTTTGAAAAGGATATTGGAATGGATTCCTCCACCCCCACCAAAAAAAAAAAAAAGAGTATATACATATAATCCATATAACTTGTAAAATATACAGTAAATAAAATAGAAAGTACAAATTCAGGTGCAACAATAAAAATTCCTGCTTAATGCCAATCATTTCTGAAACGGCA
Organism: Pteropus medius; assembly: GCF_902729225.1. Classification (NCBI taxonomy): domain Eukaryota; kingdom Metazoa; phylum Chordata; class Mammalia; order Chiroptera; family Pteropodidae; genus Pteropus; species Pteropus medius. Next base: position 1,068,897 of record NW_024349505.1, on the reverse strand, counting down.
AACATTTTTCAGTTGTGAGCCAAACTCACTTCTCACAAAGATAATCTTTATTTTTCCATTATTTTGACTTCTCTTTTAAACTAAGCAATTCATTGAAAATGAAGAAATCTAGGCTTAGAAGAAGCCATAATCTTTTTATAATACCAATTATTGTGAAAGCACAATATAAACAACATAGCCAAATTTAGAAAATAGGAATCACAGTATATTCCTCATCATAAATAGGAATTGATATCAATTCTACTGGGCAGAAATAAAAAAGAGGAGAGGATCTCAAACTAGAACAGTCACTTAGGGTTTATTCTATTTCCTGTTGTTCTCTTCTCTTTCTTTGTACTGCTTCTCAACCTGGTTCCTGCATTTCTGTTGTTCCACATTAAGGCAGGCTTCTCTACTCTCCTTTCCTATATAGTCACCTTCAATTGACTTTGGTCTTCTGTCAGTTTTCAATCTACCACATATTTTTGTCATCTCTCTTCCCAAAGATTGATTCTTACTTGTGAAAAAAATAAGAGAAATAAAGTTTATTAGTAAATACAGTATTTATAAAAATGTTTGACCTAAGACAGGCTTTGAAATAAATTTTTGATAATAAAAAGCATTAAAGAATTAAAAATACTATAACCATGGCAATAGCCATATATTTTCTCTGTAACTATTACTTATAGTGTATATGAGGAAACTATTTATAATGAAAACTAATTTTAATTTTAGAATTCAAATAATGTATCCATTCAAGATGGTTGCACCTTCCTCTTTCTTTCAGTTTTAAAGAAGTGTTACCTTTCCTAATGTTTCTCATTGTATTCTTTCATATGTTTCTACTTTTGGTTTTCAGCTTTATCTTGTATTCTTTGACTCTCACTTATACACATGGATCAATTATAGAGCATTTCTATTTTTTGCCTTTTCTCCCCATTCTTTTTTTATTTTACATTTATGTCATTCATAAATACAACATTCTATCCTATAATCCTTATCCCAGTATATTTTTTTCATTGGCTAAAAATATCTAATGCTCACTGCTGATGATTCCACAGCCATGTATCCTGGTTTCTCTAGTAGTTTCTAAAAGGTGAACAATCTTCAATAAGTTCTTACATGTTCAAAATTGTTGATCTTCTATCTTTATACCCGAAGGAGTTGCTTGGATGGATACAAACTCCTGGGGACTTACTTTCCTTGTGTATCTTATAGGTGTTGCTCCTCTGTTACCTGACTGTGGAGAAGTCTGATGCCACTGTCTTTTTTTCTGTTGTAAATTTTTGTCTGATTGCTGAAAGAGCCTTTCTTTATCACTGAAATCTAATAAAATTTCTAAGATAAATATTAATGTTGACTATTCTGAATCAAATTTTGTGATGTATGGTATGCTGTTTCCATAAGTAGATTTAGTTATTTTAGGAAAGTATTTTCTGTTTTGAATTATAGTTTAAAATGTATCAGATTTGGCCAGTGGAGGTTCTGTATACCATCTCTCTTTCACTTTTAATATACCCCAGTTATTTATTTTTAATATTTTTTTACTTTATGATTCAATATTTTCTAGGACCATTTTGCATTTCTTGTCCCAGTCATTCAGTCATCCATTTTTCTGAGGAGACCTGGTCCATTTTAGTGCGATTAGAAACCAATACCTAGGCACTCAATGTGTTCATTGCTACTGGAGTATCATCTTTGCTTCTAAGCCCTTTCAGTAGATAGAGTTGAGAAATGTGTGTGTGTGCGTGTGCATGCACACGTATATGTCTGTGCACCTATAATCTATGATCTATATATGTATATATAACTTAGTATATAATCTAATTATTTTATGAAGATGTTAGAGACCACTTGTTCTTACTGATACCTCCAAATCCAGTCATCTCCATAGTTTTTCTACTATCCTCCATTCTGTGTTTGAAACCCTTCTTTTACAGGGAGAACCCTGGTTTCTAACAACATCAAATCATTCAAATCACTTCCTCATTTCCTCAGCGCAACAGTATGTTTAAAATAATTTCAGAATATTTTTACCCATACCACTCTGAAAACTACCTACAAAAAATTTAATTTTTCTTCTGTTCCTTATCATCTGCTCTCTTCCCCTGACTAAAGAGATATAGTTAAATACTGTGTTTAAAAAATTTCTGGATTTGTTCCTTTATTTCTGTTCCAGTATTCTTATGTTATTCATTTGAAATACAGTTGTATACATTGGCTTCAGTTTGCTTTCAGTTTTAGTTTTAGTTTTTTGTCCCTCCACCCCTTGATGATTTATTTTTATTTCTAGAACATGTAGAACATTAACATACTTCCAGAAATCATAACTACAAAAAAGTTACACTTACTCAGAAAAATGTCATGCCCTCCTCTGTCCCTTTCACAGTCACCCCACCCCCTATTGGTAATCAATTTTATTGTTTTCCAGTTTATCCTTCCTGTGGTTCTTTTTGTAAACATAAGCAGATAAGTTTGCTTCTTAAATTCCTTTTTATTTACCGTACAAAAGATAGCTTTCTTCACTTAATAATATACCCTGAAAATCACTTCATTAAATTCATATAGATCCTTCTCATTAATATTGACATATGCACAATACTCCTTTGTGTTCAAATAAACTATAGTTTATTAAAAAAAAATTCCTATTGTTATTCTTATTTTCTCGAGTTTTTAATTGAGAATGAGTGAATTTTTGTCAAAGGCTTTTTCTGTATCTATTTTCCTTCAACTTTAGTCTTGTTTTCTGGACCTTTTCTTCTATTATTTTTTGAGTTTTTCAAGTTCTTGATTTACCTCCTTTTTGTCACATGATCACCCACTTTTTTCTGGCCATTTCTTCCCTGAGTTTTTGTATTTCTGCTTTGTGGTCTTGCTTCTTAATAGTGAGTGCTTCATTGTTTCTCCAATAAAACTTGGCTTATAATTTTCATCTGATTGATGACAATATTCTGCTAAGCTTTTTCTACAGGAATGTTGTGTTGCTCTTTTCCTATTTTAAAAACATAGTATTATTGTGTGGATGTGATGTTCATTCCATTTCTGTTTCTCATACTTTTATTAAGTTTTATTTTTATGGGCCAGCTTTTTATAAGAAATTCATATTGAAGAAAAGAAAGACTAGGGCAATTTGGCACTTCTACAACTCAAAGGCTCCTACCTCTTGTTATATTGACAGAGCTCTGTGAAACCATCCTGTCTTCTCTTATTCTTGAACCTGACCTGGCTCAGAGAGATTTCTATTGCCATATCTAAACTTCTACAGGTTCTATTCTTCCCTTTTCACCCAGGGATAGCCTGTCTTTTGGGGATTCCTCTTAAATTTAGAAGATATATTTTTCATAATTTTATGATCGAGTAACTTTTGAGGCCCTCTCTCTCTTCTCACTGTGCTCCTCAACCATGCTCAGAGAAGTTCACATTCCGAGTGGGTCCCCCTTCAAGGTTCGTTTATGACCTTTGAGATCTGCTAGTTATTTTCCCATGGCTCTCCCTACTCTTCGCTTGACTTTTATCACAGTTTTCTGCTGGGTTCTGCTATCAGTTCTGTGCTGGGCAGCATTTACACACAAAATTTGTAGTTTGGAGGTGTTTTGTCTGCCTTTGTTGCAAATTAATTTTTTATTTTTCTTATTATCCTCATTTCCTATGGCCTGGAGAAGTGGAACGATTCATAACTGAGCTGCTATCAATGTTTTACTGGAAGTTGAAACCTATTATACAATAGTTCCTCTGTTTTACTGGTCATTTGACTCTAGACTAGTTATTTAAATTCTTTGTTCTGCTGTTGCCTCATTTTCAAAATGAATTAGATAGTATCTAGTAAGGTTAATATGGAGATATATTAAAATACACTAATTGGTATAATATCTGATCTGTGGTAAGTATTCATTAGATTGTATCTGCTAATAATTGATGATGATGAAGATGATGATCCTGGAAGTCCAGGTCTGTGGATACTTACTGAAAGAAGAGTAGAAGACCTGATTTGAATTAATATGGAGTTTTTAGAATGGATATTATAAATTTTCTGCTTTAGTATTCTCTCCTTTCCTTTTATTAACTGAATCTAAAAATACTCAGTTCGTTGGGTAAAGGAACACTAAAAATCATCATATATATGGCTATTTAATATTTGTGGCTAATTGCCATGCAGAAACAACAATTAACCATATTATTAGAGATGTCCAATTAATTTTATTACATACTTGATTATAGTACTAAACCAAGTTTTTGTCCATTCACTTGGCTCAACTTCAATTATGATATATGTCTTTTTAAAATTAAGTACAAAAACAATGATATGTGTGTGCCTGCATTTTTTTAAATCCTAATTCATGATGATTTAGATACCTGAACCAAGAAAATGGCTTTCTTTCCCACTGAGAAACTTTCCAATCTTCTTCTTCTTCTTTTTTTTTTGCCGAAACATTTTCCAAAGCTTTCAAAGTCATCAGTTATCCTTCCCTTTCATGCTCACTACCTCTGAAGAAATTTGAAAGTTAGTTGTATTTGAAATGATTGTGTATATTTTCTATATTTATATGTAATTTTAATTTTAAAATCATAAATTTTCCATATTTCTGTTGAGATTTTATCTTAAATAAAAGTATTGTTCCTTTTACTCAAATCTTAAATCAAATATCACTTCCTCTGTGAAGCCTTCCTTGACTCTCTCAATACAATTAGAGAAATTTATTTTTCTGTTGGAGCACTTCCATATTATGCTGTTTTATGCACAGCACATGACATGTAGTGCAGAATTGAGTGAGGTACATTTATATTTTAAATTAGACTATGTTTCTTGGGAATGTGGGCTGTATCTTTCACATCCTCGGAACCTAGCATAGTGCTTGGCATTGAGGCATTCAATAAATATTTTCATATGAATGAATACATTCCTGGAAAATGCCCTTAAAAGTAATTTTTGATTCATTAAAATTTCTTCCCAATAAATGTCACAATAACATTGAATATGTGATTCTCAACTCTAAAACATTATAAAATTGGCTATATACATGACCCAGGCAAAGCAGTGCAATCTCTATGGGCTTCATGTATTTATTTATAAAATGAAAAGTTTGGATAATGTTATCTCTAAAGATCTTTGTAACTCCAAAATACTGTAACCATGACACCTAAGAATTGAATAAATGGGAGAGGGTGGTTTGAACACATATTTTAAACTCTGCTTTCTCTACTAACTTCTTTCTGGAATGACAATGAAAATAAGTTCATATGTATTAGCTGGAAGGATCTCTGTGTCTATAGGCAATAAATTCTAGGGGAAAGAGAACAGATAGGAAGGGAGGGTTAAGGACCCAGTAGCAGGTAGTTTGAATTAATTGTGAGGTTGCAAAATTATGGAATATCATGCAGCTATTAAAATTCATAATGAAATATCATTGTATGGCTAACACTAAAAAACTAATAATACCAAATTTTGATGAGTGTGGAATAACTGAAACTTCTTTTTATTGTTTTCTAACCACTTTAGAAAAAAATGTGAAAAAGTTTTAAACTAAACATACACCTATCCTGTGATCCAGCAATTTCTCTCCTAGGTATTTTTAAATTTATTTATTTAAATTAGCATACAGTAAAATTGACATTTTTCTTTGGCATAGACATTTATGAATTTTAACCCATAAATAGATCATGTAATCAGTCCACAATCAGGATATAGTTCTAGCACCCTTAAAATTTTCTAGTGCTACCCCTTTGTAGTCATTTCCTACCCTTAATCCTCCCCTTGGCAACCACTAATCTGTATTCTTTCCTTATCATTTTGTTTTTTTCTAGAAATGGAATCCTATAGTATGTAACCTTCTGATGCAAGCTTCTTTCTCTGAGCATAATGCATTTAAGATGTATCCAAGTTGTTGCATGTATCACTAATTCTTTTCTTAAAAAGTTTTCTGAGTAGTATTTCATTTTATGCAAGTACCACAGTTTGCTTATTCATTTGCCAATGAAGTATATTTGGTTTCCAATGTTTGGTGATTGTTTGATGTAAACATTTATGTACAAGTTTTTGTATAAAGATAAATTTTCTTATGAATATTTCTCTAGAATAAATACCTAGGAATGGTATTACTGTGTTATATGGTAGGTTTATATTTAACTTTATAAGATACTGCCATTCTTTTTTCTAGAGTGTCTGTACTATTTTGTATAACCACCAACAATGTATGGTAGTTCCAGTTGTTCTACATTCTTGGTCCCTCTTGGCATTGTAAATATTTTTCTATTTTAGTCATTGTAATAGGTCTGTAGTGATCTCTCATTCTGGATTTAGTTTATGCTTCCCTAATGGCTAATGATATTGAACATTTAAAAAAATTTAAAAATGTTTCAATTACAGTTGACATGTTATATTATATTAGTTTTTGGTATATAATATAGTGATTATACATTTATATAACTTACAAAGTGATCACACCAATAAATATAGTACCCATCTGACACTGTACATAGTTATTACAATATTATTGACTATATTCCTTATGCTATATCTTACATCCCCATAACTATTTTGTAACTATTAATTTGTACTCCTTAATCCCTTCCCCTTTTTCATCCACTCTGTCAAACCCCCTCTCACCTGGCAACCATCAAAATGTTCTCTGTATCTATGAGTTTCTATTTTGTTTGTTTGCTTATTTTATTCTTTAGCGTCTACATGGAAGTAAAATCGTATGACATTTGTCTTTCTCTGTCTGACGTACTCCACTCAATGCAATACCCTCAAGATCCATCCATGTTGTTACAGATAGCAAGATTTCATTATTTTTGTGGCTGGGTAATATTCCATTATATATATGTACCAAGTCTTCTTTATTTATTCATCCATTCATAGACACTCAGGTTACATATTTTGACAATTGTAAATAATGCTGTAGTGAATATATGGATTCACATGTCCCTTTGAAGTAGTGTTTTGGGTTTATTTGAATAAATACCCAGAAGTGAGATTATTGGGTCTTTCTTTGCTTCTTTTTTCTTTGTTTTAAAGTTTATTTTGTATGGTATAAGTATTGCTAACCCATACTTTTTGTTTGTTTGTTTCTATTTTCATAAAACATTTTTTCCATTCCTTTACTTTCAGTCTGTGTGTGCCTTTCGATCTGAAGTGAGTCTCTTGTAGGCAGCATACATAAGGGTCTTGTTTTCTTATCCATTCAGCCACCCTATCTTTCGATTGGGGCCCCAATTCCATTTACATTTAAAGTAATCGATGCTAGATTTGTAGTTATTGCTATTTTATTATTTGTATATTTTGGCTTTTTTTTTTTCTTAAAGAAGCCCCTCAAACATTTCTTGTAATTCTGAATTGATGTTTATGAACTCCTTTAGTTTTTTCTTGTCTGGGAAGCTCTTTATCTGTCATTTAATTCTAAATGATATCTTTGCCAGGTAAAGTAATCTTGGTTGTAGTTCCTTGCTTTTCATTACTTTGAATATTCCCTGCCAATCTCTTCTGGCCTGTGAAGTTTCTGTTAAGAAATCATCTGACAGTCTTATGGGAGCTCCTTTTAGGTAACTACTTATCTCTTGCTGCTTTTAAAATTTTCTCTTTGTCTTTAACCTTTGGCATTTTAATTATAACGTGTCTTAGTGTGGGCCTCTTTGGGTTCATCTTATTTGAGACTCTCTGCACTTCCCGAGTTTGTATGTATATTTTCTTCACCAGGTTAGGGAAGTTTTCTGTCCTCATTTCTTGAAATAGGTTTTTAATCCCACCCCCCCTTCTCCTTCTGGTATCCCTATGATGCAAATATTGGAGTGCTGGATGTTGTCTCAGAGGACCTTACACTACCCTCATTTCTTTTTGGATTCTTTTTTCTTGTTGCTGTTATGATGAGTGGGTGTCCTCAGCTAGCCCATCCTCTATGTTGCTGATTTAATCATCTTCTTCATCCACTCTGTTGATCCCCTCTAATGTACTCTTCATCTCAGATATTGTATTCTTCATTTCTGACTGGTTCCCTATTATGTTTTCCATCTCCTTTTTTTTCTTCCTATCTCTTTGTTAAATTCTGAGTTAATCTACTCTTTCTCTAAGTTTATTGAACATCCTATAACCAGTGTTTTGAATTCTGCATCTGGTAGATTTTCTTTTCTCCATTTTGTTAAGTTCTTTTTCTGGAGCATTATTCTATTCTTTCACATAGGACATGTTTCTTTGTCTCCTCATTTTGGCTGATTCCCTGTGTTTGTTTCTATGTATTAGATAGGGCTGCTCTATCTCCTGGTCTTTGTAGAGTGGACTTATGTTGTAGGTGTCCTGTGGGGCCCAGTAGTGCAGTCTCCCTGGTGACCTGAGTTGGATGCTCCAGGTGTGTCTTTTTTACGGATTGTGTGTACTCTCTTGTTGTAATTGAGCCTTGGTTGCTGTTTTCATGTCAGTGGGAGGGGCTGACCCTTAGGGTGGTTGGTTGTGAGGACTGACCGGTGACTACAGATGAGGAGCTGTTGTGCAGGGGCTGACCCTATGGAGCAGGATTTACTTTAGCTGGGCTCTGGTGCCTTCTCAGTTTGCCCTCTGGGTATGTTGTCCTTGGGTGTGGCCTAGAATGGTGCTCTGGCTTAGACCAAAGCCCACCAAGCCACTAGGCATATAGGCCTAGTGGTGTCTTCTGGGAGGGGACCCACCACAGGCCAAGTTTAGGCAAAACCTGTACCCTGCCCAGAGCTACCTGGCATGAGCCACCAAGGAATCCACAAATGGCTACCACACTAGCTGGGCTTGGATGTGACTCAAGAGGCTAAGCAGTGAACCAGGGCCAGTAGCTGCTATTGCCAGGCTTGGGGCTGCTCAGCAAGCGGTACAGGGCACACCAAGGCCAGATGCTACTTGTTTGAGTTTTGCGTATGCATTAAATCTATAAACTAATTTGGGGAGAATCATCATCTTTATAATAGTGAGTGTTCTTCTAATTCATAAACACAGTATGTCAGCCTTGATTTAGATTTTTGATTTCTTTCATCCATTAAATAGTTTTCAGCATACAGATCCTACACATATTTTGTAGGATTTACACTTAATTATTTGTTATTATAAATGGTGTTTTTAAAAATTTGGTTTCCAGTTGTTTATTGCTAATATATAGGAATGCAGTTGATTTTTCTGTGTTGATCTTGTATCTTATGATATTTCTAAACTTATTTAATACTTCAAATAGTTTTTTATAGATTCTATTGAATTTTCTATGTAGATTTTTTCTGTGGACAGAGGCAATTTTATATTCTTTTTATCAATCCATATCCCTTTTTCCCCTCCTTTCCTTTCCTCTTTCTCTCTCCCTCCTTCTCTTCCTCCCTCTCTTTTACAGTGTTGCACTAGCTAGGACTTTCAGTATGATGTTGAATAGAAGTGGTATGAATAAACATTTGAGAAGATAAAAATAAACCCAAAGCAAGGACAAGGAAAGAAATAATAAAGATAAGAGCAGACATTAATGAAACTGAAAACTGAAAAGTGAAATACCTTGACAGATTGCCTCTTTTAGGGGGACAACCTTGTCTTTTACCATTATCATGTTAGCAGTAGGTATTTTTGTACATGCTCTTTATTAGATTGAGAAAGTTTCCATCTATTCCTAGTTTTCTGAGGGTGTTTATCATAAACGAATATTAAATATTATTAAATGACTTTCTCCACTGATTGATATAATCATGAGTTTATTCTTTAGACTTTTATAATGGTGGATGCCATTGATAGATTTTTGAATATTATATCATCTTGTTTTTCCTGAATAAGCGTATTATTCTTATACGTTGTTATATTTGATATACTATTATTTAGTTTAGGATTTTTGTCTATAATTTTCTTTTCTTGTGTTGTCTTTGTTTGGTCTCAGGGTAATGCTGGCCAAATATACTGAGTTTGGAAGTATTTGCTCTTCTATATTTTTAAGAAAATGTTATAGATTTGCTATTATTGTTCATGTATACATCTGGGTCTAGTGATTTCTTTTTTACAATATTTTAAACTATAAATTCAGTTTATTTTTTTTTTATTATAGGACTATTCAGGTTATTTATGTTTGTCTTGGATGAGTTTTGGCAGTGTATGGTTTCCAAAGAATTAGTTTATTTTATTTAAGCTGTTGAATTTATGCATGTAGTTGTTCATAATATTCCCTCGTTGTCCTTTAATGTCTGTTGGCTGTGTAGTAATGTCCTTAATTTCATTCCTGATATTAATAGTTAGAATTTCAACTCTCTTTTTCTTCTCAATCTAGTGGAAGCTTTATTTATTTAATGGGTATTTTAAGAAAATAGCCTTTGGTTTCAGTGTCTTTCTGTTTTGTTTTTCGGTTTTCAGTTTAATTGATTTTTGCTCTTATCTTTCTTATGTCCTTTCCTTGTCCTTAATTTGGGTTTATTTTTATCTTCTTGTATTAGTTTCTTAAGGTAGAAGCTTAGATTATTTGCTTGTGACCTTTCTTCTTTTCCAATAGAAGCATTTAATACTATAAATTTCCCTCTAAACACTACTTTGGCTGCGTAACAAATTTTGATATGCTCTGTTTTCATTTTTATTTAGTTCAAAATATTTTTCAATTTTCCTTGAGACTTCTTCTTTGACTTATGGATACCTTATAAGTATATTATTTAAATTCTAAGTGTTTAAATATTTTTCTGTTATCTTTGTGTTATAGTTTTTAGATTTATTTCATTATTGTCAAAGATCATACTTTGTAGGATTTTGGTTCTTTTAAACTTAAGTTTTCTGACTCAGGATGTGGTCTAAGTCAGTGAATGTTTCACGTGCAATCGAAAACAATGAATATTCTGGTGTTTTTGGATGTAAGGTTTTACGCTTCAGTTGGTTGACATCCAATTCTTCTGCATCCTTGCAATTTTTCTGCCTACTTCTTTTATTAATTATTGAGGGAGGAGTTTTGAAGCCTCCAACTATATTATTGATAGTCTATTTCTTCTTTCAGTTCTTTCAGTTTTGCTTTATGTTTTTGCATGCATTCTTATGTACATACACACTTAGAGATTGTTATGTCTTCTTGATGAAATGACTCTTTTATTATTATACAAGTTTCTTCTTATTCTGGTAATTTTCTTTGCTCTGAAATTTACTTTGTCCAATATTAACATAGCCACTTCAGAGTTGATTAATAGTTGCATAGTATATTTTAATTTTAATCTTGTTATATTATTATTTTTGAAATGTTTCTTATAGAGAGTATATTTTGTGTTTATGTGTTTTGTTTTTGTTATTATTCTGACAGTTTCTGTATTTTCATTGGTGTTTTCAGACAATTTATATTTATGTTGGAGTATACATATACCATTTTATTATTTGATTTCTGATTGTTTATTCTTCACTTTTGTTTCTATCTCCTTTTACTACTTTCTTTTAAATTATCTGAACATTTTTAGCATTCCATTTTTATTCACTTACTATGTTTTTAACTATATCTCTTTGTCCAATTTTTAAAATGGATTCTCTAGGGAATAAAATAAAATCACTTAATTTTTGACAGTATTTTACCATTTCAAGTGGAGTAGAAGATTTATGAATATAGAAGTTCCTTTACTCTCTGTCCTTAATTTATAATTTTCTTATGTATTGAATATCAAAAGAAAATGTTATAATTTTTGTTCTCAACCATCAAACATATTTTAAAGAATTCTAGAGGATAAAAATAACCTATTATATTTAACTAGATATTTACTATTTCTATTGTCCTTTTATGCCTGATGTTCAAAATTTTTTCCTGGTATCATTTCCTTTCTATCTGAAGAACTTCCTTTAGCAACTTTTTTTAATACCAGATCTGTTTGCATGAATTCTCTTAGTTTTTCTTCTGAGAATATCTATTTGAACTTTATTCAATGTCAACGAGTTATATTTTTCAATTTTAAAATTTTTATTTAGATCTTATTTATACCTCATATTTATTTGATGATACTTCATACCTTTCATTAATTTATAAAGTATGTGGCTTTACTTCTTTGAACATTTTAATATTAGCTGTGTTATCTTGGTATTGGCATATACTGATTTTATTTTCCTATACAAAATAACATTTTCCTAGTTATTTGTATATAGAGTAATTATGAATTGTATCCTCAATATTTTGAATATTACATTATGAGACTCAGGGTCTTGTTTAAATCCTGTAAAAAATGTTGATTTTTGGTTTAGTCAGTGAACTGACTCACTTGGTTTCAGATTATAACTTATGAATAACCTAATTCCTGTTATGTTTCAATGTCATTTCTATGTACGAAGTTTTTTCAGTGCTTTTGGAACTATCCCTGTGGTAAGAGTTGATAATGCACACAGTAGCTTCTCTCATGGAGCTTTTCATCTAGTAGGGAGACAAGAGAAATTAATCAAGGAATTAAATTAAATGCATTATAAGGGAGGTATACAGAGCTGTGAGAACACGTTTCCCACACATCCTCACCTATCATTCATTTCTCAGCCCTCTGCTATTAGAATGCTATCACTTCAATTTGATAAAACTGATAACTCCAAAGTCACAAAATTTTTTCTAAATACTAAGCTCAAGGAAATTTTTAACCCTGTCTTAGAAGATTTCTCTGACATTATTAACTTATAAGGACTTATGAAAGCTGATTTAAATTAGTTGTATAAGTTCAGAAACTAACATGACATAGTTATGCTCGATATATATCATCTATCACTGGGCCAATTACATATTAGACATTTTAACATGTACTCTGGAAGAAAGAAAGATTAAACAGATCACTCGAGAATTTTGATTGAAAAGAGGCAAAGCAGTAAAAACTAGAAGATCAAGGGAAGATTTTATTTTATTTTTCTTGTAAGAAGAGAGCAACTTGAAAATGTGTAGGGTGAGGGGCAGCAGCCTGTGGAAATGGGAAAGACTGAAAATATAGGGGGAAGAGGGAGTAAGATCTCAGAGGAAATGGAAAGGATATAGAATTGAAACCATAGGTGGAGAAACAGCTTTGATCACTCTCTACTGTGGGACACACACTCTGCTCTAGTCACTTCTATTTTATATCTTGACTTTCAAGGCATTAAAACAATTAGATTAGAAAATATACATGATAATTTCTTCTTTTTTTTTTTTTTCCAGGACTGGCAACCTTTGGTTGATCTCACAGGTTGCAAGGACCTTGTCAGCCATGCTGAATCTTTTTTTTTTTTTTAAGTTTTTACATCTTCAGCACCTGGTTTTCCTAGGTGGTCTCCCATCCAAGTACTAACTAGGCCGGACCCTGCTGAGCTTCCAAGATCAAACAGGATTGGCCTTGTTCAGGGTACCATGGCCATAGACTACATGATATTTTCTAGCTTTGGATATCATGATTCTGAGTCAGTTTCCCTGAGGATAATATTTGTTGGCAGAGAACACTCTAGTCAGGGATAACTGGACACAAAGGGTAAATTTAGGAAGGGAACCAAAAGAGAGCCTTTTCTTTCCTGCTGAACTCAACTACTAGTACTTTCCTAAACATCATATATTAAATTCTATTCTTTTCCTGAACAAAGTACAATCTCTCTCACTAGATATGTTTTCCTCTGCTATCAAATTTTGAAATAAAAATTGTGTGTTGCTAAGCTATATATGGTAAGCTTCCCATTTATAGATAGATGTTTTCAACTATGGGTTTTAGAAATTATTTATAAAACTAATAGAGGATACTGATATGATTCAAAATATCTAGAAAATAGAACTGTTTTTTAAAATAGTAGTTATTTTAACATTATGAGCTCAGTTTTCTCATTCTCTGAATGGACCATGTTGATTTCTGAAATTTAACTAAGCTTTAAGAGAAGAATACTACTATTCATAAACTTAGGCCTGAGAAAGATGCTCTCCCATTCCAGAAGGACATCCTTGTGATGGCAAAGAGGAAGAACAACCTTCCTGGGCAATAAGATCAGCTAGATCAAGATCATTTTCACAGTTTTTCCTTTGTCACTTCGTTCACATACCTTGTTTCACACAATGATAAGACAACTATTGCAAATATGACATACTAAACCTTACTTTCCTTATTTTTACTCTTACATAACAGGCAGGGGTTTGGACAATTTACAATGTTTTAAAAGTAGTATAATTTATCTTTATATTTCCCAACTAATTCACTGGCATTGATACATACAATTTCAATTTTAAATTTAAATTTTACCTATAATCTTTATGAACAGTTTGGATCACCATCATATCGAAGAAAGATATTCAGAAGGGAAGTGGAGCTGTATTCAGAGCTATTTTAGAATTCTTTGAAGATTTTAATCTCAAAATTATTTTCCTCAGTTTATTAATGTCATACCTTTTAAATATTTGCCCTGCCTGCTTATCTGCTAATCAACTTGTCCCCCTCATTCCTTCTTTCCTTCCATTTCTTTACTAAGCTAATTTTTATCTTTACCAATAAAACTCAAGACTTGGGAGAGAATAATGAGAAGTATTTGGATAGAATGATAACTGATTGAATATTCAGAGTGAAACTGTCAATTAGAGGTAGCAGTTAACAGAGAGACTAGAGTAGAAAACCTGCCTTAAAGTGGAACAACAAAAAATGCAAAGCCTGACTGAGTAGTAAATTGGAGAGGGAAAATAAAAGAACAAGAGGAGGAAGGCTTATATGGATTCCTCCATAGCAATAAAACCCAAGCAACTTGGAGCTTTTTCTTCTTCTGTGACTTTTATTTCTCTTGTGGGAAATGGCATGTGTAGGTAGCTATTTATGATGAGGCATATTATTATGTTTCCTGTTTTTACATGTTTTTTGTATTGGTTAAATTGAGTTTTCATAATAATTGATATGATGAGAAGATAATGACTCCATCTAAATTTAGGTGTTATAATTTTAAAGAAAATGATCTAGTTTTATAAAGAAATAAAATATTAGACAAATGGAAAACATCTTTGTAAATGATGGATTTGGCAATGGAGTTAGAAGACTTTGCAATTAATTTTATTTGATCAATCTAAAGTTGTATTTCTGTATTTTCTTTATTTTATCTTATAATTTGCTGCTTATATAAGTATATTCTTTGTTTTCTAACAATAATATACGCATATTTACATTTATATGTATGAAAAAATAATAGAAATAGGCTTTTTTGAGAATCTAATGCAATATAGAAAAGTTCAATAAATATATCGAATATGAAATACATTTTAAAGTCCACAAGTCTCAGAGTTAAATGAAGTATATGTAATTACTTATTAGTATAATTTATTTTGGGGTTTATTCATTGAGTTCTCTATTTTTACTTCTTTTCCTTTACCTTTGAAAAATGTCACTTTAAAAATGTTTTGCCAAATGCTTTGACACTATTGGATCTGCTTAATATATTTCATTAGTAACCTTTAATCACTTAAAATAATTTTCAATTCATTTTACTTTAAAGAATCTTTGCTGTCTATCTCAAACAAACTGACTTGAATATGGCTCATTCTTATTTTCGAGATACTGTGTCATTTTTTTTTTCTTAATGGGGTCTTATTCTTCCTTGTTATACTCCACTGAAGTAGAGCCTCTCTAGTGTTTGTGACCTTCAAACCATCAGGAAAATGCTATCTGTTGCCATAAACAAGCCCCCAGATATCAGTGATTTTCCACAGTAGATGTTAATTTTTCACTCACTGGAAGTACAATAAAGGTGTTTCTCATGTGGACATTTACGACGGTCTTTCAAGTACAGAGGCTCTTTAAAACTTGTGACTATACACCATCCTCTAAGCCTCTGATTTTCATGTGTTTAGCCTCCAAAAGGGAAAAAGAAATGGAGAATTTTATACTGGGTTTTTAATGAGCAGGCCTGTAAATAGTATTCATCATTTATGCTCACATTTCATTGTTCAAAACTTAAGCTGTATGGCCACATGTAACTGCAGGGCAGGCTGGAAAATGTGGTCCAGCTAAATGCCCAGGACAAAAAGGTTATGGGTTTGGTGAACAACTTGCAGTTTTCTGCCTAATCATACTTTTTCTTTGCTTCTTGTCTTAAAAATCGATCTTATTTTCTTTAATTTAATTGAATAATTCAGTTATTTAGCAGATGCTTACTGAATGCATATAATGTTCTAGGCACGTACCATGTTCCGGGCACTTGGGATATATCAGTGAACAATGCAGACAAAAAACTCTGCTCTTGTAGAGTTTACATTCTAATAAATGAGGATCAATCGTTTTTAAAAAGTTAACTTAATACATAAGTACATTGTATAGCATTTTAGAAGATGATATTTTTAGAAGTTTAATGGAAAAAGTACAGCGGGGGATGGAGGGAGCAGGTTAAATTTTAAATAGAATGACCAGAATAGGCTTCATCAAAAAAGTGACACTTGAGAAAAGATTTGAAAGAAGCAAGAGTATTACCCAGGCAGATAAGTAGGTGCAGAGTGTTCCAGGCAAAATGAACAGGCTGGACAAGGGCCGTGTGGCAGGAGTGTGCTTGGTGAATTAGAGGAATAACCAGGAGGCTGATGAGACTGGAGTAGAGTTGGAAGGGAGAGATGAAGTCAGAGAGGTAACTACAGGGCAGATTATGTAGGGCAGAGTCTCAAACTATTTTTCAGTAGGTTGCTTATTTTTTAAACTAAATTTATTGGGGTGACATTGGTTAATAAAATTATATAGGTTTCAAGTGTGCAATTCAATAATACATCATCTTTGCTTTGTGTTGTGTGTGCCCTTAGTGTCTGTGTAAATTTTCACAGATCCTCTAGGTGGAAAGAAATACCTAATCACTCCATTTAATTAGTTAAGTCTAAACAGCTTAATGAGCATTTATGCCCTAATAACTTAGTAACTGTCTGAAAAAATAATAAACAGATTAAAATAAAATGTTCATTATTAAATAATCATAATTATTAATAGTTTGCATGCATTTGCTAGATGTTAAACAGCTTCTCAAATCTTGGAATCATATTGGACACTGCCATTGTCATTTCCTGTTCTTGTGGATTTTTGCATGGCATTTGCTTTTAATCACAGCAACCTCCGAAAACCCAGCTTTGGAACATTAAGACGTCATCAAAAGGAATGTGGAGTGATATAATGTTGAAACCGTACACTGTCTCTGGCTAGAAGTTTGCATGTTGTCTGACAGATGCTGCTGAGTGTCCTTGAAAGTTTAAAATATCCTGCAACATCCCACACACCACTGTGAGTTTGCTGCAGCACATTAGAGCATCAAAGTATACAGTCTGAGAACCATGGTGAGTAGTCCTGAAAGCAGACCCATGTACCACGTTAATTCACTGATATTCACTAAAAATAATTAAATGGTTCCTTATACTCGGTCATTATCATGAATGTGTATTTTACCAGTTATTATATGTTTTAAAATATAATAGTATCTTGGCTCATTCCAACATATTTAGCAGCTAATATCTGACCTGTCATAAATTTTCCAGTTCTTAAGTGCTACTGATTTCTTGTGGTTATTTTAAATGTTCTTTTGCCTTTTATTGTATCAATTCTTGTCATTGTCTGTATTTCTATCCTTCTATTTTTTAATTTTACATAACCAGGATCCAGTGTATTTCAGAACAAGATAATTAAGCTTGCTAAAATTGTATTTAAAACACTTTGTAAAAAAGAAATCGAAATGTGTAAAAAAGAGTAAAATTTATAAGCTTTGTGAGATCTTATTAGTTGCTTAGGAGGCCTTTTTATACTTTGTCTTAAAGTAATGTGAGTAGCTTACTTTTGATAGGTTGTTATTTCATTACTGATAATGATTGTTATGATACAGGTTCTTGACTTTAGCATGAAAAAACTATACTTACAGTTTTTCCGTTCTTTTGGGGGAGCAGATTATAAATACCTCTGAAACTACGTATTTTCAAAAGTTTTTATGATGAGAGTGAATACTTTATTCTTAGTAAAATTACTAGTGCCATTTTTCTAAATATTTTTATCTAGTTGCCTACACTTATTATTAATCTCATATTATACCTTTGTTAATATTTTACCCCCTTTGCTTTATCATTTGCACTCTGTATGTTTCTTTTACTCAACCATTTGAAAGTAGGCTGCATATATTATGACTCTTTATTCTCAAATAAATAAATTCATATTGATATCCTAACCTCCAATGTGATGGGAGGGGGCATTGGTGGATGATTAGATCATGAAGGCAGAGCACTTGTGATTGGTGCCCTTATAAAAGAGATTCCAGAGAGCTCTCTTGTCCCCTTCTTCCATGTGAGGACACAGGGAGATCACTGTCTATGTACCGGAAAGTGAGCTCTCACCAGACATCAAATCTGTCAGCACCTAGATCTTGGATTCCCAGCTTCCAGAACTGTGAGAAATAAATTTCTGTTGCTTATAAGTCACCAAGTGAGAAATAAATTTCTGTTGCTTATAAGTCACATGGATTTTTTTTGGCCATCCAAATAAACTAAGACAACCTAATATATCAAAAATTATCATTTCAATATGGAATCAATATAAAAATATTAATAGGATGTTTTACTTTTTTCATACTAAGACTTTGAGATCTCATGTATATTTTACATTCACTTCACATCTCAATTTAGACTAGCCACATTTCAAGTGCTCCATAGATAATGGCTACAGGATTGAACAATGCAATTCTAGAGGTGGATGGGAACACTCATCCTTTAGGGGCTGAGGAGACAGAAAGCTCATCTCTGATGTATTAGATTTCAACTAAGAGGAAATCCACATCCTGACATATCTCTATAAGTCTCTTGCATTATCCACAACTTTGACACATTCCCAGCCACTTCAGTTCTTATTACAGTGTGCATTTATGGATATAATAAAATAACTTCATTCATTCATTTGCCAAATATTTGCAGAAAATGTTATATATTACTGGCACTGTTCTGGGTTCTTGGAATATATCAGTGAACAAAAGAGAAAGATTTTGCTCTTGTGGAATTTATATTATAGCAGGATCAGTCAGATAATAAACACTAATAATAAGTGCACTATATACATGTTAGAAGGTGATAGTGTTATGTAAAAAGGGAAAATCAGAGCAGCCTAAGGGGTTTGGGATTGTGGGTAGGGAGGTGGGTTGTAGATTTTAATAGGATGATCAGGTTAGGCCTCTGAGAAAGTAAAGAATGAGATAGTGAGGTCAGAGAAGTAGTGGGGCCAAGTACACAATCTTAGGCTAGGTGGTATCTGAGATCCAAAGATGGGCTAGACACAGCCTCATTCTTTAGGAGCTGTTTTGGGGAAATAAAACAAATACACAGATAATTTTGACACAATACTAAATATAACAATTATCATGAAGGAATTTTCAAAAGACACCACAGGAATTAAAAAACAGAATTCTCAGAGGAAGCAACATGTCATGGTAGAACATGGACTTTGAAATTACATAGACCTAGGTTTGCATCTCAGTCATCAGCTTGCCAACTGTTAATAGGGCAAACGATGGTACTGGATTGTCCAGGAATGACCTGGTTTTAACAATGAAAGTTTTGCCACCTAGGAAACCACTCAGTTTCAGCTCCAGCACTGAAAGTCCCATATCCTGAGAAGTTTCTCGGTCCAGTTTTACCATTGAAAGTTCATGTCTCAATCCTTGGCAAACCAGGATGGTTGGTTGCTCTACACCTTAGTAACTTTGGGAGAAGTAGGTGAGGACTTAGGTGAGGACAAATAAATTGGAAATAAATCCAATCTTGCGGGGATCGATTTAAGGAAAATAAAACACTTGGCTCATTGGAGGAAGTGAAGATGATAGATGAGGACAAGGAAGAATTTCATGGATGAGGTAGGATTTGATATACTCTAGACAGGACCCGAGGAAATGGTGAGAAATCGCTATTAGAGTGGCTTCCAGATGCATGGAAAGAGCAACGGCCCATGCTAGGTCAGGTCAAAATGCCAAATTTGCTGTGGCAGATGGTGGAATAAGGGATTTAAAAATTCATGGAAGTGGGTACACAGAATGGATAGACTATGCAAGGCTGGAAACTTGCTAGATGATTAGATTTTATTTAAACACTATTTTATCATTATGATTAGGTTTAATTAGTTTTTTTCAATTCTTGAAATTTTTTATTTCTATAAGTTCTACCTATTTCTTTTTCAAATATATGACTTTTTTTTATAGTTTCCTGTTTCTCATTTTCAAATTCATCATTTATTTCTTTAAACAGAGTGCTCGTTTTATACTTTGCATCTGTTAATTTCTAATATCTAAAGTCTTATTGAGTTTTTCTCTATAATTCTGCTGGTTCTTACTTATTATGCCTTATTTTTTTACAGTGCTACAAACTACTATAAACTATCCATTTTCATTAGAAAGGCATTTGTGAAGATTATTTGAAGCCTTAGAGAAGGCTATAAGGAATGCACTGGTGGAGGGGCACTGGGATCACTAAGAAGCTGAGAGGAGATTCTCTGTAGTCCAGGGCTGATGATAGGAAAGACCATTTCAGAACAAGGCTCATTGACAACAGTGGAGATGATAGGAATCAAAACAACTGAGCCCAGATGGTAGAATTTAACTTAAGAAACCAGATGAATGCAATTATCATAAAACCAGAAAGGTCAGAGAGGCATCCAAGGAGGTGTAATCCACAGAGCAGTATGCTGGGGGAAAATGAGATAGGCAGTCAACAACTTTTTATCAATCAGGAAAAGTTTACCAGGAGTTTATCTAAGCTGAGAACTCAAATATAAGCAGGAGTTGGCTAAGTTAAGAGATTGAAAGTTTCAGAGAAGAAATATCATTCCCGAAGAAGAACCAAAACAATTTTCATGCTGGGAAGCTGTGGCATTAGTGGGCAGTGGTGATAGAGAAGTAGAGAACCAATCACTCATGAAGGACTTTGTTTACCTGTAAAGTGGTATCTATGAAAGTACTCTCTACTTTTTCCTAGGGCAGTGGGAAGCCATTGACAGGTTTTTAGTAGAGACATAGGTGATGGATTGTATTTGCATTTGAAAATTTTTATTCTGGCTGTACTGTAGGTTAGAGAGGAAGCAAGAGAGGTGGGGAGGCTGTTAAAATCATCTGTGTGTTAGGTGGAGGTTAGTAGTTTGGCTTAGGGGAATTTGGGAATAGCAAGTGTACAGGCTCAAGACATGTTTGGAAAACAGTAATAGTACTTGACAGAGTGGTAGGATATGACACTGAGGCAAAGGAAGAACAGAAATGCTGCTTTCACTCTTGCAGGTATTGCCTTGCACAAGGGTAACTGCCTAGGAGATGAGTGGATGATGAAAACTGAAGTGAACCTAGCTCACTCGATTATGTGCTCTGGTAGGGCCTGTGTCTGCCGGAAAGAAGGAACAGCTTTCCTAAGTCACACAAAAGGTGTCGTATGGGCTATTGGTGGCCCTGGGGAAACAGTCAACCATAATGCCAAGATTTCTGGTTTGGACAATTGGAATATTGGTGGCATCATTTGCTGAGCCTGGGAACAGAGGTAGTGATGGGGAGGAAAATAATGCAATATGCACTAAAATTTTTATAAAAATCTTATGAAGTAATATTAAACTCATTTTATAAAGACAGAAACTGAGTCTTAGAGTAAATTTTTTTTTCATGAGGACATATAGTTAGTAAATGGTAAAGCTGGAATACTGTATATTTTCATTCCCATATTTTTCAGAAAACAGGAAAGACAAAAAAAGTATTAACATATTTAGAGGAATATTCCATTATGAAAATAGATGTGATTTCACTTGGGAAACATACCTGAATAAATGTTCAATTATTTTTAAACTTTTGACTATTTAGAAATATTAATTTTATAAATATCTTTGCCCCTAACCTTTATTTTCACTGTTCCTCTCCTCATATTTGTCGCTCCATTGACCAACTCCCTTTTCTCATCTTTCAAGCTTCAACCATAGCCTTACTTTTCTCTTGAGCTTCCTGGCATCTTCTACATACCTCTTTTATGTGAATTACCGTTTATGTGAATTACTGCCCTAATAGCTGGTTTACTTTTAGTTTTTTATTACTAGTACCAGGAAAATAGTTACTCTTTAGGAAGTAATGTTTGGTAGACTATTGTGTGAGTGAATCACTGCTCAGGGCCTACCTCCTCTAATAAACCTTCATTGATTTATGCAGTCTGTTCTATACTCCTGTGACTCACAGACATGGGCAAACATAAGAATGAACTGGGGACTTAAAAAAATGCAGATTTTCATGGCCTACCCTAGATCTACTGAATCTGGGACAGAGCCAAGTTATCTGGACTTTTAAAATGTTCCCCGCATGACTATGCGGTCAGCCCAACCTTGGCATTTAGGAACCACTGCTCTAGTTCATCAACGCTGTCTGAAAGAACTCTTTAACCAATGTGTGCTTATAGTTATTATATTTTATATTGTATTTATGTAGTACATGTGTTATATCTTCATTTAAAATTTTTAATAAAATTATCTGTGTATAAACTTTTTGATATAATGCCAGACTCTCAGTAGGGTGATTATTGCATATTTCTCTATAGTTACTAAAGAATATTTTCCTATCTCACATCTTGAATTTATTAATTTACTTGGAGTCTTTACATTTTAAGAGAATTAAATGCCACACTTCAGATACTAAATGAAATCTTGAAATCTATGTAGACATGCACTTAAAGCAAGTATTTTTCTACTTGCTGGTATAATACATTTTAATATAATCATATTGCTATTTTAGAAAATACAAAAAATATTTTTATCTTGCCATCTGTTATGCACTTTATAAATCTGGCCAACACAGAATACATCTGGACTAAGGCCAACAGAACTGTTTCACTTCTGCCTTATTTATGTTATTAACAACACAGCTAATGTCAACATGGCTTTATTTGCTTTTGTTCTGAAAAAATGACCTGGATTCATGTAGATACCTTATAAATCATCTACACTGTCTTCTCTGCCATTGAGAAAGTTTTAACATTTTTAAAACAAAGGTGTTTTTCAGACTATAGAAATTCTAACACTGAGTACCCAAATCATATTAAGTTGACATATATTTTTCTAAAATGTTATGTGCCATATAGCCACTTCTTTTTCAACAACCATAGTTGAATTAAATGAGAAACTTGGCTTGACTTAACCTCATAAACTTCAGTGTTTTGACATTTTGCCATTGAAGTTTATTATCATTTATAGGGCATGTTTTGTGTTTTTGTTCACATTCCCTCTATTAGTAATCTGGAAAACCTGGCATTTCTTGATGCAATAAATGACTGCAAATATAATCATTTTTCTGATAATTCTTCCTCTTCTGCAGCTAATGTGATGTCATTTCAGATGATCTTATTAAGGCTTTTTTACTCTAACAGTACTTTCAGATCTAAGATTTATCACTTGTTCTGCCTTCTACAAGTAAGGTGCTTCCTAAGGCTGAGATCCCTGAAGCGGTGCATGTTAATTTCAACACCCTAAGATCTTGCTATGCCTTTTTTTTTTTGAAGGAGCATCTTTCAAGTGTGACATTTTCCAAATCACCTCACAGGAACCCTATAAAATGTAAGCACACTTCTGGAACAGGTTACTCCTTCCCTACCCATTTTTTCTAGATGATATTTCCTCAGTAGGGTGAATCATTGAACCTGTCTCTGTTACACTGTTAAGTCATTTCATGACCCTGTCATCTAATTGCCAATATCATAGCATTGGTGTTCCTGCCTCAACTCTTTCTAATTCTACTCCATCTCATATACAACTGCTATGATAACTTTTTAAAACATAGTGTTCAGTCATTCTCTTAATAACTCTACTATAGAAATGCCTTCTTTCATATCAAATCAAATCTGAATTTCTCAGTCTATACTTCAGAGCCCTCTACCAGTGGACTGCCTTAATACTCTTCTACTTCATCATTTGTTGTTGACCATGAGCTCTTGATTCCTAGCCAATCCATTTTTCTTTAAATATCTGAACTTGTTCCCACTTTTCATACACTTAGTCATGTTCAGTGCATTCCATTTTAATCATCAACTTGTTCCGTGCTATCTTAATATTTAGCAGTAGTTAAGGGAGAGTTGAATATCAGAAAATATTTTTGGAGCTCTAATATTAGCAAGGCAAATCATGGTTTGAATTCACTAGAGGGAGCTCAATATTTAAAATAACCTTTATAGAAATTATTCCATTAAGACCTTAAAGGGGTTGTTCTAAAGATGAAAAACTATCTAGTTCTTTTTTTCCTGTTAATTGGAAGCTTTGGGTTCTTAGTTTTCCTATAAATGAAGAGTATAAAATAATAGAAGATTAGTTTTAGTTTTAGAAGATCAGTCTTAAACTAATTTTAAAGAAATGAGATTCTATTATTATAGTTTATATTATATTATGTTACTTATATGTTGTCTTGTAATTAATTTCTGAATATTTCATATCCTGTTTTCTTACTTGCTCCTCCATTTTATTTTTCCTTTTCTTTCTTTCTTTTTTTTTTTTTTTAACTCACTATCATCCATTCAGTTGTCCAAGCCAGGAACTTGGAAGTCATAAAGACTTACTCTCTTAGTCAACACTAGAATTTCTTCCATTAGATTATATCCCTCTTGAGGTCAGGGACAGTGGTTGTTTACCATCCTATCTCTCTTACTTAGTACAGTACCTGGAATATAGGAAATAGTGAATAAATACTTGAATTATGAATGAGAATGACCCTTCTCTCCTCTCTGTCGAAATCATCAAGTCTTTTTGATTTTATCCCTAAAATAGTTATTTGATCTGTTCTCTCTTCTTATCCTTATTCTATTATCTAGAACACTCCTTATCATTTCTTACCTAGACTCTTGAAATATCTATATCCAATCTTATCTCCCCCCTCATCCCTCCTTTATCATTTCTCCAGATAATTCATCTTGAATTAAAATATGTCAATGCCACTTGCTAAATCCCTTCAGTGGCTTTATATCACCCACAAGATAATCTTTAAGTCCTTTTGCGTTGAGGCAAGGCCCTCTGTAGATGGGCCCAACTTAACTCTCCAGTATTAGCTCATATTACCCTCTCATTCTTATTTTCAAAAAATATCAAACTGGTTTTAATTTCTCGTATATAGCATGAGTTATATTTATATAGCAGATAAGCTTTTAGCCAAGTCTTGAGAAGGGATCAAAGAAGGATTCCTGGAGAGGAAGATACATTGGAGAGGTCTTAACATATTACTAAGAGTTAGTGGGGGAAAAAAGTAGAGCCTTAGAGAAAAAAATCATTTTTGATTTTTAGTTATAATTTTTCAAATCTAGAAAATTATTGCTTGAAGTATGAGCTAGACATTTCATGAAGACTCTTTTTAGTTATGTCATTGTGGCTGGCTGCATGAGCCTTCATTCATTTATCCAACAATTATTCATCATGTTCCTTTTATGTGCCAAGCACTGTGTTATACACTAAAGACACAGAGGTGAGAAAATGAAGTATGCACCCTGATCTCATAGAATATACAGTTGTAATTCAGTTACCCTTTAAAGCCTAAGACTTAAAGGCTTAATTGGACCACGAGAGACAAAACCAGAGATTCCAAAGAGGTATCTTTAACCTACATTAATGTTGGGCTAATTAAATAGAGAATGGATGACAATTTATCTCCTTGGTAGATGTGGTAAGAATAACTGATACCTTAACTTTTTGCCATCATATAGATGAATTACAAGAGATCAGTTCATTTAGGAGATGTTGTAATAATAGCTAATGGACAGTTTTGCTTTAAAGCTGGAGTCAGTCAAAGAAAAAAACTTAAAAACTTTTAAAATTTATGTCAATATCATCTCAGGAGTTCTTTAGAAGAGACTGATGTTGCTATGTTCTTAAAGCAACAATACAGCACTGTAAGAGGCTTAACACATTCTTAACAACCTCTCTTACCATCTTAGAAGCTCTGCTGGATACCCATGTTCAAAATGATGTAGTTGTAATGCTGCAGGTTCTTTAAGGTAGATTGAGACACAAAAACTAGCCCTGAAAATCCCCAGGTTTGATTTATCAAGGAACTTTTGGATAACTTTAAATGTCATCCATGTAAAAAATACAGATAAAGTTTAAAGCTATCCTGTTTAGCTTAAGTCATTTAATATAGATCTTAAATTTACTAGCTAATTTATAGATACAAAAAACATACTCAAACAATATATTTTTTGCTTTTCTGGAAGTATTTTATGTAAGATCTGACATGATCAATTTATTGTATTATTTCATTTTATAATTGCAATATCCAAAAATAATTCTTTACTAAAATCTTTCAGTATTTAAACTTCTATTCAATACTTGCTGAATTACAATTTTATTTCAATATTTTTATGCTTTTAATTTATTCATTAAGGAAGTATGCTAAATCTTTTAGCATTTGTGTGCATTTTCTTCATGGGGAAATTAAGCATATATAGCCATATCACTACATAACGAATAAAAAGTATGGGTGATCTATATTTTGTTAGAAAGAAACCAGCAATAAGAGGGAGGTGCATACATGGGGGAGAAAGATGAACCAGAATCAATACACATTCAGGTAGGCACCAGAAGCCAAACATAGAGTAATTGTTTACTAGATGTCAGAGGAAGAAAAGAGGTCCATAAACTAGAGAATCAAATCTAGTGCCAGTTGTGTAACCATGGTTACTAAAGTTACTGAATGTTACCTTAACCAAGAAAAAACAATACATCAGGAATCCAGTCACAACTAGGAGTAAATGGTATGAAAATATTAGTAAAAAAATACACACACACATATGGCTTGGAAATAGAGATGAATTAGAATAAAATTATGGCTTAGAAAAGAGAGAAAACTAAAATTACAAGAAAATCAATATTCTAATATTAGCACCACTACCATCACCACTACTTCAACCCTTTTGGGAATGTATGTTTATTGTAATATACACATTGTAATGCCTAAATGTTGATGAAAGTGTTCAATGTACCTGCTTTACCTGTCAAAAGCATTGTTTGGGACCAGGTACCTGCCACTATAAACAAACAAAGCTGTTTCAGTACTTTCTTTGAATTCATAATCCTTTGAAGTGGTATTTTTCTCATTCTTTTATAACTAGGTAGGATGAAGTAAAATCTACTTCACCTAGTAAAGTTTCAACATATTTACATTGAGATAGAAGGAAGAGGGTTTGAGCTTGAGCGAGATTTTAAAATTTAGTTTGTGGGTAAAGCTTGTGATAGTTGTAGTTGGATTTAGCTAAGGGTTGTATGGTCCAGTAAAAACCAGTAATGAGTCTATGGCTCTGCCACCCTGAACCTACCCAATCTTGTCTGATCTTAGAAGCTAAGCAGGGCTGGGCCTGGTTAGTACTTGGATGGGAGACTACCTTGGAATACCAACTGCTGTAAGTGTTTAAAAAAAAAAAGAAAAAATCCAGTAATGATCATATTTTATCTATTATAAGGCTGTCATTGGTATCAAAAAGCCATTTTGTTTCTAGATGCGTTATCTCTTAGAGGACGCATCTCCTTAATATATTCATGCTGGGGCTTTAGAAGGAATAGCATGAGGAAGACTAGAAAAAATAGAGCCAAGAGAATGGTTCCGAAGAAAATCTGCTGTGTACTGTGGGCTAAGTGAGCCAAGTATTCTATCCAGTAAGGTTTTCATAGGTGACGAGAAGCAATCCAGTGGTGACATAAGCTGAGAATAGCAAAAGATTAAATCTAAAATGAACAACCAAGGCAACTAGGATGAATATACACATTTAAGAGACTCGTACTTCTGTGAGACTGAGCTTGCAGAGTCCAAGATCTTAAGGTAGATAACTGGAGAAAATAGAGAAAGGTGTTCAGAGGCTCAGGCAAAGGTCTAGGCAAGAGTGGAAAATTAATCTTATAGCTGAGTACATGAAGATAAAACAAGATACAGGAGTCAGGGAGAGGCTACTTAACAGAGGAAATGATGCATGCTTTTTCAATGTAAATAGAGCTAAGAAAATGAATTCAAGAGATATGTTGACTATTGGAAACCTAACCAATGGAAATGGAGGAATCAAATGACACAAAAGTATAAAAAAAGCATTAAGTTTTGTAATTGGAATAATGATTATGGAAAGAAAGGTTAGTGGAGCCAGAAGATTAATTTAATTCAGGACTAATTTAAGAGGCATAGTGACTAAAGATAGGTTTATGAGAATTTTAAATTCCAAATCAAGGTTTATGTATCTTATTTTGTGGGCAATGGGGAACCAGTGAAGATGTTGAACATGAGAATGATGTGTGCAGGAAATTGTTTTGGAAGATTCATCATGCATTCATATGCAAGATAGATTGAAGAAGAGAAGTGGCAACAGGCCAATTGTGAGGCTATTACAGTATTGTTTTTGCATATATTATATTATACATATATACCATAATACTATATGTAGTATATATAAACACTTCTAAAATGTTAGTTATCCCTAATTTCCTTCCTTCCTTATTTCATTTTTATTCTATCTTCTTCTAGAAAGAATTGAAAATGCTTATGCCTTGTCATCTAACTTCCATATTATTCTTTTCTCCTCAGTTGTTTGACTTGTTTGACATTTTAACACACACACACACACACACACACACACACACACACACACTCCAGAAAGATAAGCTAATATTGTCTCTGAAAAAATAAGTTAATTTATGTATATTTTTTTGACTATTTTCGCTATATCCTTTTTTTGAGCTATGATTTTCAAGGACCATTCATCACATACATGAGTTTAAAAGTTAAGATTTTTAGACTGTGAATGAGAACTTGAATAGGAACAGGATCTAATTTTCAAAAGAAAAATTTGGAATTTTGTTATGGAACTTCACTAACATGAGTTAGTGAAGACCTTGATTAGATAGCAATGATAATGGACAGTAAGTGGTGTACCAGAGAGAAAGTTTGACTATACTCGTGGACTAAGTGGATTTTAGAAAATACAGGAAAGCTGATTACTTTTGAAACTAGAAGATTAAGAGAATGGTGTTGACCATATAAAAAAAGTTAGGATGGGGGGATTGAGGAAAGACAGCATTTCATAGAAGTTTTATTCTATGTGTAAATAGATTTTCATTTTTCTGTAGACATTAGAATAGCAATATCCAAGCAACAGACCTTGAGCCCAGGGCGAAGATTAATGGTGACCATGTAGATTAGAGAATCATTTCTATAGAGGCTAGATAATTTTCTGTGGATATAGAGGGTTAAAAGATGGCAAATCTTTAAGGAAATGCTCCTTACTATTTCAAAATCTGTAGCATAATTATTCCCCTGGTGTTTGAATTGGCACACAGAGTCATTCTGATAATGGTAGAATTTGTGTAATAGTTTTTCATGTGAAAGCTGACACAAAGATAAGTAGTTGCATGCACCATGCATCATAGCAGTTCTACTGACACATATCTGTCCAGAAAAACCAGGATTCGGAAACAATAATGAAATTGTTCCATGTGTGTCATATGCTTCCATGGTTGTTTTTTACAAATGAGGTCAGTGTAAGTGTAATTAGATTAACTCACTCCGATGTACTTATCTCATTGTAACACAAAATATAGATTCAGGAAGATCAGCTACTTTTATTCATTAAATATCAAATCCAATTGTGTAATTTTTGTAGTTATGCTTCAAAATAATGGGGAAACAATAGGTAAAATTATTTTTTTATATACATGCAAGAGCCGGACAACAACAAAAACCCTTGATTTACTATGACACAATTTCCAAATTACCTTATTTGATATAATTTTTATACTTCATATAACTTAATATAAATAGTAAGATATCTATTTTTTTCAAAATATGATTCTATTAAAATCTATGACTATGCTTTAGTTTAATCCTTTTGTTAAAAACAAAGTTTAGTGGTATTGCTTATCACATACTTATTTAAATAATTTGAGCTGTGAGAACTTTAATGTGACAGTATATTCTTAAACTGAATTATGGCTTGGTTACTTTTAAGAGGAAAATTTGGAAATTTTCCCATGGGGCTTATACTTTACATATTTCATTTAAATGTACTATAAAAGAATATTTTTCCATTGTCATCAGTGAATTATTAATTGTTAAGTATAACGGAAAAATTATCACATTATCAATATGTATAGTTTAGGAAGTTAGACTCAGTAGTAGAGATAAAGGTCTACTCTGTTAATATTTATGAAAACTAGATAATATATTAGGAAAGACACTAATCAAAATTTCAACAGTACTATATAATTTCTTGGTGCTCTATCTTGTACTAGAGAAGTCTTCTTATCTAACCTTGATTTAATTATACTCTGTGTATAAACAGTAACCTCATTTGGGTCATGAATGTGAATCAAGAGAGTAGAAAATACCACATTTGACCTTGCCATAATGGCAAAACTTTAGATATTCAATATTGTATTGCTTATTGAATGTGCTCATTTCATTTGGAGATAACATAACTGCCTTCATTTTTAAAAACATAAATAAATAATAAATTATACCAAAAACAAACATTTGAATCATATTTTAGATTTTAATAGCCTTGAGAATGAATTAAATAGAGGCAATGTGAGTAAATTACACTGACATAAAGATTAAATTTATGGTGTAGATTTAACTACATTCTGTTACAAATTGTGCCTGGAGAGTTTTATAGTTTTGTTTTCAAGGAGGTAGAATTAATAGGAATTGCATCAGGAATACCAAGCATTATGAGGTTGAAGAATCTCAAATTACTGTTATGACTCTCTTCTCTGCTACCTAGCAATGATCAGATATTCAAGTAAAGATACCATTTAGTATGAAGTAAGAATTGTAGTTGATAGAACTTAATATGAACCAACAGTAAGGAGTCTCTCAAAATGCTAATGCCCCTTTTGGTTTTATAAAAATTTAAAAAGGAATAGGTTTGAAAAATAAAGAGAAAGAATTAATAATTTCCTTGAACTAGGATATGGCCCAACCCACATCTCTATTTATTTTGTTTAGTCCCTGGAGCTGGGTTCAGAGCAGGACTGTTGGAAGGCATATAGGAAAGTAATACATCAAAAAAATCAAAATAAAAATAATAATTTCAAATATCAGATGAAGAAGGAGAAAAGTAATGGGAAAAACCATCAGGAAGCAGATTGATTAACTCACGGTTACTCCTACCTTGAAAACAAATGCAACCTTTTGAGGTTTGGTCATTGGAAAAGTTCAAGCAAAATTGAATGAATCCGTTTCAGAAAAAATATATCAGATTTTGGATTAAGTAGGGGGTTGAGCTGTAAGTAGGGGGTTAAATCACATGTAATCCAAAATTTTTATAATTATTCATATTATATTTAATATATTTGTTTAAAAAATAATTATAATTATATTTCTTATAATTATTTTATAGATACAGATCCATATATATGGATGGAGATATATATAGGTCCACACAGAGAAAGAGAACTTACACATCAATTTCTGTTTTAAAATGTAAATTCAACTAACAGCCCTATTTCATCTAATTTAAATAGCTACACTTCTCTAGCACACCCATTATATCTTAGAAACTTCACCTGGGTCATTACTGATCTTTCCAACAGTCTTTTGAAGTATATATTTCATTTTACAGATGAGAGCCTCAAAGACAGTAACCAGGGTCTTACACCTACTGACAAATGCGAGATTTGAAGTACATCTGTGTCACTACAAAGGCTGTTTTGTTTCTACTTCATTCCATCTTTCCTTTTCAAATTTTTTGGCATTACACAGTTATAACCCTGCTTAAGTGCAACATATCTAATTTTATGGTACATAGGAGAATTGGCAATTGCAAATTTAAAAAACTTCTGAGTTTTGCTACGACATGGAATTTTAACAAATGGATTGACCTGACACTATCATATGTATTGAATGAGGATTCAAGAAATGTTCTGGGTTGAGGCGCTTTGACTGAGATTTAGTGGCACCACTGATAACCACACCAAAGTGATTCTTCTAGAGATAAGTTTTCCTGATCAAACTCCAAACAGATTTTCCTCTGAATTCATTAATCAATTCTTTTAAGCTGACTAGATATATAATAAACATATAATAAAAATGCTTAAAGCTTATTTCAAAATGTGCTTTTAAATTCATTCAATCCATGATCTTATATATCTGCTATGGTCTTGTACCTAGGTTTAAAATTAATTGCTAGGGTGATTATAGCATAATTTATAAAAAGATGTTAGCAAATCTTATTAGCTAATAGTTATGCTGAAATTCTAGCATTTATTACCTATTGGAATATTGTTATCATATACTAGAAAAGGGCTTTAAGTTTCCCACAAGTAACAACTAATTTCTGATACAATATGTAGTTTTTTAATATATTTTATTAATTTGTTTGGTAACTTGCTTATTTTTTAAAAACTTTGCTTATTAAAAAAAAACACAATCTCATCTAATTCTTTTTTCACTGCCAGTAATTCCTTTTACACCTCTTAGAAGGAATTTTTGATAACAAAATTTCTTCTTCCTTTTCTCTAAGAATTCTAGTTTTATTGGTGATGAGAATCATACTTTATTCATACCACTTTTCTTTCCCCTCTCTGTCACTGTTCCCTATTCTATTACTTCCTTGTGCATTTTCATGCTTAATTTTCTATCTTGTTCTCTTTGTTTCCATACTAAAACAGACCTTTTATAAGACCTTTTATACTCAATTTATCTACTTTTTTCATCTGGCAAAGTGTTATTTTCCTTAAAGATTACCTTGAAATTAAAATATGTATCATACAAATTTATTATCTTTATTCAGACTGAAATCACTCAAGACCAGACATTTCTATTTTCAAGATTTATCTGTATCTCTCTATTTCTGTGGTTAACCTATGAGCTTTACTCTCTCACTGCACTGGGGCTACTTGTCCTCCTCCCCTCCTCCCAATCTTTCCAACAAAACTAAGGCCCAATTTGGTGTTTTTATTCAATTTGATAATTCTTCCCTAAGATGCTCACAGATTTCCTCCTTAAGGCACAGCCCGAATATTATGCTCTTCAAGAACTTTCGGCTAAATCTGCCCTTCTTCAAAGCTGACAATATGAAATTTGGCCTACAATTTACATTCTGTATACTTTTATAATCCAGCAATTATATACTTCTGAGAACCACCATATCTTCATGCTTCCTCTCCCCACATCAATCTATCATGTGGAAGTTTATCTTTTCCACATGAAAATTGATGTCTGCTTCCTTTTACAGCTAATCTGCATGTGTTTCTGGATCTTCAGATGGTTTTTAAAAATGTCTGCAAATGTTTTGACATTCCTCCCACAAAAATTGCCTTCCCCTTGAATTTGGTCAGTCTTAGTGACTCACTGCTAATGTGTTGAATGAGAAGCAGAATGACTTCCAAGGCTAGGTTAGAAAAAGCAATTCAGTTTCTGCATGTTTTCCTTTCTTAAGAGATATGTCTTGGGAGTTCCGAGTGGACACATGAGAAGTCTGACTACCCTAAAGTTTCTGGCTAGAAAGAACATATATACTGGTTATAAAGAGATGGAGATACCCAAGGAGCTCTAGCTGTCCCAGCCTCTACCAAACACATGAGTGAACAAAAAACTTCAGATGATTCCAGCTCCCCCAGATAACTGAGTGGGGCAGAAATTAGTTGTCTCTACTGTATCTTGCCCATATTGTAGATTAGTGGGCAAAGTTATATACCCTGCAAATTCTAACTGCCATATTACTGTGAACTCAGGTCTTTCACTTCTTAGCTCAGAAAAATATACTCTGCTCTGCTTGGCTTAACCTCCCAGTGCCATAATCTTGGCATATACCTTTTGGTGAATGCCTAGGGAAATGTGGTGCTCACATGTGTCTCTCAATTTATAAAAACTTTCACTGATGAAGATAAAATTCAAAGGCAGAAATCCTCCTGCTGGGCAGGAAAATGATCATACTATTTGAATCTCTTTAACTATTACAGAAGATTGCAAGAAAAAGTTCTTGGTAATTTAATCACATTAAAACTTTTTTCATCTTGTTTCCCTCTAGAAAATCACAATATATAAAATTTAGAAATTAATTTTCCCTCTTAAGAGATATAGAATACTGTATTTTGAGTTTACTAACATATGAAGGTCACTTCGGCATTTTTGAGGTGTTTAACACTTTATAATCTTTTCATGTAAAATTTTAATATACATTTTTTTATCTCTGTAGCTAAACAGTGATGATACAAGAAAATATAGATGCAATGTCCCTTTTCTACAAGATATTTAGAAACATCATGTTTTGAAGCTTTTCCATTTTACATACAACTCAAAGTTGTCATTTAGCTTTCTTTGGAATGGCTCTTTGAATTTAATTGCTACTGAACTAATTTTGCTTTTCAAAACAGTTTTGCTGTTATAATTGTAACCCATTAGTTATATGCTAAACAACCAAGGTGGCACACCGCTACTCTAAATTCTGTACAATAATTATATTGATTGGAAACTGTAGCTCAGGAAAGATGTGCTATTAAGTGAAAATTTAGTAATTACTAAAATCTGAGTAAAAACTAACGTTTTTATTCAAGGTGCAAATCAATATCCAGATTGACAAAATCAGGCAAGATTTAAATGTTTTTTAGTTTATCAGAATGGGAACACAATTTGGGGAAGCATCTCTATAGTAATTAATACTGGCCCGCCTTGGTATTAGAGGCAATATTTGTAGGGATAATGGCTGAAAATAATTTCATGAAAAATATGAACCCATACATAGAAGAAGAAAAGTAATTACCAAACAGGATAAATTGAGGAGTAAAAGCCCTACACCTTTACGCTTTGTGATGAAACAGCATAAAAGCAGAGAAGTTCTTAAAACTAGGCACAGAGGCAAGATGGATCATCTACAAAGAAATAACAACAGTAGAAGCCATAAGATAAAGGGACTACTAAAAGAAAGAATGAAAGGAGATTACCATAGACAGAAGGGAGGGGATTGAAGAAGAAATGTCGCTAAAATAAATTGGTAAACATGTAGATAAACTTTGTCTGTATGAAATAATAAAAGTAGTACTGTCAAGGAGGAGAAAAAAATGGCATAGATAGAGGCTCTGTTCATCCCTCCGGCAACTGAATCAAAGTTGTGACAGAAACAAGGAACAAACAGCAAGGAAAAATCACCCGGGATCCAGATGAACAAGAAATATAACTGGGGAGAAATTTAAGAAATCACCCTTCAACAGCAGAAGTTAAGATGGGGCGAAGATACGAAGCTGCCTGGGCGAAGATACGAAGCTGCCTGGGCCTGAGTAAGACAGAGGCTGTGGCAGCAGCAGATGCTTCTTAAAGGGGCCGCGTTTGCAAGTAGACTTCCTCAGTGATGGACCTGCTTGCTCTGAGCACCAGTGCTGGTTCCACTGCGCAGGGACTTACATGGGGGACACTGAGTTGTCAGAGTAAGGGCTGCAGCGAGGCTCTCCTTTGGCAGAAGTGCCGGTGGTATCCATTGTTTCCTGTTGAGCCCTCCTGCCTCCAAGTGCGTGGATGCAGTGCCACCATAGCCCTGACGTCATCAAACTGGGAAACAGGTCACTCTGCCCAGAGGATTCCCTGAAACCCTACCTCCCCAAACTCGCAGCCCCACCCAAACCACATCCAAATGTATCTTCAGCGAGTCAGGTGCTTCTTGCTGAGCAGTGCCTAGACTCACACTGGAGGCAGCTGGCCTCGGTTTCTGGAATGGCCTTTTGAGGCAACTATAAGCACAGCATCTGAGAATTGCTTGCTAAATCTTAACAGGTGACCCTAGAGAGGTAGAGGCTTGGGTTAAATTTGGCCTGCAGCTGAACCCCTCTCTGTGTCACTGGACACCTACTTCACAAATCCACACTAATAAGACCGGGAGACTTATGAGCTTTGCTTAGCACATAGAAACAGACATGGAAAGGCAGCCAAAATGGGAAGACAAAGAAGCAGAAACCATATGAGAGAACAGAACAGAGATCCAGAAATATTGGAGTCAAGCAAGCTAATAGATGCAGAGTTCAAAACACTGGTTATAAAGATGCTCAATAAACTTATGGGTTATTAGATGAATTCAGTGAGAACTTCAACAAAGAGATAAAAAAAACATAAAAGTGGAAATGAAATTATAAAAGAGAACCAGTTAGAAATAAAAAACGCATTATCTGAGATGAGAAGTATATTAAATGGAATAAACAAAGTGAATAAAGAAGAGGATCAAATGACCTATATAGAGGATAGGAAAACCAAAGACATTCAATCAGAATGGCAAGAAAAAAGAACCCAAGACTATAATAATAATTTAAGGAAGCTGTGGGACTCTATTAAAAGTAAAACTATCCATGTCATAGGGATGCCCGATGAAAAACAAAATGTTGAACAGCTATTTGAAGAAATAATGATGGAAAACTTCCCTAATCTGGTGAAGGAAATAGCCATAAAATCCCAGGATTCTCAGAGAGTCCAAAAAATCAGGAAATCAAAGAGGTCCACACCAAGACACATCATAATTAAAATGCCAAAGGTTAAAGACAAAGAGAGAATCTTAAAAGCAGCAAGAGTAAACAATTAGTTACCTACAAGAGAGCACCCATAAGACTGACAGCTGATTTCTCAAAAGAAACTATGCAGGACAGAAGGGCTTGGCATAAAATATTTGATGTGATGAAGACCCATGATTTACAACCAAGAATACTTTATCCAGCAAAGCTATCATGTAAAGTTAAGGGACAGAGAATGAGCTTCTCAGACAAAAATAAGATGAAGGAATTTATCATCGCCAAGCCAGTATTACAGGAAATGTTGGAGAGACTTCTTTGAGAAGGAAAAACATGTATCAAAAAAACAGGGATAAAGAAATGGTAACGACTACATTCCTATCAACAGGTACCTCAAACGGAAAAGAATTAAGTGCTCCAACCAAAAGATAGAGTGGCTGAATGGATAAGAAAACAAGATCCCTACATATACTGCCTATAAGAGACTCACTTTGGACTAAAAAACACAGAAAGACTGAAAGGAAGGGGATGGAAACAGATATTGCCTTGATGGACCTAGAGGGTATTGCATTCAATGAAATGGGTCAGATAAAGAGAAATATGGCATAATTTCACATACATGTGGAATATAACCAACAAAATCAACAACAACAAAAGCGAAAATAAGCTCATAGATACAGAGAATATTTTGAAGGATACTCAATGGGAGGGGGTGGGGGAGGGAAAAAGAGCAAAGGGATTGAGAGGTGCAGGTGGATGGTTGCAGAGTAGACATGGGGATGTAGAGTATAGATAGTTAATAACATTGGAATAAATATGTAGGAGAAAGGAGGGGTGCTAGATTTGGTGGGGTGATCACTTCACGCATTGTGTGGATCTCTGATCAATATGCTGTACAGCTGAGGCTGGTGTGTTGTATGCCAACTCTAATTAAAAAAAAAATACTCATTGAAATGTACAGTGTATATACAGGCAACTAGTTGTCTATTATATTTCAATAAAGATGGAAAAAATAGTACTGTCATTTATGGGTTAAAAAATGAACAGAACTAAAGAAAAACAAAATGCTAGCTGGGAGTAGAGAGTGATATTAAAGTGTTCTAGAGCAATTTCAGGGATGGATCTGCACTCTTTTGACCAAATAATTTTCAGGAATTTAAGTGAGATGTCAGCACCTTATACTGTGTGGGGACAATAGCCCATTCCTTTTTTGTGAGCTACTTTATATTTGTATATCCATAATAAGTGTGTCAAATAAATCTCTGCAGAAGAAGATGCGATATCATCAGTGTGATTTCATATCCGTGCTCCAGGGAAAAGGTCACATGCCATTAAGTTCTTACCTGCAAAGATTCTGTGCAATGCCAAAGCTGTAGAACAGGTGAGTAAAGGTATTGTTTATTATTTGCTAAGGATATCATAGTAAAATATCATAGACTTGTTGGCTTAAAAAACAGAAATGTATTTTCTCACGGTTCTGGATGCTAGAATTCCAAGGTCAAGATGTCAATGGGTTTGGTTTCTTCTGAAGCCTGTCTCTGGCTTGCAGATGGCTGCCTCCTGACTGTGTCCTCATGTGGTCTTTCTTCCATCTGTACGTTGTCTGTGCTCTAATCCCCTCTTCTTACAAGGACACCAGTCATATTGGATTAGGGCTTAACATTATGACCTCATTTTAAAACCTTAATTACCTTTTATTTATTTATTATTATTAAAAATTATTGGAGTGCCATTGATTAACAAAATCTAATAAGTTTCAAGTGTACAATTCAACAGTGTGTTGAATATTGCATTATTTGTTCATCACTCATAATTTTCCTTCCATCACCACATATTTGACCCCTTTACCTCTATCTACATCCTCCTCCCCCCTTCCTTCTTATAACCACTAGTCCACTGTCTGTGTCCATGAGTCTCTGCTCATCATATTTGTTACTTTTAGATTTATATACCACATATGTATGACATCACGTGGTTTTCAACTTTTTCTGTCTGACTTATTTCACTTTGCATGATAACCTCAAGATCCTCCATGGTGTCACAAATGGCAGTATTTCATCTCTTCTTATAGCTGAGTAATATTCAATTGTATATACATACCACATCTTTATCCAATCATCTATTGTAGACTCCTTTTAAAAAGCTCTATCTCTAAATACAGTCAAATGCTAAGTACTGGGGGTAAGACTTCAACATGAATTTTGGGGGGACACAATTCAACCCATAACAGGTGCATTATGTTCCTCTGAAGATGAAGTCAAACTGTAATGAGAGGCTGTTAATAGGCACTGAACAGAACATAGTAGCCAAATCTATAATAACAAAATATGTACCAGTTGCTGATTAAATGGAATCAGTAATTTCAATTATGTTGGTAATGAAAGCCTTAATGGATGGGACCACAATGTTATGGTAGTGGTAAAACATTATAATGCACCATTCACTTTTTTCCAAGTTTGAGAAAAGGCCAATTTAGGCTGATAAATGGAGAAGCATGGGACAATCACTCCTTCTCGAAATAGGTCTTATATAATAGGTTTTATTCTTGAACACCTTTTTTTTTCCATTCAAGATGATAGTTATTTATTTGTCACTTTTGAGGGTTTTTTTTTTGTTCATTTGTTTGTTTTTAATTTAAGTATAGTTGGTATATAATATTAGTTATATTAGTTTCAAGTGTACAATATAGTGATTCAACATTGTTATACCTTATAATGTGATCATTCCATTAATTCTAGTAATCATTTGCCACCATGCAAACTTATCACATTATTGACTATATTCCCCTTCACCTTTTGCAGCCATCCCCCATTTTCTTCTCCTTTGGCAACGATCTCTGTAGTCTCTGTTTCCATGAGTCTGTTTTTGTTTTGTTTATTTGTTTGTTGTTTATTTTAATTTAGATTCCACATATAAGTAAAACCATACAATATTTGTCTTTGACTTATTTCACTTAGCATAGTACTCTCTAGGTTCATCAATGTCATAAGATTTTAATTTTTTTATTGCTGCATAGTATTCATTTGTGTGTGTGCGTGTGTGTATGCGTGTGTTTCCGTGTGTGTTTGTGTGTGTACTACATCTTTATCCATTTATAGATCAATGGACACCTAGGCTGCTTTCATATCTTGACTATAGTAAATAATGCTGCAATAAACATAGGGGTACATATATCTTTGAAAAAACTTTTATTTTATTGTTAGTTTCAAGTATACAGTACATTGGTTAGACATTTATATAATTTATGAAGTGATCCCCTTAATTGCTCTTTCCCTCCTCTGGCTCTCCACCTAGCCATTTCGATAATGCTAACTGCATTCCCTATGCTGTGCTCCCCATCCCCGTTACCATCTATCAAGTACTAATTTGTACTTCTTTAATCCTTCACCCATTCTCCCAGTCACCCAATCCACCTCCCCTCTGGCTGTCACCAGATTGCCCTCTATATTTGTGAATCTGTTTTTGATTAGTTTGTTCTTTTGTTTCTTAGATTCCGCATATAAGTGAAATCATATAGTATTTATCTTTCTCTTTCTGATTTAGTTCATTCAGCATAATAACCTCTAGGTCCATCCATGTGATTGCAAATGGTAGGATTTCATTTTTTTAATGGCTGAGTAATATTCCATTTTTTTAATGGCTGAGTATATATGAACCATAACTCTTTATCCAATAGTATACTGATGGTCATTTAGGTTGCTTCCATATTTTGGGTAATGTAAATTGTGCTGCCATGAACTTTGTGCTTAGATCTTTATGAATTATTGTTTTGGTTTTCTTTGGATAAATACCCAGAAGTGCAATTGCTGGGTCAAAAGGTAGATCCATTTTTAATTTTTGAGAAATATCCAGACTGTTTTTCATAGTGGCTGTACCAATTTGCAATCCTATCGACAGCGTATGAAGGTTCTCTTTCCTCTACATCCTTGCAAATACTTGTTGTGTTTTGATTTATTGATGATAGTCATTCTGACAGGTATTTCTCTGATGATTACTGACCTTGAGCATCTTTTCATATGTCTATTGGCCATCTGTATTTCCATATATCTTTTTGAATTAGTATTTTCATTTTTTTCAGATAAATACTCCAAAGTGGAATTGCTGGGTTGTATGGTGTATTTATTTTTATTTTTTGAAGAGACTTCATACAATTTTGTAGTGGCTGCAGTCCCATCAAAGTGCACAAGTGTAGTGGCTGCAGTCCCATCAAAGTGCACAAAGTGCACCCTTTTTCCACATCCTCTTCAACACATATTATTTGTTGACTTTTTGTTAATAGCCATTCTGACTGCTGTGAGGTGATATCTCATTGTGGTTTTAATTTTCATTTCCCTGATGCTTAGTGATGTTCAGCATCTTTTCACATGTCTGTTGGCCATCTGTATGTCTTCTTTGGAGAAATGTCCTCTGACCATTTTTTGATTAGATTGTTTATTTTATTTTATTTTCTTGTTATTGAGTTGTATAAGTTTCTTACATACATATTTTGGATGCCAACCCCTTATTGAATACATCATTTGCAAATATATTCTCCCATTTAGTATGTTGTTTTTTTTTATTTTGTTGATGGTTTCTTTCACTGTGCAGAAGCTTTTTAGTTCGATGAAGTCCCATTTTTAAAAAAAGTTTTTCTTTTGTTTCCCTTGCTCCAAGAGAAATATCCAAAAAGATGTTATTCAGACTGATGTCAAATTGTTTACTACCTATGTTTTCTTCTGGGAGTTTTATGGCCTCATTTTAATTTAACTAGGCACTATTAACTATTTTACTTAGGGACGGATGGTCCATGGGACCCCATTTTGGCAATCTAATCTGTAAAGGCTAAAGATTCAATTTAATTTTAATTTATTACTCATTGGGTTAAAACAATCAAGCCTGCTATAAGATATTTTAAGGCAATGGGTGCTATTTCCATTGGAAATTTAGACAAAGTGATAGTTTCAATGATTAAAATGAGGCATATCTTTTTATCATCTATTTTCTGTTCAGTAACTCTCATGTTTAAATTTAGCAAAAACACCAGATAGAAGTATTATTTGGGCCACAGTATTGATGAAGGCCTTGAAAGGTTTGCCAATCGATGCACATCATCAGATATTAAAGTTAATTCAAAACCTATGTAGTGGATGTACAAAAGCCAATCAGTACTCTATTATCTTTTTGTTGTGTACGTTCTTTTGGTGAACTTTGGGTTTCCAATTGTTTCAGATTGTGGATCTGTTTCAGCTTTTTGTTGTTGTCATTTCCTCTCCCTGTATCCAGATTTTTTTAAATTTCCTTATATTTCTTTCTTCCTACCTTTTTTCCTCTCTTCGAACCTCCCTCCTTTCCCTATTTTCTTTCTTCCTTTCTTCTTTCTTTCGTTTGGTTACTAGATTATTTTGGAGGTTAAGAGGTTCTCTTTACCTTGCTCATATTTATAAGTTAACACTGTCAGAATTAGAGGCCTCTCTCATGGCCAGTGGTTGAATTAGCCATTGGCTGTGCAACGGGGTTGCCATGGGTATTTTCTCTATAACTTTGAGGGTCTGGATCTTTTTGGATGACAGAGGCACAGGCAATAGCAGCAACAAAGGCATTTTTGTTGGGTCGTAGTAAGCCATCTGCTTTTAGGAATGCGACCTCAGCATGCCTCATAGTAACTGCTCTTCCATGTGAGCAATCACCTGATGGACTGGGATATTGCACAAGGCATCAGTGTTTTCCCTGCGTGATCTTTGGAATGGAGCTAGCACCTGGTTGAGGCATACAAACATTGCTCCCAGAGTAAGAATCATTTCCCTAAGCATTGTATCAGACATGGCTTATGCTGGCATCAAGTCACAAAGGTAGGTCTGGATCAAGACACAGGAACTGGGGCCTCTTTAACGTAAACCCGTTAAATACCAATTATAACTTTCTAGTTAGGTTAGTTAAATTTGTAACAGAGGCTCAACTCATGACTCAAGTAAATGCAGGACAAAGTGACACACTCAAATAATTACCAGCAGGCAGCAGATCTAGTTACCAAG
The DNA here is from genome assembly GCF_902729225.1 of Pteropus medius. Classification (NCBI taxonomy): domain Eukaryota; kingdom Metazoa; phylum Chordata; class Mammalia; order Chiroptera; family Pteropodidae; genus Pteropus; species Pteropus medius. The sequence goes on along the minus strand of NW_024349505.1, from coordinate 1,026,565 downwards.
CAAAAGCAAGAGAAGAAAGACCCATATGGTGGTAGTAGTCATAGTCTAGACATCCTGCTCACACTGCCAATTGTTGTGGCCACCCCACCATAAAAACTTCAGCCCAAATCTCCTTTAATATCTCTTTGTAGCCATTTTTAAAACTGCTTGGGACCCTCTTCCAATATTGCGTATGTATATGTGTGTGTGCCATCAATAGACTTGATATCTAAACCAGATTGTGTGGCACATCCTTTTCCTGCAGAATGACTGGGGGTCTTGGATGCAAAGAACGTAGCATTTTTCAATCATGTTTGCCTTATAACACCATTTTCATGAGATGATCAATAACTGGGAAATTCTATATTCCACATTTTGCTTTGATACTTCACCTATTTCCCAATTCAAAATGTCCATTAAGATTTTATAAACAATGCACATTAACATTTGTGAGAAATCTTATCAGTTAGCAAACAAAAAATAAAAAACCCATTCAGCTTTATTTAACTGAGCATTGCTCATTGCTCAGTTTGACCATGAGGCTCTTTCCCCCTACTATGTAACAACAATTCACATCTTATAAGACAGATTTTTTCTTTAGAGCTGGTACTCAGAAAGGCTGGCTCATGTAATTTTACTTAAAGCTAGTAGAGGTGTAGAGTCATTGTCCACCAGAGATCTGAGGGGTGGTGAGACAACTTTGCTTCGCCTGGGAAAGATTATAAAGAATTTGAACTGAAATTTAAACCAGATTTTGCTATAGTTGTCATATGTTGGCTCACATTTTAAAATTCCTCTCTATACCTATACTTACTCTTGTGGTAATAAGGATTTATTTCATGCTTCTGAAGGAATTTTGTATGTGCATGCCTGGTGTATATGTGCACATATGAGTATGTATGTGTAGCATGATTTTTTCTGCTAAGTAAACTGACAGCAATATGTAGCTAGCCACATCCTTTGTAAGTCTGAATTTGGGAATTTAAGTTATTAAGGGGTTTGATGACCTGGAACAAACAGTTCAGCTGGTCAAAGATTTGGAGGAATGTAAGTGAAGAAAACCAAAAAAGGACTCTTACTTTCTGTGATGTGTGGTAAATGGAACATTTTAAGCTACTAATTTAAACCCCTGTGTTTTGGGCCCATAATATTCCATTAAAAGTCATTCGAGGCTTCTTCTAACCTACTTTGCAATCTTTCATTTTCTGTGCTATTTACTTGTATAAGTAGGGTTGGAGGAACAACTTCTTCAAACCAAACAGGCTGATGGTTTTTTAAAACAGAAATTGTCTAAAATATTTCTGTCTTTCAATGCCCTGGGTCATGGTGTTCTGAATGAGAAGAGGCATGTTATAGGCAACTTCCAAATTTTTTATTTTCCCACTTTTTTCAGACCTAGATTCTAGCAGAAATACTTTTTAATATTTAATTATTTACTACCTATGTTAAAAGCTTGGTGCTGTAGCATTATTTACCTCACTATAAGGAAGTTGGGAATTTGGACAAAATATATGTTCTACAGTAATAGAATAGAAGGATGTGAATGAAAGAGCCTAATTAATATTCCTTGATAATTTAATTTTTCCTGAGCTGCTTTAAAGACCTTTACAGATGTGCTGGTATGAATATTTCTTTCCCAAAATACATTCTCGAACTATACAATACTTAGCTGGTATGCCTTTTCTGGACACCAGAAATGTTACTGCAATGAGTAGTGAGCATTTAGTTCAGAGAACAATATGTAACAATAATTGGAGAGATTTTTTATACTTTAAATTTTGTGGAAAAAGACAAAAAAAAGGATTGAGAAGAACTGTAACCAGACAATTAAAAGACAAGTTACATATAACAAACTGTTCCAATGTTTATTTCAAGTTCCTTTCCATGACCATGACACAAGCAATGTCTAACTAAGGTGGTTGTGCCTGTTTATATTAAGAAGATAGATTGATCCAGTCTGGATTATATTTTTATTTTGCTTTTGATAATCAGGTTCTGCCATTCCCTTTACATATATCCTGGGCTGGCCTCAGCCACAAACCTCTTGGATATCTTTTCCATTAGCATAGCACAGTCTAACACCAATTGGAGTTCGGTTAAGTACAGGTTGAATGATTGTTGACCACATACGCTGGGGTTGTCATGTTTTGTTATAAAACTTGTTTACCAAAAAACTGTCATTCTTAGCTTCTGCATTTCCTCAGAGTTCATTTTAGAAACGTTATTCAGTTTATCGGTAGGAAAAATTTGCTTTCTTCGTCCCGCTCTGTGCGAGTATAGGCATTAATTATTCAGAAATGGCTTTTTTCCCCCTCTTGTTCCACATAGCTCTATCTGACATGAGTGCTCTGTGTATTCCACTTGAACAGCATTCTGTATGCTGCTTTCTGCCTGGAATGTTGTTTTTTTTGTGGGAAATGTAACTTTATTACTGATGTCTGAGCTGAAAATAGATTGTCCCTAATTCAAGAAAAGTCTAGATGCCATGACACGTCCTGGTTAACATCATTAAATATTTCTCACTGGCTATTTCTAATCATTTTGCATCCAGTATGACATAGACTACCCCTTCACATCTATTGTCTAATTTAATATTTATACCACATATAATAAGGTTCATGTTAATATAATTTTCAATTTAAGGAAATAACAGAAATATTATATAAGTTGCTTGAGTTCCCATAATTAAAAAATATCACACCCTAGATTCTACTACAGATTGTCTGGCTCCAAAGTCCAGCTTCCTATCATAGCATATTAAACTTACAATTGTACTACTATCCAGTCTAGCTACTATGTGTTCATTTCTATGACACTGTATTTCTTTTTTAGAAATATGTGTGTCAGCATGGTAAAAGTCATTGATCTGGGGATTTAGGCTCTTATATTTTAGAGTAGCTTTCTCTCTCTCTCTCTCTCCCTCCCCACTTCTCTCTCTCTCCCTACTTCTCTCTCCCTCTTTTCTTCTCTCTTTCCCTTTCTCTTCTTCGCTCAGAGATTTGCTTTTATTTTGATAAATAATAGCAATAAGCCAATGCCACGTACATTTTAAGAGATAATTGCATATTTGAGCTGGATTTGAAGGAGAGCCGAAATGTTCCCAGGTGAAGAGAGAAGGGACGAATTGGCCAGGTGAAGGGAGTAACTTGTAAAGGCATTGGTATGTGAAAGTACCTGAAGTATTCAAATATACAAAAAGTATGTAAATACATGAAGCTTGTAAAAGCATTTCTCAGATTTTATGTTATAAGTTCTGAGAAATCATTTCATAAACCATTTAAAATAAGTATAGAGGAAAATCCCATTGTGAGAAATTGACTAGAAGCTTAGAAGATTAATTGATCTTAGTTAATGTTTAAACAGACTTGCATACTACCTTCATTTTGAAACTAAAAATCATTGTAATAATTCAAGTCCTGGGGTTCTGATACAACTGGATGTTAGCTGAATTACGTTAAGCAAAAGATCACATATAACTATTTCTTGGAATTAATATTTGGTTGTATGTTGGAAGCTAGAATGCATAGGACATCTTTTTTAAAACTTACCTTCCAGCAGTTGTTTTAAAATATCCTCAAATCACAACTGCCTGGTTTTTTTTTTTTGATCTCTACAACTTGCCTTTGTATACTGTTACAGGTTAATCACTTTTATAATTGACATATTCCTCTTTATTTCTAATTAAATTCAGCATTTCTGAGAAGGACCAAACTAGCATCCACTTTATTTTATGTTAGGAACTATGTTCCTTCCTCTCAGAGCACACAAAATTGCCTTGCAGAATGGAGCCTGAGCTAGATTTCAGCTCCCACACCTTTAGCTAGACATATCTGTGCAGAGAAAAACTGTGCACAAGTATTCTTACTTGGGGAACTTGTTAACATGCAGATTACTAGCTGCATATGAAGCCTACTGATTCAGAATCTCTGATGGTTAGAATCTTTAATTCACTTATCCAGTGATTCTTTTGAAATCAGCATCACACTTGTCCAGAAACTGAGATTTGGGAAGCACTTCTCTTCATAGAAATAAAATGGAAAAAGTCAGTGCATTCCTTCCTTCCTCCCTCCTTCTCTCCCTCCCTCCTTCTTTTCTTCCTTCCTTCCTTCCCTCCTTCCTTCTTTCAGCCCCTACATGTCAGAAGTTGGGGTAATAAACAAGACACAAATCCTGAACTCAAGAAGCACCAGACTACATGTGTCAATATATTTAAAAAAATAAGTTATTCAACCAGATAAATTTTACAGTAGACAGAAGAACAAAATTCTGTAGAAAAACCTAAATGTAAATGTATCTAAAAATGTTTCACAGAGGAGAAAATATTTGAACTGGGATTTAGAGGATGATTACTAAAAGTTTCAGGCAAAGAAGAGTTCATATCCAGGGAAAGAATAGCATTAATTTGTGAAAGTTTCCGATGGGTTTAGACAACTGGAAAAATTTAAAGCGGCTAGAGTATGAGATAAAGGTAGGAGGTGGTAACAGAAATTGAATGTAGAATGATAATTATAAAACAGAAGTTTCATGCTATAAGTTGTCCTTTATCCTTTTGGGGAGTCAACAAAGCTTCCTAATGTATGTCTTAACGTGAGCCTTTTGCTTTTAAGATGGTAACTCTCCTGGCAATATGAAAGGGGGACTCAAGAATGAGAAACTGTTAAAAAGAAATCCAGTCCTCGTTTCTCCTTCTCTCTCACTTTCTCTTCCTTTTCTTTTCTTTTCTTTTCTTTACTTTTTTTCTTTTTCTTTGCTTTCCTTTTTCTCTTTTTCTTTTCTTTCTCGTTCTTTCTATCTACTTTTTCTTTCCTTCTCTCCCTCCTTCTTTTTCTTCCTTCTTTTTTTCTCTTTTCTCTTTCCCTCCATTTAATCTCTTCTTCTTTCCTTCTAGTAAATATCCAGCATATGCTAGACCCAGTACTTTGCTTTGAGGTTACAAAAATGAGTAAAAGATAGCCTCTGTACTCAGAGCCCATTGTCCATAGTCAGAGACATACAAGTTAATTCACCACTATGATGTGGTAAAGCTTATGAAAAAGATAGGCCAAGTGTCATTAAATTAAGTGATGTTGAAAGACTGCAGTAAGGTTATAGTAATGAGTGAAGAGAGTAAAGTTAAAGCCAGTAACTCATCCTAGGGTAGAACCTGAAAGGTTTAATAATAACAATAATAATAACATCAATAATCATAATAGAGAACAGTTATATAGCACATAGTACACAGTTGTTCTAAGATATTTGTATTGGCATTGGTTCAAACTCTAAAATATGAGTGTACCCCTATTCTTTTAAACTTTAAATAGGAAAGATAGATAAGATATTACAAATATAACTTCATTAAATGCTAAATTGTAATTTAGTTGTGGCTCTAAATATGGTAATTTAGTAACTAAAATGTTTTTTTAAATTCCTCTTTCAGCACCCTGTGGAGTAGCACATTTAATAGCAATTTTATAGATATGGAAACTGAAGGACAGAGAAGTTAAATGATTTTTGCTGTGGTCTCACCATTAGTAAGTGACAGAATCAAAATTAAATCAAGCCATTAAATAGTGACTCTAGAATTAATGTTCTCAAAAGATGGAGGCTATAAGAGATAAAGAGGAGTATGCAAAGACCATCAGATTCATAACTTGAGAAACCAGGTAGATAAAAATTCTGTTCACTGAAAGAGAGACTATATAGGGAGAAGTAATGAGGGAGAAAGCTAATGAACTTAATTTGGTAAATATTAGTTTGGAGGTTATTTACTTATGGTTATAGTCAACAAAGTCCTGGATATATGGCTCTGGAGCTTAGGGGAAATATGTAGGCTGAGTAAGAGGAGAGATGAACAAGATCGAATAAAATTTTAGGTGGCATTCCGGGCAACATCCTCCTTTAAGAAGAGGGCAGAAGGAGTCCACCAGAGTAAACAATCACAATTACTTTAACTTATTCATATATATCTAATTTCCTGTCACTTAAATATCTCTGAATTATAATATTACTACTATTTATGATAATTTATTCTATGTCTACAATATTTATAATGCTTACACACACAGTTTCACTGGATCTTCGTAATACTCTTTGGAGAGAGTCAAAACAAATAGAAGCAATTGAGAGTTAGATAAGCTTTGTGATTTGCTGAGAATCACACTTATGTCTGAACTTGGACTCAAACTATATCTTTGACTTCAATTTTAATATTCTTTCATCCCATATGAACCTTCCCAAATCTTAGTGAATCCATCCTACTTATTGCTTCTTGTAGTGTGTAATTCATCTTGAGTAAGGGACATCTGATCATTTTCCAGGGATAAAAATTTAGCTGAAAGAGGAATTGAAAAATATTTACAGTTACTAAATTATCACATTTAGAGCCATAACTAAATTATAATTCAGCATTTAATGAAGTTATATTTATAATATCTTGACTATTTCTATTTAAATTTTAGAAAATATGAAACAATAGGGGTACAATAATATTTTAGGGTATGAACCAATACTAAAATATATAGCAAACCACTGATGAGAAAAGGATGATTTTTCTTCTGAGGTTTTTCATTTAGAGTAAATGTTGAAGTTTTAAAAATAATCCACAATGCCCATTCAATCTGGTCCCTCATTGTTGCTATGATTTTTATTTCTTATTGCCCTGTTTTGTTTTTGTTTTTGTTTTTGCCATTCCTTAACCCCACCATGTACATTCTTGCCTCAGAGTCTTTGTACTTTCTGTTTGCTTTTCTTTGACCTCTATTCCCAAGATATCTTCAAGGCTCTTACCTCCTTTGTTCACACTTCTTCTGACCTCCCACCTTCCTGGCACTCCCCTTTTTGCGTTTTAATTTTTTCCTCTATAAAACTTACTTTTTTACCTGATTACATATTTATATTTTTCTTTCCATTATACACCTTTTTCTCCATATTAAAACGAGGACTGAGATTTGTGTCTGTTTTGTTTACTCATGATACTATACTGATACTCAATATCAAGCACAATACCAGGTAAATAGTAGGCACTTATTAAATAGGTGCTGAATGAATAAATACAAATTTATATATGAATATGATTCCTGAAGTTAGAATATTTTCCAACAGTGTTTTGTTTCATTAAGCTGAAAAACTGCAGTATTCTCATCAGGGCATCCTCAGTTAATGGGAGTTACCAAAGATGAGAGCTATGAGGTGGGGAGACTATAGTAACCAGAGGTAGGTTACCTATCTTTGATCTCCAGCTACTGCTCCATAGTACCTCTGTAGTCTTGGTCAAATCACTTAACAGCTTGGATTCTCAATTTCCAAGTGCACAAAATGAGATATCCTTTCTGTAATCTCACAGGGATATTATTAGGAATAAGTAGGGAGGTAAGAGGAAGTATTTTGTAAATTGAAAGACTTTATAAAAATGCATCTTAGTAGTAGTATTTCGCTAATCCTACTGAGCAAGGGCTTAAGTGATTAGATATTAGAAAATCTGTATCATGACCAGTCGAGTGTGCCCAACAACATTCGGGGCCAACATTAAATTTGATTGCCATTTGGTTTGAAGAATATCATGATAAACACCCATAATTTGGATTTGATTTATCCTACTAATATTTTAATTGATATATCTTTTTCTTTTCCTCAAAATTTTTATATTAACTTTACAGATCAGTAAAAAAAGTTGAACTTAGGGTTCAGAAAATTAGTGTAGTATATTCTGGATTTTGATTTCATGGTTAGAATTTTTCAAATTGCATTTTTATATTCTTTCAGTTAAAAATATACTCCCAATGTGATCTTTGAATTTTTATGATTTGTAAAATTATAAATAATCTCTGGAAATCTTGTTAATTCTTTTTGTGATACTCTAACCTAATTCCTAAGATAAATGACATATTTTTTCAAAAACTTTTCTAAAACTTCCTCATCCCCAGATAGATATTTTTAGTAAAACTCTGACTTATTATTTATGCTATGATAATCACCCAATAAAATCTCTTTTTGGTCTCTTGAAGATCCAGTGTTTTTATTTTAGATAAAGAGAATTGGATTGGCTAAAACAGATTATAAAATTCTAAAGGGGAGGGAATAAATCAGAAGTGGTTCAGAGGTATGGTAAGTATGTGGCCAACACTCAAATGATAATAAATAAGAGTAATGATGTTTTTATTTCACTAGTTGGGTAATTGATGTTCTTGATTTAACAGTCTAACAATGAATAGTAACTATTCCTAAATAAGGTATAGTAAGTTTAACCACAATGCTGAGTTTTCCAATGGCAAGTATACTTTTTTAAAGTTTAGAGCATTCATCTTTTGATTCCAGCTACCTAATCTGCATCTAGATCTCAATGTACAACTGCCAACCAATTTCGTATTTCTGTAGCATCAGTGCTCATATGCATTGTTTATTAACTTTCATATGTATTTTCTCACTATCTGTTACAGCATCAGTAAAACTAATAAATTCACTGGGTACCAAAAAGGCCCATTGAGAAACATTATGGTATTTAATATAGAGATCTTAAGTCTAATTAATCACTTACTTAAATTGTAAGAAAAGTTGGTGTAATTTCAGGCTTTGAAGAGCCTGAGAAATACTTCCGGGAAAGTCAGAAATATCAGATTTCTGGAAATCTAGAAATAATTCAGTAAACCAAAAATCTTCAACTAGTCCTGGATATCTAAGCTAGGCTTTAAAATCATTAAAGTGATTAGTTTTAGAGTCTCGACTACAATAGTGGGAAGATAAGTATTGGTTAAAATGTATATTGTGGACAAAGAATTTTTTTCTTGAAGAGAAGTCATGGATCATAGATTAAGAATAATACTCTTTGTTTCTGGGACGTTGTGCTCCCCAAACCACAGTAATTAAATTGATTAAGGATATCAATCAATCTCTCTCTCTCTCTCTCTCTCTCTCTGGATGCTAATTAATCCTTTATAGTTTTGTTTTTACTATCAAGGCATATATTTAAACGAGCAATTAAAATTGCTTTAATAATTGATTCATCACCTATTAACACAATATACAATGATATCTGATGCTATTATAGATATTGTGTTTATTGATTCACTATAATTAAAATTATAATGCATATTGTAAGAAATTTAGAAACCTTTTAAATATATTAAATGGCAAACATGTGGTATCAGAGCCTCTCCTACATCCATAGTGGTCACTGATAACTGATCAAAGAACTCTTTTCTGCTGATCCTGGGTACCACCAAAGAATCTCTGTCAAAAATCTACTTGCATTTAGTATTTTTACCTCAGCAATCAAGAGATCTACAATATTATCTTTAACAGTATGTACTCTTTCAACATAAAATGATTATTTCCTTTAATTTTTATTGAACAGTTTAGTAATAGAAAGTAGAAACTTAACCAACTTTTTAAAAACAACCAGTTAATGACCCTCAGTGTTATGGATGTAAGTATTGGCATATTTGGTTGCCCCAATAAGTGAACCAACGTTATAAGTCTATGATGGTATGGCTGCAATACATTGGTTAATGTCTTATATCCACTCCCTACTCATAGTCTATAAACAAACAAGGTTGCAAAACAACCACAGTAGTTTAAGATTTGCAGTGCTTCAGATGAATGAGTCAAAGATTAGTAAATTGGAATTCTCTTCCCATATATCTGTAAGCCTCTCAGTAGAATACAGTGTGTCTCTCAATGAGGGCATGTTGGCATTTGGAGATTACAATTCCTTGCTGTGAGGAACTGTCCGTCACATTGCAGTATGTTTAGGCTCTCCCAGCTCTTATCCTCTAAATTCAATAGTTCCTCAGTGCCCTGTAAAAATCCAAAAGTTCACAAACTTCCATTTCAGGGTTGTAGGCACAATAAAAAGAAAGTGTGTTGGGTCAATAACTATGCTCTTAAAGACATGTACAGGATGCCTTACGAATGGATCTATCTCACCAAAGATTTTTTTAAATTAGGAATACTGAAGTAAAAGCAAGTGTCAACTCTGGATGTATAGTAGATAAAGCTGAATATTCTGTGAATAAGGCAGTGGATAACAAAAATGAATTCAAATTTATTTTTAAATAAAATTCACAAAAATTTCAAGGACTTTGATATATGAGTGTTTCACATGCTTACATTGTTGTTTATTTAAAACTGATTCCATAGATTCATGCTGCTTTTTTTTTAATTAAAAAAAAGATGTTTACTACTGAGGTGTGTTCCAATGAGTAACTAATTATAATGAAAAGAGGGCATGGTTCCTATAAGGTTAATTCTAAGATATGGCTGACATATATTTTGATTGAGAGAGGATACAGAGGAAAGTAAAGTTTAGCAATGGATAAGGAACACATTTCTTTTTTTCATGTTGTGTTCTTTTTTTTCCCATGTAGTATTAAAGAGCTAAAAAGTCATTGTAACTATTGTGAGGAGTTGAAAGACCATATATATTATAACACAGCCATTCCTCCCTTCTCTAGGAAGCTAAATTGTTAATTGTTCTCTCTCAGACTCAGGAGCTGGCTGGCTTCAACAATAAAATAATTACTAATATTTATGGACCTCTTCATTTAGCTTTTTATCTCTGTTAATTCTCACGTAACTCTGTTTTATCTGGCTGCCTTCCAGGGAGCAGCCTCTGGTTTGGTTCTGCCTCAGTCTTAATGTAAAACTCAGGACTTTTCCCCCCCCAAAGCAGCCCTCCTCCATGAAACCCTGAGCAAGAGATATTGAAATAAAGATTTCATATGGAACTGAGAAAAAAATTTACATCTTACATCACAAAGCAAAGCAAACAACTTAATATAATTTCCCATTTGATACTTTGGTTTCAAAGTTTCTTATTTAATTACCAAATGTTAAGTGTTTCTTTCCTTCTCCCTGCCTTTCATATCTCTATTGTCATATTAAACAACTCAGCTCTAGCTTCAAATTGGTAAGCAATGCTTTGTTTTGCCCTATAATTATTAGGATCTTTCCTCTTTGTAAAGTGGTTCAACAACCATCTAATGTTAAGTCACCCAGTCCCTTGGAGATGCAAGCAGTATCTCACATTCAAACAGTTTATCCATGTACTCATCAGTATACAAAGCTCAGATGCTCCACCACAATGAATTTTGAGTCAGTTGAGGGTCCTAGCTCTATAACAAGGCTGTGTATTTTCTCAAGACAATGTGTTTGCACATCAATTTCTTTAGGTAAAAATTGAGCCTGAAACTTGATAAAAATGCTTGGTATATACTTTATCTCATTTGATTCTTGTAACAACCTTAGCAGATAGGCAGGGAAAATATTTTTCTGAGTTTACAAATTAGAAAATAAGAAAGGTATAGGAACTTGCTCCATGATACACAGCTGTTATCTGAAGTTGGATCTGATTCCAGATATTCTTATTTCCCTCTAGTGCCATTTCTACAGTATTGTCAGTTTTTCCATAGATGGATAAAGGTAAAATTTGTGCTAGATATATTTTTAAATTAACATCAGAAGTAAATGTCCCTACTCTGAGGAGGAAAAATTGGAAAGGCCAATATTTTAGACTTAAAACTGAACTGGAAAATAACAGTTTAAATAACAGTAAAGGTTGACAATAAGTTCATTGGATTAAACATCTTTTCCTATAATTAATTTCCATAACTTTATGAAGGAGAAAAGTACTTTTTACTTAGAGTTTTCATTACCAAGGCTTCAGTAGTTTTTTTTTCTTTTTTTTCTTTTTTTTTCTTTGTAATTATATCATTACTTGGAATGGCAGTCACTCAGTTCACAGGACTAAATCTACTAGGTACTATTTCTCAATAGGCATTTAGTTCCTTTATCCAAGAGAAACAAGTTCAATTTCTTTGTCACTATTAATATGCTACTTGACCTCTGAAATGGAGTCCTGAAGACTAGCTTATAAGTAGCACATAACACTTCATACAGATACAAAAGCAAGAAAATGAAAAAAGGGAATTTAGGGCTCTTCTATATTAGTTTCCAGGAACAAGAAAAGAATCAATTAGTCCTCTCTTTTTACTCTAAACCTAATGAGGTAGTCTAGGATAGCTGTGAGCTTATGCCACAATGGAATCAGCCTTAATGCCAAGATCACCTTTTCTATCATCTTCAATAAAATCCATTGCCACTAGTGAATAGATTATAGAAAAATATGATTAGATGGGAAAAAAATGAAAAAGAGTCACAATAATAATTAATCTTTCCAGATACTTTTAACTGGAGTTCATCAGAGGATAACATAACCTTCTGAAATAACTCTCTGAAATTTGTTTCTGCTTTGCTCTGGGGAAAGATTTACAGCCTTCAAAAAAACTCTCATAGCAATTCATAATCCAACAAAAGAAAAAGCTGCAATCTGCAGACTGCCGAGGAACTTGGGTCAACTGACCCAAAGTGCCAGCTCTCATTTGCATATTTCCATCCAATACTTTGTCTCATTTAACCACATTCCCTTCTTTAGGTCGGCATAGTAATAAGTCATGACGAACATGTTTCACCCAGTCTTCACTACAAGCATGACTCTGTGCCTAGATTTGAAACTTCTCTACTCAGAGACCTTTTAGTTTAAAGTTGTTTTTTTTTTTTTTCCTGTGTTTGTTTGTTTTGGTTTCTATGGCAAAAGCCATGGAAAACTCCCAGAGTAATACTTCCATTGATGAACACTCTTTAAGTTCTAAATTTGGTATCCGCTCTTGGGTTTCACACAGATTTTTCAAATTTAACGTATCTAAAACAAAACTCATTATTAGACATATCATGATACTCTATTTGGGGTTTCCAGATCCCTGCTAATACAGCATTATACAGAATTAATTTTCCAATCTAATGGGTATAAATCTTATTTAATTAGCATTTTTCTAATTACTATTGAGTTTGCATTCTTATTTGTTGGCATATCTCTTTCTCAGTTAGACTATAAATTCTCTGCAGTTTGGGACTGTGGGTTCTCATTTTTACCTCCCAAGTTTCTAGAACAATGTATGGAATATGCTCAAGATAATGACCTCCTATTTAATAAATGAGTGGATGAATGAATTCATCAGAATCCCAGAGATTGCTGAAAAAGTGACCTCTAGTTAAACAGATGTACTGTACATATTCAGTTCAGGTTTAACCAAAGTTAAATATAAAGAACTATCACAATTTACTCTTAAACAGTTCTAAGTGAGGTTAGTTTTGACACCCCTATGCCTAAATCTAAATAAATTCAGTTTTCTCAATGTGTGGCACAGCGGAAAAAGACTGTTTTTTGGAGTCAGGCATATATATCTTTGTCTGCATCGGGTTCTGACCTGTACTAAGTCTGTGACCTGGGGCAAAATTTAAACTTTGTGTGGAATATAATACATATTTCATAGGGCTAATTTATCATTTGAATTTAAAAAGATAGTGTATTACAGGTATCTATCATTGTATCCGATATGTGATATTATAGGTAGTAAATAAATAGTAACTGTTATTAATCTGCCATGAGGATTTCACACAACTTCAAAATACAGTTAAAATTGAATGTCCATTTTATTCCACATGTCATCTTAAAGGAGAATATACTATATATTCCATGTGCTCTGAAATGTCACTCATTAATTATTGCCATTTTTAGAATGACTGATTTGATGATGCAGAACAGCTGCACTGAGGTGCTAGTTTTTGAATCGCTAGTTTCTGACATGAAAAAAATCTGAGAATCTTATAATTTTTTTTTTTTTGCTGATATCATTTTCTCATAAAAAAGAAAGAAAAGCTTAAAGGGAACATGATTATCACCATTATGGTTGCACTTGTGATTTATTTAAATCAAATTATATACAGTTTTTGAATTTTTGTTAAATTTACTATCTTTACCATTACAATATGTATCTATTAGTTCTGTTACAGCAATGCTTTCTAGCAAACCACTCCCATGATTTGTTGCCTAAAACAACAAATCATTTATTCTCGCACCTGCATTTATGGGTTGTCTAGGATTTGGCTAGACCAAGGTCTTGGCTTGGTTCTAAGCTATAGATTGTGCTCATATCTACCTCTTGTGTCTCTTAGTCACAGACATGCTTATCTTGTGGCGATAGCAGAGGTACAAGAGAGCAAGCCCAACCACACCTGCTCACTAATATTTGAGAATTCGTCCATGACAGCATGGGCAATACTGTAACTAATACAATAGGCATAATGGAGGAAGCAATACTTGAAAGAGACAAAAATTTAATAGATAGAAGGACAAAGCAAGTTGACTTTAATGAACACTTTTAAAACACAGATACCTTATTGAAGTTACTGCGTTTATTCCTGATATCAACCCTGTGCACTGGGTGTTTTTACCCTTATTTTAGAAATGATGAAACAGAGGCCCAGAGATGTTAAATGACTTGTCAAAGCTGATGAGTTAGTGGTGGGGCTCAGATTAGAAATCAGATATCTAGAGTCTGTGTTTAATCCTATTCTATTCCTAGAAATGAGAAGTGCAGAATAGAGTTAGCGAAAGCTTGGAAGTTGGGGAAAAATATGTACTGGGGTATTGGCAGCTAATTCTTTTTGGAAAGTTTGGTGTAAAAGCCAAAGGCATGGAAGACATGCCTTTGAGTTTTACTCAGATTAGGCAGTAGGCTAATTTGTGTATAATTTTGTATAGGCTCTGTGGAACCATCGAACATAAAAGTGATAGTTCAGAGACATGCTTTGGAAAAATTAACTCATCAGGTTATATGGAAAATGGGAAAACATTTGGAGCTGTGCAAACAACTCAGGAAATTATTACAATAATTGAGGTAAGTAGTAATGAAGACTGACCTAAATTGGTGATGTGAAACAGAAGGAAGAAGACAGATGTGGAGGACACCAATCAAGGAGAACAAATAATTTTTTGGCATCTATTTAGATATGGGTAAGGAGAAAGAGGAAAGAGCCAACAATTACTCCAATATGTTGAGGAGGGATAACTAGAAGAATAATAATGTCATTGAGCCATATAGAAAATGCAGGATGAAGAGCTGAATATGCGGAAAAATAATGAGTTCTGTTCTGAACATGAAGAGTTTGGGAAGAAATAATTTGGAGTACCTGACGATCATAAGAAAGGTTAGAGTGAACTGTCAATTAGAATATATTCTCACCTTCTTATACACTAATAGAATTGTAGCTGGGCTATGACTTTAGCAATACATTCTTCGAGCTCCTTAGAATTATCTTACATGACTAAATTCCTACAAATGTAATGTGAACAGAAGTAATGCATGCCTCTTTTAGATATCTATGTATGTGCCCCCATACTTTTGGGGCATGAAGTGGTGATAATCAGAGCCACATTGGGAATCACATGGTAGATGGTAGAGCTACTATCAGTTGCCAATCCACCTGAAACGCCCTCCCTAAAATGTTTCATGAGAAAGAAACTCCCATTGTCCTTAAGCCAGATAATTGTTTTTATTCTTTTGTTAACAGTTTAGATCGCCCTTACTATTACCTTGAATTGATATCTCGAAGTCAGATTCTGCCCATAAGAGAAACCCAAACTATGTGGTATTAGATTAGCAGTCAAGCTTGAAATGGAGAATCCTTGGACGTTGAGGTCAACCTTTGGTGAGTCAATTGCCTGTGATAAATGAGAAGACAGGATAAGTACTTAATAGGCCTAAAGCTATAAGGGAAGTAGCTGAAAAAAAAGTAAAAATTTTCTGTGTTGGCTGTTCTGTGATGCTTTTAGCAAGGTATAGCAAGAAAAAAAATGAACTTTGTTAAGAATTAATAGGTTTTCTAGCAAAGATTATAAGAAATTTAGTACCTTGCAGGTTTGGAAAAGCTTCTGTACCTCAAATAGCAGGAGAAAAGACTTTTGTTGCTTAAATGTCTCCCATATTTTTCAGTCAAACAAAGGGACCTCCTCGCTTTACTGCAAGAGAGTGGATTGAAATGCAGACTTCAATATATTTATTCATATTATTTAGGTGGCCAACTAAGGTAAAAGAGAGGCATAGGGTAAAACAGAGCAAGAAAACAATGTAAATTTCTATGTTATGTCCAGAGAAGAACTTATGGATAATGAAATGTTTCTAGAGTTTACTAAGTTTTTGAGGAAATTATGTTGCCATAGAAATCATGAGCCTATTCTGAAAAGTTTTGTGACTGATCAAATCATAAACTTTGGGCTTTCAAAACTTATACCACAGTTGAATACCTCTCAGGGAAAATATAGTCTCTAGTAGTCATTTTAGATATGATATGGGAGGTAATAGTCAAAGAAGACTCTTTTCCTGTCAGAGAATCAAGTCAGTGTCCATGGAAATCAATGGATGAGGGAGTTTGGCCCGGAAAGCAAAAATAGGGTTTAATTGAAGAACTTCCCTCCACAGCCAGAGCAGGGCCCCTCACAGTGCATGTCCCATCATTGCTTCACTGCCTACTCCTCCTCCTGCTACCTCTCCCTTTTATTTTTCACAGGAATCTTCCTCCAAGGGAAAATCCCACAAGGAGTTTTTCTTGCAGGGCCTAATTTCACCTTGGCATCTTCTTCCTGGAGAACTATATCAGGGATATAAGCAGTGGCCCAAAAAAGTATATTGTAAGATGGAGCTTGAAGACTGGCTCACTCATTGCCCAGCCAACAAGGAGGACTCCATCCCCTGTAGAATGTGGGGCATGGAGAACCCCTGGCACAAAGTGGTAGGCCAATGGCTAAATCTTGCACTAGTGTTGATCTAGTGCAAAGTCTTGGTGGATAGGAATAATCTTGCTGGGGAGATGATTCAGGCATTTGAAAAGTGTGCCTGGAACAATATCCAGAGGGACAGGGGAGTTGCTGGTTATTAATAAGTTGTACTGATGCTTAGCAGAGAGATCATGAAAAAAAAAAAATGAGAGCAGTTAAACACTTTATAGATGGTGTGTGAGAACCAGCAGGCCTCTTGGCCCTTATTTTATGCTGGAGAGGAGTGAGCACAGCTGAGGACCGAGCTCATTCCTTAATAATTAGAATTGCAGAATTCCGGAGATTTTTAAATGCTTGGCTTAGAAAATCTGTTATGCTAAGGTCAGGGCCCTGGTTAAGAAAACCTAGGACCTCTGAAATATAGGATAGAGATAACTTGGAGCTGCCACTCTAAGAAATTTGGCTCAGAACCCAGAACTTAATAAGTTAGCCGACCCCTTCCTAATAAGAGCTAGAACTTCCCCAGTATAGGAAGACCAAGATATGGGGGTAATGCTCTTACCTGTTGACTTGCAGCGAAGACTTCTTTCTCTTCGCTGCAAGTCAACAGGTAAGAGCATTACCCCCATATCTTTTCCTGGTTGCCAGGCCTATACTTAGTATTGAATTGCAGGATAACCTTGTTGGAGATTGGCTGATCCTGATAAGAAAGGGAAGATTATACTCCCAAAGGAGCTGTATGAATAATCTAGCATGCCTAGCAAGAGATGTAGGAATATGCCTGGGATTGGATTTTGAGAGTACTTGATCAAGGGATAAGACTGAATGAACAAAAATTCACTAACTTGGAATTCACCTCTCTAGTAATAGCTTCTGAGATGTTACTGTGCCCTATTGAAACAGAATACTAGACCCTGGAGTGCATTGTGACCATGTGTCCAGAACTACTGACTATTAGCAGAGTTTTGCTGAAATTAAATTATAAGAATCAGTTGGATCCAGCATCAGTCCATCATAACAGTGAAATGAAATAGTGCCCCTTACCCAACTCAGAAGGATTTTGCATTTTCTGTCCTGACAATTAAAGGTTATTCAGGTTTAGTGACCTTAACCTGCTAAGGGAGCACACTCTTGCCAGGGGGTACAAGGATTCCCCTGAAGTACAGCTATGACTGCACTTTGTGTTCTTTGTGTATAGGGATCACAGGTGAGGGGAAGAGTCACTACTTTGGAAGAAATGATTGCCTCTGATCAACAGAAGGAAGTAGGGCTGCTTATACATAATGGGGGTAGGGAATATCCAACTGAATGTCTCTTGATTCTCCCACACCAACTAACTGTAACTCCCACATCAACTGTACTTGTAAAAAATGCAGCAATCTGGCCTAAGAAGGATATTATTATCAAGGGCCCAGACCACTCAAGAATAAGTGTTTGGGTCATACCATTTGGTAAATCCCCAAGATCTGCAGAAGTGATAGTTTACATCGAGAGGAATTTAGAATGGATAGTGAAGGAGGGGGAAGATGAGTGCCTGTGTGGCCCAAAGACCAATTGCAGCAATATGTGCTATACTTCATTCCACTAACTTCCCCCTTCTAAGTTTCCCATTAAGCGGGGAAGTTCACAAGATCCATAAAAGAGCTTCTCCTTAACATATATAGATGTATGGATCTTTGCAGTGCAAGAGTTGGACTGTAGAAGCCAGTGAGGGTGCATTGCCAAGATGTCTCGGAGAGCATACAGCACGGCAAATTGTTGGATGCAGCCTCCAACTGTCGTAACTTCAGATCTTTTGCAGAGTTAAAGCTGAGTTGCACAGTCTCCAGGAATGTTTCTAGCTAGTGACTGAGCGTGGTGGGGATACCACGACTAGGCCACTTCCATAATCTCCCCAGGTAGAGTTGCATGGTGCTACTTCTGGGCTCCTGTTACAATTTCCAGTTTCCTCTGTTACTGTAACCACAGCAACACTCTAGCAGTGTGGGGGAAAAGTCTGTATAAAGATGAAAATAACCATTGTTAGCATTTTGATATGTTTTCCTAGTCTTTGCATTTTTTCTAGTTTTTATTTTCTATATATGAATTTGTCTACAAATTTTACACTAAACTTTTTCATCTGACATCCATAGTTTTGTGCCATGCTAGTTTTCACTTAACATTAGAGAGTGAACAATTTTCTGTTAAATGTTTTTGTCTTCAAAATTTATTTGAGTTTATTGAAGATGTTGTAACAATTGCCTTTGAGAAAGAAGTAACTTTGAAAGGAAGAAAAATAGGAGAGGAAAGATATTTTAAGACTATAAAACAAGTTGGAAAATAAGTAAGTATTGGAGTGGAGCAAGCCGGGATGTCCTGCCACTTAATGTTGATGCCTTGAGGGGGCAAAACATAGAAGGGAATGGACACCTAGGGATGCTGAATTGTATGCTTTACCATTCTTGACCTTGGGAAAGAGTCCTCTTTCATACATGCAGTACAGAGCAGAGATCTTCTGGCCTTTTTGACACTGTGGACTTTGACAATGAGTGACACTGTGGACTTTGACAAGGAGGATGTCCATGGTGGACATGATGGACAAGAGGCTAGAGGTCCTTTCTCTACCTTCCAAGCACGGGGGACCAGGCACTTCTTAGACTTGTACTACCTTGAGAGATACAAATAAGACTGTGATTGAGGTTCTTATCAAATGAATTATTTGGCTAGATTAGATTTAATTTAATTAAAAGAAAAGGACCTACTTGCATACTTGCATTTAGAGACTAGGATTTATACCCACTGTAATCCCTAAACCAATCCCTACTACCTCCTAAACCAAGATCCCACTTTAGAGACTTCCTGCTACCACCAATCTGTTTCTGTGCCACAAAAAATTACTACTCTTATTTCTATAGCTTATAGGTTATATTTCTCTTATCCCGTTCACAACTCTTCAGAAGAAAAGTTGTATAGTGGAGTTAAGATTTTTATTAAACAAAAGATAAAATACCTACATTTATTTAAGTATATTCTTCTTTTGAATCTATCAGATATTTGAGAATTGTGTGTGTTGGATGGATTGAAGTAATAGTGGGAGGGAGAAAACAAGCTCATTATTTTCCTCCTGGCATAAATATATCCCCTGAACTTATCCTTCTTTTAGCTAGAGTAAGAGAATCACTTTTTAAAACAGTGGCTTATTGAAATTGCATAAATTGATCAGAAAATCTGTGGTGAACAGTAACTTTCCTCCTGGGACAATACTAGTGCAGCACATGCAGTCCTGATTCAGTCCGTGTGTTGGCTGAGGACAAAGAAGCTGTGATCCCATGCTGGGGGAGTACAGCTTTCTGTCTTCTGAAAATACTGTACACACCATTTCTAAGACTTTATCAAACTTAGGTCCACATAAAATTTAGTCCATTTGTCCAATCAAAGAGGCAGCAGAGAAGGAAAGTTTGAGATTAGATGAATCTAGGCAGAATACCTAGTGGTGAAACCTTGAAATTGCTACAGATGCACCATCAACCTCAGTATCTTTATTTGTAAAATGGGAATAAGTATATTTCTCTTGCAAGATTGAATACTTGGAAAAGTAAATGAAACACAAAGATAAGATGCAGAGGAGTGACATCAGAAACATGGTAGAATGAGGAATGTCTCCGGATCGCTCCCCTTGAGATAACAATAAACTGAACATCTGAAACTCAATAAATAACACCCAACTTGCACACAAGCATGTCTGAGTGAGTGATCTGTGCATAAGAGCTTCCAGAGGTACAAAGAAGCTGCAACTCGCTGCTAGAGGTCCCTGCAGGAAGAGAGGGAGGGGAGAAATTGTGGCTAGTTCTCTGAACAGCCTGCCTGAGAGATCTGTGAGTTCCACATAACAGAGTCCGAGGATCAGGGCAGAATGCAGAGTGGGAACAAAGTATGGAGGGGCAACAGCTGGGTCTTAGCAGCTCGCTTCCGAAGCGCAAGGCTGAGACACAGAGACTAGCAGCAACCTCCACCCACCAACCCAGAGTGCATCCTCCTTCCACCCCATATCCTCCCAGACCTAGTACCGCAGAGCCCTAGGGGAATTTAAACAAATACTACCAAAACAAAAATCCACTGTAGGTATCACTGAAGTGACTGAAACTGAGGGTAGCAATTGTAATTGAATGTTTATCAGTGAAAAAAGGCATTGTTAGTCTCAAAGCAGGGATCCAAGAGGCTTGGATGCCACCTACTGGAAAAAAAAAAACACCTTCTTAGCAACAGGCTAAAGAGAGACCTCTATATAATAAATCTTAAAAAAAAAAAAAGCAGAGTACACTTCCTTTAATGCCCAGGCAGAAAAATAGTCCATCAAACACCGTGAACAACTAAGGTGACAAAGCACCTCAGAAAGAAAGAGAAAAATCTCCAGAAATTAAGCTTGAAGACATAGAAATATGAAATTTAAATTACAGAGAATTCATGATTGTACTTCTGAAAAAAACTCAATGAGATGCAAAATAACTCAGATCAACAATTCAAGAAATTGATGAAAAAAATTAGACCAACAGAATGAGTTTTTTAGCAAGGAGACTGAAAACCTAAAAAAGAACCAAATAGAACTTCTGGAGATGAAGAACACACTAAAAGAGATAAAGAGTGAAATAGCAAGCTTAGGAAATAGAGTTGACCAAATGAAGGGAAAAATCGGTGATATTGAAGACAGAAATCTAGAAATAATTCAGAAGGAAGAAGAGAAACTAAAGAATGAAAAATAATGAAAGAGAAATACAAGAACTAGCTGACACCATCAGAATAAGAATAATGGGTATTCCAGAAGGAGAAGAAAAGGAGAAGGGATCAGAGAGCATATTCAGACAAATATTTGAGAAGTTTTCAAATCTAAGGAATGAGCTGGAGCTTCAAATTCAAGAAGCTAACACAACATCCAATTATCTCAACTCAAAAAGGCCTTCTCCAAGACACATTATATTAAAATTGTCAAAAATTAATGACAAAGAAAAAATTCTCAAGGCAGCCAGGGAAAAGAAGATGGTAACTATAAAGGAAAACACATTAGACTATCTTCGGACTTCTCAGCACAAACTTTACAAGCAAGAAAGGAATGGAACCAAATATTCAAACTATTAAATGAAAAGAATTATCAGCCAAGAATAATGTATCCAGCTAAGCTCTCCTTCAGATATGAAAGAGAAATACTTTTACAGGCATACAAAAGTTGAGGGAATTCTCCACTATGAGGCCTGCATTACATGAAATACTAAAAAGGGTCAGCCCACCTAAAACAAAATGGCAAAAAAAACAAAAAACATAACTATGAATAAGGTGACTAGCAGGCAGACAGAAGCAGAGTAGTGCATCCTTATCAAGAACAATTACTTTAAGCTTCAACAATAAGAAGAGAATTGCTATTGCAAGATAGAAATAAATGTTCAGCACACATAGGGACAATTTGTGACTACAATAACAGAAAAGGGGAGGAATTAAAGATCCAAATTTGCAAAGGGGAATGGAGATAAGGCACACACAAAAGAAAATGGACTGATGTATATATATAACTATCTTTTACATATTCTTAATGGTAACTACATACCAATGATTCAGAACTGAAGTACATAACATAAAACAAGAAGGAACAGAGGGAAAATCCATAAAACTCAACCAAATTAAAATAATAGACAGAAACACAAGAACAAGGAAGCAATGAAAACACCGAGCTACCGAGCTAACAGCAAAAAATAAAATGGCTATAGCGAAACCTCATATTTCAATAATCACCCTAAATGTAAATGGACTGAACTCATCAATAAAAAGGCACGGAGATGCAGATTGGATCAAAAATCAAAACCCAAACATATGCCGCCTCCAGGAGACACATCTCAATTCCAAAGACAATTATAGACTCAAAGTGAAAGGATAGAAAATAATTGAAGCAAATGGCATTCAGAGAAAAGCGAGAGTGGCAGTACTCATATTGGATGAAATAGATTTTAAAATAAAAACGGTAAAGAAAGATGCTAGGGACACTTCATAATGATAAAGGGAATCGTGCACCAAGAAAACATAACACTTATTAATATCTATGCTCCCAATCAGGGAGCCCCAAAATATGTAAAGCAATTACTAACAGAACTAAAGGGAGAAACAGACCAAAACACTATCATAGTAGGGGACCTAAATACTCCATTGTCAAATATGGGCAGATCATCCAAACAGAAAATCACATCCTTAAATGACACTTTAGACCTACTGGACATAATTGACATTGATAGAGCCTTTCATCCTCAAACAGCTGCTTATATATTCTCTAGTGCACATGGAACATTCTAAAGGAGAGATCATATGCTGGGACACAAAACTAGCCTCAACAAATATAAGAAGATTGAAACCATATTCTCTGATCATAATGCTTTGAAGCTGGAGATCAACTGTAAAAGGAAAGCAGGAAGAACAACAAACATGGAGATTAAACAACATACTACTGAAGAATGACTGGGTTGTAGAAGAAATAAAAAGATAGATCAAGAAATACATAGAAACTAATGATAATGGTAGGAAAACATATCAAAACTTCTGGATGTGGCAAAAGCAGTAATAAGAAGAAAGTTTGTATCATTACAGGCCTATATCAAAAATCAATAATAAGCTCAAATAAACTAACACTGCATCTTAAAATAACAACAACAAAAAAACAAAAAAACAAATGAAGACTAAAATCAGCAGAAGGAAGGAAATAATCAAAATTAGAGCAGAATTAAATGAAATCAAGAACAAAAAAAAGAACAGAAAAAATAAATGCAGCAAAGAATTGGCTCTTTGAGAAAATTAATAAAATCGACAAACCCCTGGCTAGACTCACTAAAGGGAAAAGAGAAAGAACACAAATAAAGTCAAGGATGAAAGAGGAGTTAGGACAGATATTACAATAATACAAAGGAATATACAAGAATACTATGAGAAAGTATATAACACCAAATTTAATAACCTGGAAGAAATAGACAGGTTCTTAGAAATATAAAACCTTCCTAGACTGAATCAAGAAGAACTAGAAACTCTAAATACACTGATCAGAAGTATGGAAATTGAAACAATCATCAAAAACTCACCAAAAAATAAAAGTCCAGGACCAGATGGCTTCACTGGTGAATTCTACCAAACATTCAAAGAAGATTTAATACCAATTCTTCTCAAACTCTTCCAAAAAAAACATAGCGGAGGCAATACTTCCTAACTCATTTGATGAGGGCAATATTACCCTGATACCAAAACCTGGTAAAGATGACACCAAAAAAGAAAACTACAGACCAATATCTCTCATGAACACAATGCAAAAATTCTAAATAAGATACCAGTGAACTGAATACAACAATATATTAAAAAGATTATACACTATGATCACATGGGCTTCATCCCAGGGACACAGGGATGGTTTAACATATGCAAATTGATTAATGTGATACACCACATAAACAAAATAAAGAATAAGAATCATATAATCATATCAATAGATGCAGTAAAAGCCTTTGACAAGATACAGCATTCATTTATGATCAAAACACAATAAAATATATAAAGAAAGAAAGTACCTCAACGTAATAAAAGCCACATATGAAAAATCCTAAGCTAACATTATACTTAATGGTGAAAAACTAAAAACCTTCCCTCTAAGATCAGGAACAAGACAAGGCTGTCTACTATCGCCACCATTATTTGATATAAAATTGGAAGTCCTAGCAAGTACAATCAGGCAAGAGAAAAAAGCATTCGAATAGGAAACAAAGAAGTAGAACTGTCACTATTTGCAGATGACATAATTCACGATATAGAAAATGCTAAAGACTCCACAATAACACTATTAGAAGTAATAAACAAATATAGTAAAGTATCAGGATATAAAATCAATGTTCAAAAATCCATAGCATTCATATATTCCAATAATGATTGAGATAATTGTGAGTTCTGTTGACTTCTTGAATTCCAAGCTCTAGCTCATTCCTTAGATTTCATAAATTCTCGTCAACTATTTGTCTGAAAATGTTTTCTAGTCCCTGCTCCTTTTCCTCACCTTTGATAATGTCCATTATTCTTATGTTTCCTCTCCTGATGGTATCAGCTAGTTCTTGAATTTCTCTTTCATTATTTTTCATTCTTCGGTTTCTCTCTTCCTCCTTCTGATTTATTTCTAGATTTCTGTCTTCAGTAACATTGATCTTTTCCTCCATTTGGTCAATCCTATTTCTCAAGCTTGCTATTTCATTTTTCAACTCTTGCAGTGTGTGTGCGTGTGCGCGCACGCGCGCGCGTGTGTGTGTGTGTGTGTGTATGTTTTATCTCCAGAAGATCTATTCTGTTCTTTTTGAGGGTTTCAATCTCCTTGCTAAAGAATTCATTCTACTCATCTAGTTGTTTTTTCAGTCCCTGAAATTGTTGGTATGACTAGTTTGAGATCTCACTGAGTTTTTTCAGAAGTACCATCCTGAATTCTCTGTCATTTAAGTTGCATATTTCTATGTCTGTAAGTTTATTTTCTGGAGATTTTTCTCTTTTTTTTACGAGCTGCCTTGTCATTTTGATTGTGCGTGGTGTTTATTGGACTATTTCTCCGCCTGGGCATTAATGGAAGTGTATTCTGTTGTTTTTCCAGAAAGATTTATTATATAAAGGTCTCTCCTTAGCCTGCTGCAAAGAAGGTGCTTTTCTTTTGGTTTCCAGTAGGTGGCATCTAAGCCTCTTGGATCCTTAATAATGCCTTTTTTTTTTTTCTTTAATAGATGTTTAATCATGCTCACTACTTTCAGTCTCAGTCCTTGTCAGTGTTAGTGATAGTTTTGGTAGCATTTGCTCAGATTCCCCTGGGCTCTGTGGTGTTTGGTCTCAGAGGATATGAAAGGAGAGGCCCTCCGGGTTGGGAGTTGGGGTCTGTAGCTCAGCCTCGTTTTTTATAACCACGGCTGGTAAAAATCAACTGTTTTTTCTCTGTGGTCCCGTCCTGCTTCTCTGCTTTCTGCTCTGATAACTGGGCCCTGCCGCTGGCTGCGTGGAGCTCACAACTCTCCCAAGCAGGACTGTTCAGGGATCTAACATCTCCCTGCTCCTTCCTCTTACAAGGAGCTCTGGCAGCTGCAAAAGGCAGCTTCTTTATTTCTCCCAGTCCACTGTTCAACACCCGGGGTTCTGACTTGTGGTAGCTCTGATGTGCAGATCCCATGCTCAGACATGCTGTTGTGCAGTTTGAGTGTTTTTGTTGAGTTTTAGATGTTCAGCTTCTTGTTGTTTCAAGGGGAGAGATCTGGGGACGTCTCTCACTCCGCCATATTTCCCCAAACCTTCTCTAATAATAAATTGTCTGAAAAAGAAATGAAAATAAAAAAGCAATTCCTTTTGCAATTGCAACAAAAAAGAATAAAATACCTAGAAATAAACCTAATGAAACAAGTGAAAGACCTACATAATGAAAACTATAAGACCCTATTATAAGTAATTGAAGATACAGAGAAATGGAAAGAAACTCCGTGTTCTTGGATTGGAAGAATCGACATAGTTAAAATGACCATATTACCTAAAATATTATACAGATTTAATACAATCTCCATCAAAATCCCATTGTCACCTTTTTAAAAAGTAGAACAAAAAATCATCGGATTTTTATGGAAGCACAAAAAACCTCGAATCGCCAAAACCATCCTGGGAAAAAAAGAACAAAGCTATAGTTATCACACTGCCTGACTTCAAATTATACTAAGAAGGGACAATAATCAAAACAGCATGAGATTGGTAGAAAAACAGACACACAGATCAGTGGAACAGAATTGAGAGTCCAAAAGTTAACCTCCATTTATATGGGCAAATAATTTTTGATAAAGTAGTCAATAACATACAATGGAGAAAGAAAAGTCTCTTCAATAAATGGTGCTGGGAAAACTAGAAAGCCACCTGCAAAAGAATGAAACTAGACTGTTATCTCTCACCACCACCAAAATTAATTCAAAATTGATTAAGGATCTGAATATAAGACCTGAAACAAATTGCATAGAAGAAAACCTAGGAACTAAATTGAAGGACCTTGAACTTAAAGAGGAGTTTATGAGTTTGACTTGAAAGGCAAGAGAAATAAAAGCAAAAATAAATGAGTGGGACTACAACAAACTAAAAAGCTTCTGCACAGCAAAAGAAACCGTCAATAAGGAAAGAGATAATGTTCCAAATGAGAAAATATATTTGCAAGCAATGCTTCCAAAGAGGGCCTAATATCCAAAACATACAAATAACTCATACAACTCAATAACAACAAAAGAAACAAACAATTCAATTAAAAAATGGGCAGAGGACTTGAACAGACACTTCTTCCAAGAAGACATATGACTATAGCCAACAAACATATGAAAAGATGCTCAACTTCACTAGCTATTAGAGAAATGCAAATCAAAACCACAATGAGATACCATCTCACACATAGGGGTAGAATGGGTATTATCAACAGGACAAGTAATAACAAGTGGAGAGGATGTGAAAAAAAGGAACCCTCATATACTGCAAATTTGGAAAACAATATGGAGGTTTTTCAAAAAACTATGAATTGCTCTCTCTACCATATGATTCAGCAATCCTCTGGAGATTTACTCAAAACACTTGAAAACATTTATCCAAAAAGATATTTGCACACTAATATTCATAGCAGCATTATTCACAGTGACCAGGACATGGAAGCAATTAAAGCGTCCTGCAATAGATGATTGGATAAAAAAGATGTAGTACATATATGCAAATACTGTCATTTGTGACAAGATGGATGGATCTTGAGATAATTATGCTAAGTGAAATAAGCCAGACAGAAAAAGTTGAAAACCACATGATATCATTTATATGTGGGATATAAATCCAAAAGCAACAAACACACATGATAAACAAACAGAGACTCATAGACATAGACAGTAGACTAGTGGTTACTAGAGAGGAGCGGGGGGAGGAAGGAGGTAGATGGGGCAAAAGGGTGCAAATATGTGGTGACAGAAATAAATCTAATTTTGGGTAGTGAACACACAATGCAATATATATAACTTACTATTGAATTGTACACTTGAAACTTATTGGATTATGTTAATCAATTTTGTTAATTAATAAAAAAAGATAATATGCCAAGCACAGTGCATACTATAAAGGTAATAAATATTATTCAAAATTAAAAGGTAGTAATCTTTAAGAAAATAAGAATAATAGTAATAACATTTTGATAGTTGACTATTTGTAAGATATTGTGGTGAACACTTTATAATTCACATAAATTCCATGCGATAAGTGCTATTATTGAATTAACTTTATAGATTAGAGATTTGAGGCACAGAGAAGTTAACTTTCCTGGCATCCCATAGTTAATAAGACTTCAAACCCAAGTATTATGCCTCTGGAGCTTATGCTATTAAATACCATGCCAGATAGTAATGGCTTCTTTCATGAAAAAAGTAGAAAGGGGTTCAATTATTTTAGGACTACAAACCCATAGAAAGACTTTATTATTTCTGATCTTAAATTTAACATTCAATAGAAGCTCTTCCTTTGAAGCCCAAAGGGAATAATAAAATGAATTTTGGATTTGGAATCAAAAGACCTGTAAACATTTTCCAGTTTTGCTACTTCTTGTAAGTCATTTAACATATTTATGTTTCTTCATATGTAAATGGAAATAATTGCTATTTTGTTGAGAAGTATAAATGAGGAAATAGATGTGAAATCACTTTACAAATATAAATGCCTCACATATATTAGTTGCTATTAGTAAATGAGTATAATTATACATTGTTTTAAAAATTTAAAATTAAAGTAAGAATTACAATGTTTTTTCTCTCTTATTTGAAAAAATGCAGCAAAATATATTATTTCAGTATGTGACATACAACCAATTTAAAAATGCTTTTAATGTCTAAATTTATAGAGCAATTTTAATATTACAAAATTCACATGGATGAAAACAAAAAATGATACCACACAGTGATGCTTTATTCTTTATTTTTATAGGATGTTTCATATGAGAGGATGAGAAACAACAGGTATCCAGTATTCTGAAGGATGTCATTATGGGGTTGCCTAGGAGACTCACTAGGACGTATTATCATGTTATGCCTCATATTCTTTTGGAGTAAGCAGATATGGGCAATGTACGAAACATGAAAGTTAAGCCTTTTGAAAAGAAACTCATCATCATCACTACAATTAAAAATATGAAAAGATTTTATTCATTTTTTCATCTATTTATTCAATAATGTTAGACATGTCCTGCCTATTGCACTGTACTAGGTATTGAAGGAGGTGTATATTCAACCAGAAACATTCAATCTGGTTGATATATATGTTATTTAAATAATATAGATTATTTAATTATACATAAAATATATATTACATACATAAGATGTATATTTTTCCTTTTATGCTATTATATATATGTAATAACATTATAGAAGGCTGTATCATTAATTGATAAAGTAAGTGATATAGCTAGTAAGTACAAAGAGGTCATAGAGAGTATTTGATGTGAGTAAGACAGTCTGAACAAATGTAATAGGAATGAGAGCAAAGATTGGAGGTCTGGAATGTCTGGCTTTAGAGGACCCATGAAGAAGTTTTCTTGGCAGAAAGATGGTAGATTAATTGTGAAGAACATCCAGCCAAATGATTAAACAGGTGGAGTATGTTTTATTATACATAGCTGTGAAAGCAGGCTGAGGAGTTTGAAATGTTTTCTAAGGGCAGTGGAAGTGGCAGTATTGTGGAGAAACAGATCTATCCACTCAGAAAGTAGCCTACACATAGTAGGAGGATAACTCTTCGGTTTTTGGCGAGGTCTAGTGCCTGAATATATGTTACAAAAAGAGTTCACCTTAAAGTATCAGAAAGACAACTAACAGTTGCTTTATTCAATAGGCATGGATTTTTGATTGTTTTCATGTAACAGAAAGGCCACAAGTGAGTATAGGCAGTCAGCGTTATTATGAAGGTACAGTGATGCCACCAGGACTCAAATCCTTCTGTTTTCCTGTTCTACCTTCCTTACCATAAGAATTTTATCCTTAGTAACAAGATTACAGCCATATCTCCTCCAGACAAGCAAGAAGGAAAAAGCAATTGAAATGGGTAAAACACATGTGCAAAGAGAATCTGCCACTTAAAATTTTTTTTCCTGGACATCCTATCCATTTAATTCCTACTCACACTAATTGGCCAAAATGAAGTCACAAGGCCAGTCCTAGTTTCAAACTCAGTTGAAAAAGGTTTTTATCTGGATAAATTGCTGTTGCAAGCAAAATTGTAGATTATTTGCAGGGAAGAAGAAGAAAATGGATATCCATTCTTCGGTTTTTATATTATATGTATACGAAGAGAAAGAGAGAGGGAAAGACAGACAGAGAGAGAGAGAGAGAGAGAGAGAGAAACAGAGATGGGGGATAGGAGAAAGAGAGGGAGAGTCTTCCTCATTGGATATTATTATCAAAAGGCAGTGGTGTATAGTGAAATATATTTTCTTAATATCTTTTTTAAAGTGTGTCTGTTTTTTATGTTAACTCTTGGATAAGTAAGTAAAAAGCCTGCGTGGGTTTTCCTCCAGTTCTGTCAGTTGAGTAATTTGTAGATATTCTATCCAGATTCTGACATTACCATTATCAGTCTAACTTTTCTATTGTATTCCGTCTTTTCCCGGGACTTCAAAAGTTTGGAAAAGCTATGTTAAAAGATACCAGCCAGATGCTGTTTTAAAACAATATTTCATAATTTCTTAGGCTTTAATTTAATGTTTTTATTCTTTTTGCTCTAAACAGTAGAGTATTTAAACCTCATTTATGGGTGTTTGTTTTAATGTGAGTTCTTTCTAATTTTGTTGCCTATTGGTTAATTTGTTTTTTAGAGTTTTTTTTCTCCTTGTAGACATTTCCAAGCAATTTTTCTTTAATGATAAAATAGTAAGACTAGTTATTCTATAACTACAAATTCTGAAATTCTATCTCAAGTCTTCGTGAAGTAGTTTTAGTTTTCTCTTATTTCTTTTGGTCTTGGCATTCTCTAGGCCATTGGGTAATATGTATCCAGGCCACAAGACTACATGAGACCTGTTTTACTTTCAAACCACCCTTACATTGAAGATGGAGCACTTTGGAAGTCACATCAAACCTAGATTAGCTAGAAGGGGATTAATTACCTTGTGCTAGCTTTGGCTTTTGTACTACTTCCCTAGAAATCCTTCAAAATCCATTTGCAAATGCCTTCAGGATAAAAGTGGCTTTAGGAAACAGCTTCCTCCTTTGAGCTTTGAGATTTGGGCAAAATCATTCCTCACTAGATTGTTAGCTCTTTGATACTTTTAGATCTCTTTTTTTTTTTCTTTTTTGTTTCTTTTTTTATTTTATTCACCTTCAGTGAATAGTTGGTTCAAATTACCTAGGTCAGTTTTACCAAAAGTTAAAGTCTTACTTCACTATTATTAATTCTTCTTCTCTTTTTCTTTCTTTCTTTTTTTTCTTTCTTCCTATTTTCAAATATTTATTGAGCACTTACAATTCTTAGTCACTTCTTGTGTTATTGTTTATCTGACACATATATTCATAATTTCTTTTATTTTTAACATTTTCGTGATTTTGTGTTTGCAGTTGAAGTAGCATATAGATTGGTATTCTTTAACCCAAGGTGGGTGTATTTTTCTTTAAGAGGTTTATAATTTTATACTTAGTATTATAATGCTATGCTGATTTTTGAGGCAGATATAGTCCTTCATTTCTTATTCACTATAATTTTCTCTTATTCGTTAATATGAATAATAAAATTATTTCTTTTATACGACTGCTTCGAAAATTAAACAAAATAGTTCATTTAAATTTTGAAACCACAATGTTTGGAAGGTCGACATATTGTATCTGTTATTATAGTTATCATTTTTAATTATAAGAAAGATTAACCTACTTACACTTATTATTGTAATTTATGTTTTCCTTTACTTCTGTCATAATTTTATTCTTTTAAAATATTTTTTGATAGTTTGTTTGTTTTCGTCTTTTGTTTAATACATACACAGTGATTAACAGGAACAAATTCTTAGTGAAAGCCTACCAGTGGTTTACATGTAAAAAATACATAAAATATATTCATTTAATTAACTAATTGAATTAGAAATTCAATAATGTGGTTCTAAATTAAAAATGCATAGAAAGAGATAACAGTAAGAAATTTCTACCCTTTCCTGGACACGCAATTTTTTTTCCCCAAAGACAACTAATATTTTAGTTTTCTTATCATTCAACCTATTTTATACTTTTTCACTCATATATATTTATAGTTTTCACATTACATATAAAATATATTGTAATTATGTATACTACAGTTTTCCTTCTTTTCTTTTATACAAATAATCACATACTATCACATTCTCCTGATTCATTTAACAATATGTTTGAAGTTGTTACATATTAACACAAAGAACAATCTTCTGTTATATTTTTCATGAATTTTCTCAATTCTGTCTTATGGCTAGATCATAATTTATTTAACTATTTATTTACTTAAAGACATTTAGGTTGATTTCAACCTTTTACTTACACAAACCGTGTTTCAATAATAACTTGTACATCTGGCATTTTTTTTACATATGCAAACTAATTTTAAGTAAAATCCCTAGAAGTAGAACTATTGCCTCAAAGGATATGCATATTTATAATTCTGATTATATTTGTGTAATTGCCCATCATA
This sequence comes from Pteropus medius, assembly GCF_902729225.1. NCBI lineage: Eukaryota > Metazoa > Chordata > Mammalia > Chiroptera > Pteropodidae > Pteropus > Pteropus medius. The sequence goes on along the minus strand of NW_024349505.1, from coordinate 994,290 downwards.
GAGATTATATCAATCTACACATTTACTACCTCTGTATATATAATAATGCTTGTTTTTCACACTGTTGTTAACATAGCATTATCAAATATTCTAATCTCTGCCTATCTGAAGTGAAAAATGACATCTAAACATAGTTTTATTTAAACTTATGTTTCTTGATGTCAAAAAAATGATGAAACTACTTTTGACTCCTTTTTTACACAAGCTAAATTCAAGATTGCCCCCTCTACCACTGAGATCATTAATTAAAATATCCCACTCTAACTTATTCACAGTATGCCTGCTTTTTGAATTTACAGAGACCTGTAATCCTTTGATCATTCTGTTTTCTTTTATCTACCAGCCTCTTCTTGTTCCTACTTTCTTCTTTATCTAGCTTATAATCCTTCACACATTAATTTCATCACTTACTTGCCATATTGTGCTTCTGCTATATCCTTGGGACAAAATCACAGCCTCTGATTAGTCAACTGTTCCTCTTCAAGCATCTGGGCAGCTGGACACTGCTAGGGAAAATCACAGCAACAGGGCGACCAATGACACATTATCAGACATAGCTGTCCAATCCTATCTAGGCCCACAGGGCTGCCTAAGAGTTTATTCAAGTTACCTCATTCTTTCACTTCGAACTGACTATTCAAACATTTTTATTTTCTTCAGACGTCCAACACTCCTCATCAATTGTCATAAGCAAAGAATGCGGCTACCGAAGTAACACCTTTGGATGTCTTTGTGTCTTTCCACAATGCCAGGTTTATTGAGTGGAACCTTTTTAGATAAACCAATTAGGTACCCATGCAGGTTAACACACAACACACAGAGGGGAAAGTACAGAGGCTTATGCTACAGAGTGAAAGAGTAAAATTCCTCCACATTCCTGAAGTGTTGGTCACAAGCTAGTGGCTACAATTGGCAAAAGGTTGACGTCTTTCACTCTAGCAATATCTGTACAATGTGTTCTGGTCAGGCTTGGGTGTTGTCTCTCTGCAGTGCTCAGCTTATACAGCCCTCAATGGGTGGAAATCTTCAGTTATCAATCATGGCAGCTGTGTGGCCTTTTTCTGCCATTCAGCTGTGACTTGATGTTTCTGAGGGTTTGGGTGGTCTACTCACACCCTAAGGGCATTCCCATCGTGTGACTTGGTCGTTTAGCAGTTGATGTTACTGTCATGGCTCCTACTGGAGTCCATTTTGTAAAGTCCAAAAAGCCCTCGACTCTTTATGCTCTATACACCAACACTATTCATTTTCCATAAAAGGCTCTACCTTCCACTTTACAAATAAAAGAGAAACTTTCATTCAGAAGTCCCTCAATTTATACCACCAAGTGTATACAGACCTCATCCATAACCTCTTCACTTAAATTATAACATGAAGGAAGTAATATCAACATCTCTTATGTAAGATCTACTTTGTTACCTTTGCTCTTAATCATGTATTCTTGCCTTCACTAGGAAATTGCACTACCGAGTATTTCCTTTTTCCAGTTAACTCCTCTCTATATACTGGTCTTTCAGATCAACATTTAAACATGCAGCACTCTTATTTCAATAACAAAGAAACCGCTTCTCTTGACTTTCCTGCAGTTGAAATCTTTGAGTTTTCATCTATGCTGTTTCTATTTGCCTGTTTGCTTTCTTTCTCTCTCCCTCCTCAATCAATTCACTCTAATTTTACTATGTCCCATCTCTTCATGAGAACTTCTCTCCCAAATTTGTAATGACTTCCTTGTGCTAAATGAAAGTATACTTTTTTGTTTTTATCTCACTTGACTTCAAATGTATTTGACACTGTTGATCATTTACTCCTTTTTGAAAATTTCTTCCTGATTTTATGACATCCATTCTTTTAATATTCCTCCTGCCTTCTGCAACATTCTCAGTCTTACTTTTCTTCTTCACTTTCTTTGCTCATCCTTAAACATGCAGATTCTTCTGAGCAGTCTTTCCTACTATGCCCTTTATCTTCTCACACTCTATCGCCGAATTACATAAGAAGGTCCCAAACTAAACTCTTGTTTCATCTACCTTTCTTCTCTTCAGTGCTTTCTGTCAATAAATGAAAACACCATGTACCTGACAGCTCAAGCCAGAATCTTAGTAAGCACCAGTAAATTCTAACAAATTCTCAAGCCAGAATCTTAGTAAGCACCAGTAAATTCTATCCATTTATATTCACCCATTGTGTCTCCAAGCTTTCTTCTCTTTATCTGAACTATAGTGATAACTTCACAAATGATCTCCCTTTGGTTATTCACACTCATTTATATCTGTGTTCCAAACAGAAGCCAGAATAATCTCCCTAAAGTATAAATTTGATCATGTAACTTTCCTGCTTAAAATGCTTCAGTGATTTCTCATTTTCCCCTGGGATTGTGTTCAAGATTTTTTTAAAAAATTTAATTAGTTTCAAGTATATAGTACATTGGTTAGAAATCTATACAGTTCATCAAAACGATCCCAATTGCTCCCTTCCTCCCCTGACCCTTCACCTAGCCAATGTATTAATGCTAACTGCATTCCCTATGCCGTGCTCCCTGTCCCTGTGACCAACATCAACTACTAATTTGTACTTCTTTAACCCTTTACCCCATTTTCCCATTTCCCCAAACCCCCCTCCCCTCTTTCCACTGTATTTATGAGTCTGTTTTTTATTAGTTTGTTCTTTTCATTCCTTAGATTCTGCATATAAGTGAAATCATATAGTGTTTATCTTTCTCTATCTCACTTAAATATGTTCTGGTCCATCAAAACAATACCTTTTTTTCATCCCCTCCTTTTAGTCTGTGTGTATCTTTTAATGTGAAGTGAGTCTTGTATTTTTTCTTCTTAAAGATGTCCCTCCAACATTTTCTGTAATATCGGCTTGGTGGTGATAAATTCCTTTAGCTTATTTTTGTCTAGGAAGCTCTTTATCTGTCCTTCAACTCTAAATGATAGCTTTGCTGGACAAAATATTTTTGGTTGTAGATCCTGGGTTTGCATCACATTGAATATTTTTTGCCAAGCCCTTCTGTCCTGCATAGTTTCTTTTGAGAAATCAGCTGCCAGTCTTATGGGTGTTCTCTTGTAGGTAACTATCTGCTTTTCTCTTACTGCTATTAAGATTCTCTCTTTGTCTTTAACCTTTGGCATTTTAATTATGATGTATTTTGGTGGGGGCCTCTTTGCATGCCTGTTTCTTGGAATTTTCTGAGCTTCCTGGTGTTTTACGTGCATTTTCTTCATGAGGTTAGGGAAGTTTTCCATCAGTATTTCTTCAAACAGCTGTTCAACATCTTGATTTTATTCAGTTACACTGATCAGATGGATATTTGGACCCTTTAATAATGTCCCATATGCTCTTTAAATTGTTTTAAGTTATGTCACCTTATTTCTTGCCATTCTGAATGCATGTCTTTGGCTTTCCCATCCTCTCAATAGAGCATTTGATCCTTTTCTTTATTCACTTTGTTTATTCCTTTGTTTATTCCATTTAATACACTTCTCATCTCAGATAATGTGTTTTTCATTTCAGAATGGTTCTCTTTTATAATTTCCATTTCCATTTGTATGTTGTTTTTTTTTTAATCTCTTTGTCGAAGTTCTTGGTGAATTTATGAAGTTCATTGAGCATCTTTATAACCAGTGTTTTGAACTCTGCATCTGCTAGATTACTTGACTCCATTATATCTGGATCTCTGTTCTGTTCTCTCACATGGTTTCTGCTTCTTTGTCTTCCCATTTTGGCTGCCTTTCTGTGTCTGTTTCTATGTGCTAAGCAAAGCTCCTAAGTCTCTCAGTCTTATTAGTGTGGATTTGTGAAGTAGATGTCTTGTGGCACAGTCCTGAGAAGGGTTCAGCTGCAGGCCAAACTTAGCCCAAGCCTTTACCCCTTGGGGGCCACCTGTTAAGATCCAGCAAGCAATCCACAGATGCTGTGCTTATAGTTGCCTCAAAAGGCTACACCAGAAACCAAGGCCAGCTGCCTCCAGTGTGAGTCTAGGTACTGCTCAGCAAGGAGCACCTGACTTGCTGAGGATATATCTGGATGTGGGTGGCTAGGGTGGGGCCACAAATTGGGGCAGGTGGAATTTCAGGGAATCCTCTGGGCGGAGTGACCTGTTTCCCAGTTTAATGACGTCAGGGCTATGGCAGCCCTGTGTCCACACACTGGGAGGGGAAAGGGCTCGACAGGGAACAATGGATACTACTGGCGCTTCTGTACAGAGCGAGTCTCACTTTGGCCGTCACTCTGACAACGTCTTCCTGTAAGTCCCTGGTGCCCCCTGCACGCAGCCGAAATGGCACTGGTGCTCAGAGCGAGCCAGTCCGTCACCGCAAAAAAATCTGCTCAGGGATGCAGCCCCTTTAAGAGGCTTCTGCTGCTGTTTCACTCAGTCTCTGTTTCACTCAGCAGGTCGAGACCGGGCAGCCCCGCATCCTCGCCCCATCCTACCTTCTGCTGTTGCAGGGTGATTTCTTGGATTTCTCCCTAGTTGTATGATTTGTTCATCTAGATCCCAAGCAATTTTTCCTTGCTGCTTTCTCCTTGTTTATCACAACTTTGATTTGGTCGCCAGAGGGATGAACAGAGCGTCTATCATCTATGCCATTTTTTTCCTCCCATGTTCAAAATTTTTAACGTGGTTTATGAGACACTGCATGTCCTGGGCCCTGTTTGCCTCTTGTCTCCTCTCAAACCAGTCTATTCTTCAGTCTTGCTGCTCCAGATAGAATGCCCCATGTTCTGTATTTTGTCTTCAGATCTTCGAATATACTTACCTATTAGTATGATATGATCTTCATCTCTTTCCCACCCCATTTCACCTAGAAAACTTACTACATCTTACCCTCCAAGTCTCCTTTTATAGCGTATGTGCTTGGGAATGTTTTCTGTAATGAGCCTTTCCTCCCCTCACTCGCTTCCACCAGTCTAGATTTATGCACCCCTTGGGCATCTTCTCTTTCCTTTTATTAATATTTATTACACTTATATTCATAGTTTTACAACTTTATTGAGCATTCGCATATGTGCACAGACTTTAAGATCTCCATGAATATATTAGAGCTTTTCAAAGTCGCCCATAGTAATTTAGTTCTCCAGGATTCCTGGCCAGGTTCTAGTTTGCTCCAACTGAATTTACAACCTTAGGTGTTGCCAGCAGGTTTCTATTGTTTCAGTAATGCTTTGGGGGACACCTCCACCCTCTACCTTCCCCATGCCCCCACCTTGAGCACAGCTTTGAGTCGAATCAAATAGCCACTACTCTTAATAGAATTCCCAGAGATTGAAAGTTTGGACAAAATACTGACTGTACTCTAAGGATGGTAATTTTCATGGACGTCCATAAACAGTCGGATCTTTCCATTGTTCCCAAGACTCAGCTTTTGGCTACTATGACACTGAACAGGGGAGGAAAGATGGATAGGAATAGCCCCAAGTTAAAATGTTACAGACCCCACTGTCTGAACCCCAGGATTCATAAGGTTCTCTTGAATATGCAATTTTCAGTTTATTCAGTTAATTGCCAGAGTTCTGAAATGGTTGTTTTAGTTGTTTTGCTTGTATTTTTATCATTTTAGAGTAGTTAAGTACTGGGGTCCTCATTCTGTCATTATGGAAGTGATTCGCTTGTGTTTATTTTTAATGCTTGTATATCTGACTAGATTCTAAATTTCCTCACTCCCTCCCTGCCTGCCTGCCAGAAATACAGTGTTTGTCATTTGTCAGGTGCAGTTTAAGTGCTGGAAGCAAATAGTGAAGAAACCTGGCCAGGTCCTTGGCTATTGTATTCACTGTTTTATCACCTCTGTCTAACAGGTTTTTGGCATATAGTAGATGCTAAATAATTGAGGAGGTCATGAAGGCCTCCTTGTTCAGGTCCTAGTTATAATCCCTTTCCCCTGGCAACCAATCACTTCAGGATGCAATGAGCCATGTATCTCCCTCTAATTTCTGAAATATTCAAGAGCTGCGGATTATTAATGAATGTCAAGAAAGTTGTTGTGTGGGTTAAAAGATGGTGAGATCACCTCATTTTGAGATAGCTCATAATATCTTTCTCTGCTGTTAGGGTTGTTTATCTATTTTTTCTTGCTCAAGTAGCCTTAGATTCTGGAGTAAAGCCCAGACGATCCAGGCAATCAGTAGGTAACATAGTGCCAAAGAATATAGTAGAAGGTAGGACACATTAAATTTAGTTCCAAAAATTACTTCTCAGTTCATCCCCATCAACTTGACAGTTAATGAATATTATCAAAAGAGAGTGTTACTAGATTTAGTACTTTTGTATCTTTTATTGACTATTTTTAAGAAACTCAAGAGAAGGATGGTGTAGTCAGTCACCATGTTAACCTAAATCTTTTTTGTTTTTCATGATTAAATTTTTCTAAATAAAATATTGCCAAACTCACAAGTTAAGGAATAAAAATGAGGTGATGTTAGTTGTTTTCATCTTATTTTTTTAATACAGAGAAACACATACACAAAATAAAAATCACCCATAATTCTGCCTCATTGAAACCACTTAAAGAGAGATCACCTCCTCCTGCAAATTTCCCTTCTCCATGATAACTAGTACTATTTGCTGCATATCATTTCTTAATTTTCTCTTTATTTGTATATAGAATTTTTTTTTCCTTTTGAAGGAATGAAATCATATCATTTAAATCTGACATTTGCATTTTATAACTGTATTTTAGAGATGTCTTTCTAGGTTAGTAATTTTATATCTAGATAATTATTTTTAATGATGGCATAGAATTATTCAAATGAATGCACTATATTTTACTCAGTTATATACATTAGTAGACAATTAGTTGATTTTCCTTTTCAATGTTGCTATGAATGTCCTTTTATATATAACTGTCCCCAAACTTTACCTTATAGTAAAGGATTCATAAGTCTCTTTTTAAAATTTTCATAACTAACAAGACCATTTCAGCTTTGTGAAAATAAATGATTAATCTGGTTGATGAGTGCAACCGTGTCTTCAGTTATAAAAAATGTACTTCATAAGCATATTTGAAATTACAGTTTTATGGTTTTTATTGTTGTTGTTCGGTTAGTTAGTTGATTGGTTGCTTCTTGACTTCTAATCTCACTATAAAATTAAGGCCAAGTTTCAGATGTGGATTAAACTCAAGGCATCAAGCAATGACAATTTTCTTTAACATTCTCTGTAAGAAAACATCTCCTGAAAACAAGAAATAGAAAAGGAATCCCAGGGAAACATCTACTTCCCATTTCTAAATCTTGCCCCAGGTATCTTTGCCCTATGTAGAGATTCCTGTTATATTTTTAGTTAGCATTTTTACTTTGAAGAGGTGGCAGATAACCAGGTGGAAATGTTCAGTGGTACTGTTCTAAATTCAGGTAGAGAACTTGATACTGTGATGATGGGGACAGGGCAAATTCCCCCAAGTAGTGGAGGGAACTCAAGCCCTGCCCTGAGAAAGAAGAGGGTTCTTGGTGTCAAAGTGCAAGAAAGAATTCAAACACATGCCAAAGTTAGAGTTAAAAGGAAAGTTTATTAAAAAGGGGGGAAAGCAAAGACTAGAGAAAGCAAAGACAAAAAAACAAGACAAGAGAAAAAAGCCCCAAAGAGACATTTTGGGGTGGCAAATTTCGTTCCCTTGCAGTCCAACTTTTGAAACTTCACCAGGAAGTTTCACAGTCCAGAAGTTGAGTTGATAGATTATTCCATCTCAAGAAACCAGTTTAGTTAAACTCATTTCAGGATAAGGTTATACAGGTAGGCTCCCAAAGTTAGACCTATGGTGGAAGCAGTCAGGTGAGATCCAGTTTATATATCATTCTTTCATTCTTTAATTCCTGTGAGTTACAGTTTAAAGACTTTGCTTACCCATTTTCCATTGATATGAACAGTGAGGAAAGATAAGAGTATGTAGAGTGAAAAGGTAAGAATATGCAGTATGAAAGGCCTGCTGGGATTTCCTAGCCTTTAATCCATAGGTTCCCTCCCTATGGTTTTAACCATAGGGAATGAATGATTTTAATTTGTATAGGGTACCACTGAAAAGACTCTGTTTTTCCTGCTTTCCCTTCGGATGTGGGGAAATAGGTTGTTAGCAATACCAGCGAAGTCTTCTTTTGTTCCACAGGTTTCCTCTGGCTGCAGGGCTAATCAGCATATTGCAGAGTCTGAATATAGCTTGATTTAACTTTTTGGTTTTCTTGCCTCCTCCATACACTAGTAGGAAGGTCAGGTCTTAAAATATGAGAGACAAGATTATCAGGTGATAATTTAAGTTTTAAAACTATTTTAGCTTATGCAGGAAAAATTATGGAATATAATGTTTTATCTCAATACTCTTCCAGATCCCACTGAATCTTGGCTCCTTTCTGTTTTTCGCTCACTCTCCAAATGGAAAGTGAGAAGTGCCTGAAAATATATCTGAGTCTTTCTTCACCAAAACCAGTGACTGACTATTAAGAGAGCATGAAAGCCCCAGCTTCCTTGACTGCTGTCAGGACATATATAATCCTGAGCTCCCCTACAAGAACAAATTGAAACTTCTCTCTGGAGGACTTCACCTAAAAATGCATCTTTGCTTGTCTTCTTTCCCTTCTTTGCCCTCTGTTCTTCCACTCCCTTACCAGTTTTTCCCAATAAATCACTTGCATACCATCCTCATCTCAGAGTTTGCTTCTGGGGAAACTGATGGAAGCAAAAGCAAGTATTTTTGAAAAATCTATATTTCTTATGTTAACACATAAATCTCAAGTTATGTCTGATAGAATTTAGCTTTGCTAATTTCTATACCAACTTTTCTATTCTCATACATTCCTGCGCTGCTGGTGCTAGAAGTTGCGAAATGTGTTTCCCAGACTGCCTTGGCCAGCTAGATTCCAGTTAGGTTCCAGGTAGGTACTCACGTAAATTTGAAGGTAGGAAGAAGAGAAAAGCCATCTTTCTTTCAGTTTCTTGTAGCAGCAGCAGGAGCAGCATTACAATGACTCAGACTCTGGGAAACACTACTGTCTTTCTTTTTCTATGCCAGCCATAGGGGAGGTAGTACCTTTCTAAAGTTATTGATCTGTGAATAACATGAGCTTACCTCCATAGCTCTTTCAGTGCTTCCAAACAACTTTGGGACCAATTCCCTATATTAATTCCCCCTTTGTTTGAAATGCCTAGAATAGAGTTTATGTTTCTAACTGGCCATTGATTAATGAGCACACTTTTAAAATATTATTTAAGTTTTAAAAATAAATAAAACACTGAGACTAAAAAGAAATAAATGGTAATTTTAAGATGTACTTTTGGGTGAGAATAATGACCATAAGGTCTGAAGAGTGGGATGGCTGTTCGTGTATTAGAGAACTTTCAGAAATAAAAATGCATGCTTAGGACCGAACTCTTGACTTAAGGTGTGATGAAAAGAACAAGATTTTCTACGATGGCCATAAAATAATTCTTATTGCTACTAGTCTCAAGGCTGCAATAGCTGTAAATATAACAAAATTTTATCTCCTGGTTTCATAATTACAGTTCAAGTTAATTTTTCAGTCTTTTCAATTCTATTATATAAATATTAGAATATTGCTTTGGGCAGAGTAAGATAAAGACAATTGGAATGGCAACATTTTAATAGATCCAAAAAAATCAGAAAACCTGGAATTTTAGGTCTACCTGTGTCTCCTCAGTTAGTAGAAACAGTTCCATTTTCTTTTCTGAGGGCACTAGTCTTTCTTTGTCAGTTTTCCTCAAGGATCACCACTTCCCACTCTATGGCCACCAGATGCTTAGCTAGAGTCAGATTCCATGATGTGCCAGGAGAACAAGCACAAAATCCAACACAGGAAGAGATATATAACGTGTCTAAGAAATTGTAAAATTTTGCTAATTTATATCAACAGAAACTCAGGGTATATGTGTGGCAATGTATTTTAGGTGAATTGAGCATGAAATTGGTTGGTTGACTAAATGCAAAGACTTGGGAAGATAGAAATTCTATGATGGGTCTCCGGAAAACTCCCACAGCAGAATTGCAGCTCCTAGGGTTTTGAGGTAAAGCAATGCCATTACTTGAAAATGATCCTTCTGCTTTTGAGAAATAGCTAAATCCTGATAAAGACTATATGACCATTGGGTGTAAGTGGACTGTTACTGAAGACCATATTACTACAGCTTTCCTTTACAAACTAGGTATTATCTCATCTACAAAATTATAAAATTACATGTGCATAGCAGAGTCCATTCTCAACAAAAAGTAGAATATGTGAGTTTAAGCTTGAACATTCCCTGCTTATGCAAGTGAGTTGCCTGCACAGGTGGCTAAAACTGCCATGACATCTACTACTATGGAATTATCATCACTTCCTCAAACAACACCTATCACTTCATGAGAAGTTATTATTCATGAAAGAAGAAAGTCTTGGTCCAAGATTACAGATGGTTCTGTATTATATCCCAGCACCAGTCCAACCTAAAATGTAGAAAGTAATTTGCATTGGCTAAATTTTCAGGGTGCAGATAGTGAGAAAATTTCTAGTTGAGGCTGGAAAGATGGCAATTCATTTTGTGCAGAGGCAAAATATTCAGTAAAAATAGTGCCTTTGGTTTTGGGAGGATAAAGATCCTGTACCCAACAAACTTATTGCTATAAAAGAGGGGATCAGAAAAAAATTTTTTTGTGGGGTGTGCTGGTTGCTTGTCTGTCTTTGGTATGTTATTAAAAGAAAGACATGCTCAGAAAACAGTTGGCCAGTTTACAAAGAGGAATGAAGAGGAACAGAAAGAGTCCATAAGTTCTAGGATTCATGGAATTAGAAGAAGCAACTGCTACTCATTCCCAAACATTAAAAGACAAAATTGAGAAAAACTAGAAGCAACAAAGTCTGATTAAAACATGGATTTTCTGCAAGGGTCAAATTAAAGATGTGTTCAAGATACACATCATTAAGGTAACTTAAAGCATGAGCGTGTGGAGTCCCATAAATTTCACACTTCTAGGTTAATATTTATTTTCTCTTAGTACTTTAGAGATTATTCTCCTATTTTTGGCTTCAATCATTGCTCTAAGAAAGGAAGCCTAATTATCTTTTAGATTTGTACTTTGTATGCTTTTATGATCTTTTTGTCTCCATTGCTCTGAGAGTTGATTTTGGTGTGTCTAGGTATGGTTTTATATATATTTATCCTTCCGTGCCAGTGGATTTATTCTCAGCCATTATCTCTTTCAGTATTGCCTTTCTCCCATTCTTTGTTTTTTCTCTTCTGGAATTGCAATTGATGATTAGACCTTATTCTGTCTTTTAGGTTGCTTACCACTCTTTCCTATTCTTTTGTCTTTTCATGTCTCTGGGCTGCATCTAAATAACAGATTTTTAGTTCTATGTTTCAGTTAAATAATTTTTCCATTAGTTATCTTACAGAAAACTGAGTTTTAAATTCCATTCATTATATTTTTATTTCTGGAGGATATCCTGGCACACCAAATCCGGTTATTTCTAATAGCACATTATTTCTTGTCTCTTTTTTTAAAATTTAGCTTTTATTTCTTTAAATACATTAAAAGTATTCATTTTATAGTCTTCATCTGAAAATCCTGACATCTGAAGTCTTGATAGTTCTAACTTTATTGTTTTTTACTTTTGCTGACTCTTTCTTGGTGAATTATTTATGTATGTATTTGGTAAATTTTTATCATGAGATCATAATTAATTGAACTTGATCTTTGGAACTCTTGAGGAACTTGGATGAAGATTCTTTTATCTAGAAAGGATTTGATTTGTTTCTGCAAGAAGGCAAGAAGCAATTATAAAACTGGGACAACTTAAATTAAAATTTTCATATTGAATTTTTTCTGATTCTGCAATTTAATTTTTGATGTAATTTATGTTAAAATAATTTCAAAATTACATATAAGTTGCAACATCTATATCTTTCACCAAAATTTTCTGAATTCTTAACATTTTTGCCACATTTTCTCATTATCAACCAATCTATGTATCTATCATTAATCAGATTTTTCAGAACCATTTGAGAACACACTTCAGACACATTGTGCCATCACTCATAAATTCTTCAGCGTATATTTCTCAAGAACAAGGACTCTCTCCAACATTACCATCATACAACCATTCAAAAAAAAAAAGTAACATTGATACAATACCTTCTAACCCACAGACCCCATTGAAATTTTGTTACCTGTATCAACAGTTTTTTTTTTTTTCTGGTTCAGGATCCATTCCAGAATAAAACATTGCATTTCCTTTTATTTTATTTGTGTATAAAACAATTCTTCAGCCTTTCTCTTTTATTGGTTTGACAGATTTTTTCATCTAATTTCCACCTATTGTCCACAATTCTACTATTCTTCCACATAGAACAATTAAAATTTTCACATATTAATAGAAAAGTCTTCCACCTCCTTAAATCTTTTCTCCTGGTTAAATATTCTTGTTTTAATTGCATTAAATATATCATAGTTTCTACTTAGGTTTTCTATCTTTTAAAATATAATTCCAGTTGTTCAAAAGTACTCTGGACTAGGCTTCTGATTAGAATAAGCAAAGCCAATTTTGTAGATTAGACACAGATTTGCAACCACAACTTTGGAGAATTTTTGGCATGAGAAATTAAACAAGATTATAGGAGGATTGCTGGCATAAAGTGTTGCCTGTTTGCCATTGTGCTAGGTTTTGTCTTTTTCAGTCCCATCTCACAAACATCAAAGGAAGTGTTAAAATTAGTTTGGTTAGGGTGATGGGGATATTAAAGAATTTCTTCCAATATTCATTTTAGCTCATATGCTTACGCTTACATGTTTTACAGAGTTATAATTATATTGTGTGTTCCAACTTGGTCTGTTCTCTTCTTTTGACATTATTTCAAAAACCTTTTGCCCAATTGCTACCTGGTGTTCATAAGTACAACTTTTATGTTTCATAATGTTCCATAAAACTGGTTTGCCATTATTTACCTAATACCTGTATAGTTATGTATAATTGTATAATTTTCTATAATTACAAGGTAATTGATGAGATGCTTTGTTTGTCATTAAAATATTATTTCCTTAAAACATATTTTCAGGAATGGTATTATTGATTCAAAACAAAAAAAAATTTATGGTTCACATACTTTCCCAAAGACTTGGGGCTAATTACAATGCCATCAGAAAAAAATGTGTGTACAAATATCACAAGAAGTTTACAAAATCGTATTTTATACATATATATTTTTTATAATATGATCTTCCTGATCTCTTAAAAAAACTATGATAAACCATAATTTTTGTTATTGTTCTATTTTCCAAGTAAATGTATTAGTGCCAGTCAAGCAGTACATTTTCTGCTTGTAAGATTGAGATATATGGATGGTCATATAGAAAATCTGTCATAAACTATGTTGGCAACACTTACTTATATCGTCAGTGTTTGCTGTAACACTAATTTTTTAAAAATCTCGATAGCTTACAACAACAAGCACTTGGGTTTTGCTCATGTGTGTGGAGCAGTTTCGGTTACACTCTCTTTGGGTATACATATCTTCTTTTTCTAAGATCCAGGAAGAAGGAATTATCCCTATCTAGGACATGCAGTTTTCATGATAAGGAAAAGAACTACAAGAGACCACACTACAACAAACAGTTTACATTAAAACTTCTGTTTGTAATTAGCATTAGTGTCACTCCTTCTCATATTCTGTTGGTCCAGACAAGCCACATGGACAACCCCGATAGTGGGGTGAGGAAATAAATCTACCTGCAGAAATGTATCCTAAGTTACACTGACCTGGATGCAGATATATGATAATCCTCATATGAGCTGGAAAGATAGTTGGGAATAGTCCTGAAGCTTTCTTTGCTTACATAATACTCATTCCCAATGGATTTTCTATCAGAGAATTTAACAAATTTTGTTGATATTATTTATTGCTATATTTATTTACTCCAGGAGACTTAAGTTCTCCAAGGGCAGACATAGTGCTTTACTGATGTTTTGTATATCTCCAGTGCCTAGGACACAGCACAGCATATATAGGTTCTCAAAATAATCTGGTTTACACTTTTTCTGTAGTAATGATTCTCTTTGGTCTTAGAACTAAAAAAAGATAATATAAGTTAATATTTTCCAAAACTACTAAACTCCCTGATGTGCCTTTTTTTTGATGTAAGAAAAGATTACTACTCATGTATATTTTAAAATTTATTTCAGGACTGCAGGAGAAAGAGCAGGCTTTTTATTTGTACTAGGTAACAGTGTGAGGGGCATATTAGCACTGCTCTCAATCAAAAGCCTAGAGCATATTAAACTCAATTCAATAGAAGCTCTCTGATCAAGCCAAGCTCTCCTTGAGAAGATAAATGTAGAACAGGCTAACTCTGAGAGAAATTAAAAGGTTGCCTGCTGCAGAAAGGAATTTTTCTTAGAAAATTATAAAAAGAAGATTTTGGCATTGGATGTAGAGCCCAAAGTACACATTGTCATGACTGAAAAAATGACTTGAGATGGGTGGGAAGTTGAAGAAGGAAAGAAAATGTAGAAAAGTAAAACAGATTTGAAAGGGAACTCTTATAGTCAGAGCCAACTTATCCACTGGGCAGAGAAGGAACAGTGCTTGTGGTCTGTGATACTCATAGCAGCCCGTGAAAATAAAAATGATTTTAATCTTTTAAATCTGAAGAAAAATGAAAATAATAAGTATATAATAATAGTCAGAAATATATTTGTCTTTATACCATCATAGTCATAAAATATAATTTTTAATATATTTTATGGAGGAAGGGGCCAATAAAAGCAAAGGTGGCTAGGGCCCACAGAGTTATAAAATGACTCTCTTCATGGTGAGGAAATCTTTCAATGTGAGAGGATTGAATATAGAACCGTTGAATTGAGCAGAGCCCTGTACAATTGTAGGCTTAGCCTCATGCTCAGGGCTGTGGGTAGAATGATTTTTATCCTTGCCATCCTTGTTTAGTTGCTAATGATAGAGCTAATTTGGGGCAAAATTATGAAGAAAATTATTTTGGGGGCCTCCAGCCCCTTTTTCTCTCCCTATGTTTTTTCTCTTCTCCCTCCCCTCCATTCTTCTTCCCCTTCCTCTCCATCTCTCTGTATGCATATATACACATATATGAACTGTTAAAAGATAAACTGAGATATATTAAAATTTTTAAGAGTTTATTTGAGCAAAAATTGATTTCAGTCAGGCAGTACCAAACTGAAAGCAGTTAGGAGCAGTGAGTAGACAGGAGTTGGGGAAAGACATATAGAGAAAGTGCAGAAGCAAAGAAAGCAAATTATTTGATTAGCTATAGGTTAAAACCTAGTTGGCTGTCTGTGATTGGGTTTCTTTAGTTTTGATTTCATAACCTTGAGGCATTTAGAGGCTTAGATTTTGGTTTGCTTACCTAAGCTAACACAGCATTAGAGCCACCTCAGTCTAATGGCCTCCTTGCTTAATTAATTTAATAGTATGCATGTATACACACATGCGCGCACGTGCACGCACACACACTTCTATGTATTTTGCCACTAATGTAGTTCAATAAACATTTACTGAGTACTTACTTATAATGTGTTGGGCCCTGTTCCAGCCACTTAGGATATATCATTTAATAAATAAAGAAAAAAATATCAATAGTTTCTACCCTCTGGACCAGTGGAACTCAAAATGTGGTCTGTAGGCCAACTGATGTCTTTATTCTTTTAATTTTAAAATGAATTAAATATTTTTATAGGTTAATAATTAGATTGTGCATTTATTAAGAAGAGTGGCTATTAATTTGCCTTGATTTTTATCACAATGAAGATACTTCAAAAAATATATTTGTGCATCAGCCCCCCCCACCACCACTTTCATCTTTGACTTGAAGATATGAGTAGGTAGAAAGTTCAAAAGGGAAGGCAGTATGATCATGTGAAAGAGTGGTGAAAGAGAGAAGGGAGAAGGAGAAAAGAAAGCATAGGAAGGAAGAAGAGAAGAAGAGAGGAAGGAAGGAAAGGGAAAAAGAAGGCAAAAGAGTATAAAGATACAAAGTCCAATGTGCAAGAAACAAGTGGCATGGAATATCGCTTTAAAGTTCTCTTTTTTGAGGTAAATATACAGTGAAATGCACATGTTTTTGGTATACAGATGTGTAATTTCTTGACATTTTATGCTGGAAATGTGCTAATATACAGAAAATTTGAAAAAAAATTTACAGTGAACACCAATATAGCCACCATACAAATTCTACCATCAGTATTTTACACTATTTACTATACTATATCTATTCATCTCTCATTTCTTTTAACCATCTATCCCTCCATCTTAATTTTAGATGCATTTCAAAAAAATTGTCATTAGGAGACTTTCCCCTGTCACTTAGTACAATATTTGCTTACAGCTTTTTTCCTTTTGAAGTAAAATTTGTATCCAATCAAAATCACAAATCTTAAGTGAAGATAAGCTGAATTTTGACAAATGCATACAAAACAGATACCTATTTAGATATGGAATATTACCGTCACTACAGAAAGCTCCCTTGTGCTCTTTCTCAGTCACTGCCCTCAACTCCCTGAGACAACAACTACAGATTAGTTTGTTGTAGAACTTTATATAAGTGGAATCATATAATATATACTTTTAAGTGTAAGACCTCTTTGACTCAGTGGATGTTTTTGAGACTTACGTATATTGTTAAGTGTATCCACGGTTTATTGCTTTTTTAAATAGCAGAGGAGTAGTCCTTTGTATAAATATACAATAATTTGTTTATCCATTCTCCTATTGATGGACAAGGAACTTTTTAAATAACTTTTAGCTATTATTAATAAAGTTGCTATGGACATTCTAATATAGGTCTTTTTTTTGGACATTTTTATTATTTCTCTTAGGTAAGTACTTAGGAATAAGTCCTGAGGTAACTGTGAGTTTAGATTTATTAGAATTTAACATCTTTTCCATGGCACCATTTTACATTCCCATCAACATATATGAAATGAAAAGTCCAGTTTCTCCACATTTTCATCAATATTTGGTGCTGTCATTCTTTTTATTTTAATCATTCCAGTGCATGTGGTGTGATTTCTCATTGCTATCTTGATCTTTAAGTTCCCTGTTGAGTAATTATTTTGAGAACTTTTTCATATTTTTTGACCATTTGTATATCTTCTTTTCTGAAGAATCTCTTCAAATTTTTTGCTCACTTTTTTATTATTATGTCTGTATTTTTATTATTGAGTTGTACTTGTTCTTTATATATACTGGATACCAATCTTTTGTCACTTTTATTGAATATATGTATTACGAATATATCCTCCCAGTCTATGTTTTGATATTTCACTTTATTACAGTATCTTTTGAGAAATAGAAGTTTTAAATTTTGATAAAGTCTAATTTATCAATATTTTTTTATGGTTATTGCTTTCTGTGTCTAGTCTAAGAAATTCTTTTCTACCTTCAAGTCACAAAGATACTCTCCTATATTTTCTTCTAAGCCTTTTAGTTTTAGCATTTATGTCTAGATCCATGATCCATCTCAAATTAATTTTTATAAACTATAAGTTAGGGGGTCAAGATTTACCTTTTTCTATATGGTTATTAAGTTGTACTGACATCATTTGTTAAAAGACAAATTTAATTCATTTTAAAAATAAAACAAAAGTCATTTGTTAAAAGACTTTTCTCATTGGATTTTGGCTTTGATGCTTTTGTCAGGAATCCAGTGATTATATGATCACAGATCTACTTTTGAGCTCTTTATTCTGTTCCATTGACATATGTGTTGATTCTTATGCCAGGAATCACATTGTTTTGATTATCGTAGCTTTACAGTAAATCTTATAGTCAGATAGTACAAGTCATCCAACATTTTCATAATTGCTTGGGGTAGTCTAGGTCCTTTGAACTTCCACAGAATTTTAAAATTAGCTTGTTGATTTCCACAAAAAAAATTATACTTGGGTTTTCATTGAATATATAGATCAATATGGCAAGAATCGACCTTGACATCACAGAATATTGAGTCTTTCATTCTATAAACATGGTATATATCTTCATTTACTTAGGTCTTTTTAACTTTATCACAACAAATGACTGTAGTATTCAATGCAAATGTTTTGCATTACTTTTGTTAAATTTATTCCTATTGTATGTTGACTGTGTGGTTAAATATAATAATCTTATTAATTTCATTTTTAATTGTTTGATGCTAGTGACTCCATCAGAAAGAGCAATATAAGAATAATGAGTATACCAGAAGGAGATGAGAGAGAGAGAGAAGGGAACAAAGAGCCTATTAAAACAACTAAAATTTTTTAAAACTATGAAAAGAGCTAGATCCTTGAATCTAAGAAGCAAACAGAACACGTAATTATCTCAATCTAAAAGGACCTTCTCCAAGGCATGGTATTAAAAATGTCAAGAATTAATGACAAAGAAAGAAGTCTCAAGCAGCCAGAAGAAAAAAAAAAAAAAGATGACCTAAATGGAAATAACTTTAGATTATTATGGGATTTTTTTTAGAAGAAACCCTACAAATTAGGAGGAAGAAGAATCAAATATTCAAACTATCGAAAGAGAGAATTTACCAGCCAAGAATAATAATATATCCAGCAAAGTTATCCTTTAGATATGAAAGAGAAATAAAGGCTTTTCCAAACATAGAGAGCTGAGAGAATTTACTACCACAGGATCTATGTCACAGGAAATATTGAAGGGAATTTTTCTATCTGAAACAAAAAGACGAAAGTATTCAAAACTGTGCATAGGATGACTCACAGACAGACAGAAGCAGGAAATTGCAACCTTTATTCAGAATAAAGGGTATTATATACTTAAATATAAAAGTTAAAGGAGGTAAAAATATTTTAAAAAGTGATGAAAAAATAGCTACTGAAATTTAGAAATGAACTCACGGCATAAATAGGGATAATTTGTGGCAACAAAACATAAAAGGGAGGCAAAGGTCTTAATTTGCAAAGGGGAATGGAGATAAGATGCATTCAGAAGAAAAAGGACTACTACTACATCTATGAAACTTTCTTTTGCATAAACCTGATGGTAACCACACACAAAAGAATCTAGAACTGAAACATATAATATATTAAAAAAAAAAGAGGAAACAAAGGGAAAAATCATAGAATACCACCAAATTAAAATAACAGACAGAAACACAAGGGAAAAGAAACAATGGAGACACTCGGTTACCAGAAAACAAAAAAATTAAATGGCTATAGGAAATCTTTATACTTCAATAATCACCTAAAATATAATTGGAATGAACTCACCAATAAAAAGGCAGAGAGTAGGTGATTGGATCAAAAAACAAAAACCTAGCCATATGCTGCCTCCAGGAGACACATCTCAGTTTCAAGGACAAATATACACTCAAAGTGAAAGAGTGGAAAGTGATATTCCATTTTTTATATCAGTGATTCCTACTCTAATCCTTCCATTTAGTTTGCGTTAATTAGCTCATATTTTCCAGGTTTTATGGTGATAACTCATAAACATTGAATATATATTTTTTATTTTATAATATAAACATTTTAAGCTAAATTATCTTTTTAATATCACTGCTTTAGCTTCAACCAACAAATATTGCTATGATGTATTTTCACCATCATTCACTTTGACATGATATATGACATCATATAGTTTTATTTATGATATACATAAAATATATATATTTAATCCTTAAGGTGTATGTGTATATATGTAT
Source organism: Pteropus medius (assembly GCF_902729225.1). NCBI lineage: Eukaryota > Metazoa > Chordata > Mammalia > Chiroptera > Pteropodidae > Pteropus > Pteropus medius. The sequence goes on along the minus strand of NW_024349505.1, from coordinate 974,632 downwards.
GTGTGTGTATATACACATATGTGTGTATAAATATCTATATATACACATATAAGTATATATAGTATAAGATAATATATATAAATACATATTTAATTTTCTTTTGTGAATTCATCTTTGACTCATGGATTATTTTTAAAGCATGTTGTATAGGGGGAATTTTCACATTTTGATATTTCCTTTTGTTTTTTATTTCTAATATAATTGTGTTTTGGTCAGAGAATATAATCTTCTGAAATATAAGATTTCAATCTTTTGACTTCATCATTAATACTTGTGCTATAGATCATGATACCGTCTATCATGACGAACATTTCAGATGGACTTTAAAAGAGTATGCATTCTGATTTTTGGATGTTGTGTTCTATAAATGTTTATTGGGTCAAGAAGGCTTTAAATGTTCAAATTTTCTACGTTCTTGACATTTTTGTCTGATGTTAAAATATCCACTATGATTGTAGATTTGTCTATTTCTAATTATAATTCTTTCAGTATTTTCTTTATGCATTTGAAGTTCTTTATGCATTTTGGGGGCACACACTTATATACAATTATTAGGTATTCTTTATGAATTGACTTCTTCATTTCTTGTATTATTCTTTGTCTTGAGAAATTGCTCACATTAATATAGCCACTTCAGCCTTCTTATGCTTACTTGGTTGCATGACGTAACTTTTTCTGCCTCTTAAACTATTTGATATTTCAAGTTTGCTACTTTTACAGAACATATAGCTGGCTTTTGTCTTTCATCCATTCTGACAACTCCTATTTGTACTACATTTTTCAATTATTTGTTTTCCCTCTATATCTCCTTTACTTTTCGGGGGGTGGGGGTGCAGGGGATGTGGCTAGCCAAGTATTTCCTTTTTAAAAAAATTTTTGGTATTATTATTCATTTTTCTTAAGACTTTTGAGCTGTGTTTTTTGTATTATTTTTAATGGATGCCCCAAAAATTACAATATTCACTTTTAACTCATCATATTCTATTTAAGGTTAACATTGCTTCTCTCGCAATGTAAGATACTCACAACAGTATACATCCTTTTACCCTTCATTCCATTCTTAGTAATTTTTGTAAATAATACATCTTTATTCATTATCAACTTAGATTATAATATTATAAGTTTTTCTTTATGTCATACCTCTTTTAAAATAGTTATGAGAAGAAAACTATCATTTATATTTTCTAATATATTTATCAATTTCAGTGTTCCATTTTCTTACTGTAGATTTTCTTCTTTTAACATTTCTTATATGACAGGCCTGCTGACAAATTCACTTCTAGTTTATCTAAAACTGTACTTTATTTGCTTTAAAAATTAGAGGATATTTCTGGGATGACAGGTTTCTCCCTTCTCCCAATTCTTTTAAATCTCATTCTGTTATCTTTTGACATTCCTAATTTCTAATAAGAAGTTACCTATATATCATACCATTATCCTAAACATGTAACATATCTTTTTTTCTTAGCTGTACTCAAGATTTTCTCCCTCTCTCTCTTTTTTTTGGAGGGATTGATTTTTTTTTTCCTTTGTAATTATACCAAATGTAATTTACCGACTCATCTCTATAGGTTTATGTTTCTTCACCAAAATTGGGGAAATATTTGGCCATTATTTTGAAGGCGTTGCTTGCAAATATATTTTCCCATTTAGATGGTTGTCTCTTTACCTTGTTGACGATTTCTTTGCTGAGCAGAAGCTTTTTAGTTTGATGTAGTCCCATTCATTTATTTTTGTTTTTACTTCCTTTGCTTTTGTGGTCAAAAATCATAAAATCCTCTTTAAGTCCAAGGTCTTTCAGTTTCGTTCCTGTGTTTTCTTCTATGCATTTTATTGTTTCAGGTCTTATATTCAGGCACTTAATCCATTTTGAGTTAATTTTAGTGTGTGGTGATAGATAACAGTCTAGTTTCATTCTTTTGCAGGTGGCTTTCCAGTTTTCCCAGCACCATTATTTGAAGAAGGTTTCTTTCCTCCACTGTATGTTTTTGGTATTTTTGTTGAAAATCATTTGCCCATATATATATGGGTTTACTTCTGGACTCTCAATTCTGTTCCACTAGTTCGTGTGTCTGTTTTCAGCCAATACCATGCTGTTCTGATTACTGTCACTTTGTAGTATAATTTGAAGTCAGGCAGAGTGAAGCCTCCAGCCTCGTTCTTTTTTCTCATGATGGCTTTGGCAATTCAAGGTCTTTCGTGCTTCCATACAAATCTGATAATTTTTTGTTCTATTTCTTTAAAAAATGCTGATGGGATTTTGATGGAGATTGCATTAAATCTGTATAATGCTTTAGGTAACATGGTCATTTTAACTATATTGATTCTTCCAATCCAAGAACGTGAACTATCTTCCTATTTCTTTGTATCTTCTTCAATTTCTTTTAATAGGATCTTATAGTTTTCATTATACAGGTCGTTCACATGTTCGTTAAATTTATTACTAGGTATGTTATTCTTTTCGTTGCAATTGCAAAGGAATTATTTTTTCCACTTCTTTTGACACTTCATATTAGAGTATAGGAACGCTATGGAATTTTGAACATTGATTTTGTATCCAGAAACTTTACAGTATTTGCTTATTGTTTCTAGTAGTGTTCTTGTGGAATCTTTAGGGTTTCTATATAGAGAATCATGTCATCTGCAAATATTGACAATTTGACTTCTTTTTTTCCTATTTGAATGCCTTTTATATCTTTCTCTTGCCTGATTGCACTTGCTAGGACCTCCAATGTTATATTGAAGAACAGTGGCAATAGTGGACAGTAGTGCCTGGTTCCTGATCTTAGAGGGAAGGTTTTTAGTTTTTCACAATTAATGTTGGCTGAGGGTTTGTCATAGATGGCTTTTATTATGTAATTTCTATTGATTCCTGGACATTGTAAATGATACATAATAGAGATTCTAGATTTTGTTATCTTCATCTAAAGATTGTTAGTTTTGCTCTAGCATAAAACTTACTTGCCTAGCCTCACAATTTAAACTCTATCTCTCCTTTAGCACTGAAATCTCTGCTCAGTCTTTTCACCCTTTTATTTTTTGCATTCTTCTTGGTCATTGTAAATCAAAAATCAGAGGTCAGACAGGGCATTTGGCGATTTTTTTGCTCAGATTTTAGGGCTTCCTCTCTTTAGTAACCTTCTTTTTGTAACCTCCTCCATTTCAAATCTCTCCGGCAAATCTGAAATACATAATCTTACCAACATAGTAAGACTGCATGTTTCTGCTTAAGTTCTAGCTGCTATACACTAAGCATGCTGGATAGTACTTTCAAGTGAAAGCTACATGAATGCATTTCATGAGTAGTTCCTCTCTTTTAAGATTTAATGTCCCTCTAAATTTTCAACTGCTTTGTAATATGATTTGAAATAGGGAGTGTGATAACTCCCACTTTTTTGTCTCGTTTCCTTTGGTTACTCGAGGTCTTTTGTGATTCCATATAAATGTTAGGATTAGTTCTAGTTCTGAGTAGAATGCTATTGATATTTTAATAGGGATTTCATTGAATCTGTATATTGTTTTAGGTAGTAAAGACATTATCACAATACAAATTCATCTAATCCATGAGAGTGATACATTCTTTTATTTACTTGTATCCTCTTCAATTTCTTCAATATCCTATAGTTTTAGAGTATAGATGTTTCAGCTCTTTGGTTAAATTTATTCCTTGGTATTTTATGCTTTTTGAAGCAATTGTAAATGGGATTGTTTTCTTATTTTAATTGTAAAATATTTTCAGTTGAGTTGACATTCAATATTATGTTAATTCCAGGTGTACAGCATAGTCATTTGGCATTTATATAACTCACAAAGTGACCTCCCCAATAAGTCTAGTACCCACTTGGCTTAATATGGTTATTAACATATTATTAATTATATTCCCTATGCTATTCTTTATGTCCTCATGACTATTTTGTAACTGCCAATTTGTACTTCATAATCCCTTTGTCTTTGTCATATATAACCTTTATAACGTTGAGATATATTCCTTCTATACCCACTTTGTTGAGAGTTTTAACATAAAAGGATGTCGAATTTTGTTAAATGCTTGTTTTGCATCCATTGAGATGATCATAAGATTTTTATCCTTTATTCTGTTAATGAGATGTATCATGTTGATTGATTGATTTATGTATATTGAACCATCCTTACATCCCTGAGATAAATCTCACTTGTTCAAAGTGTATAATTCTTTTACTGTATTGTTGAATCTGGTTCACTAACACTTTTTTGAGAATTTTTACATGTTCATCAAAAATATTGGCCTGTAATTTTTTTTTTTGTAATGTCTTTGGTTTTGGTATTAAGGTAATTCTAGCTTTATAGAATGAGTTGGAAATGTTCTTTCTTCTTCAATGTTTTGAAATAGTTTAAGAAGAATAAGTATTAATTCTTCTTTAAATGTTTAGTAGAATTCACCCATGAAGCTGTCTGGTCCTTACTTTTTATTTTTGAGGGTTTTTTTTTTTTTTTTTTTGGCCTCAATTTAGTTGCTAGTAATCAGTCAGTTTAGATTTTCGGTTTCTTCCTGGCTCAGTCTTGGAAGGTTATATGCTTCCAGAAATTTATCCATTCCTTCTAGATCTTTGAATTTGTTGGCATATATTTGTTCTTGGTATTCTTTGACCATTCTTTGTATTTCTGTGCTGTTGGTTGTAATTTCTCATTTATTTATGATTTTATTATTTGGGCTTTTTTTCCTTGATGAGTTTTGCTTAAGATTTGTCAATTTTGTTTATCTTTTCAGAGAACCAGCTCATAGTTTCATTGATCTTTCTATTTTTAAAAATCTCTGTTATATTTATTTCCATTCTGATCTCATCATTTCCTTCTGTTTAGTATTGTTTTTCTATTTGTTATTTTAAATTATTTCAATTATTGAGAAAGGATTTTCTCAATAACTATTTAATCAAATTTATAAATATTTATTCTTCAAAGGACAAAATGTCAGTAAAAGGCATTCGATTAGTATTTTGTTTATATTTATAGAACAGTGTGAGTGGGCAAAAGTCTGCTGTCTACTTATTTGATCATAACTGAAATCTCTACAATATAGTTTAAATAATTAATTTTTCCCTCATTAGTTTAAGCATTTAACTACTACTTGTCAAATCCTTATTAGACAGAGGATACAAAAGTTTAGAACACACAGTTTTGGCCCTCAAGCAGAAAAATGCATAAATAATATTGTATATACCATGAATATGTATACCAAATGTCTCGGCTTACTTGAATCACCGAGTTTATATCTGTTTCCTCATCTACTTATTATAGTTCCCATTATATTCTCAAAAGTGTCTTTGTTTGGACAATAAATTATGTAGTCATTTATTGTATTCCAACTTAAAGAAACTTATTTTCTAAGTGGAACTTGAATATATAAACTTTTAACAATGTAAATGAAATAGTTAAAATATCTGCCTATACAATTGGAGTTTGTCAAGTGAATTATGAATTCAGGTTTAAGATTTTATAAATATAATGTACTAATTTAGAATTTTTTATTTTCACATTTTATTAACCAAATTTTATTTAAACTATTCACATATATATTTAATATTTGTATTTTACAGTAGTGTTTTTTTAGTCACCTAATATAATTTTTCAAAATGAACATATCGATTATATGCAATACATCTCTTTTGGGGAATTTTATGCATGAGGTAGAAATTTTAAGGCTTCATATAACACAGAAAATCCCCTTTCATTCATTATATAGACATATATTTGAGATCTTCATTCATCAAATATTCTAGTGGTATTAAAAGGTCATTTTAAAAATGGGTAAGTTAAAGGCTTTTTAAACTTCTAATATTTGCAATTGCAAAGTCTTACATGACCCGACCCTCCCGTCCCGCCCCCCGCCCCAAGGAATAAGTACTAATTCTGGGTTAAATCACTTTCTCTTTTTTCTCTCAATCAAGTGAGAATAAACACCCCAAATTAGCACCATTGGAGGTATTTCAGACTTGTGTGTCCTCACCAAAAAATACTTTGTAATTTAAAATAAAAACTGAGTGTTACCCAGCAATGAAATACTTTCTAAGGATTAAATATAAAGGACACTTTCTTTTCAAAGAGATTAATTCACATAAAAACTTGGTCAGGTGTTTGGACATATAGGAAAATTAGAAAAATGTAGTGGATGCTGTGATGGAGGACTATATGAAATTTGGGGGGAGAGCAATTGGAAAGAACTAAGTCTTAAAATTTCTTCAATAGGTGAAAGAAGAAAGGAAAAGAGAGTGTTCCAAGAAGATGGAAGAGCAAGGAAAATGAGTGAGAAAATGGTGCTTCCTGGACCTGACAATGCCTGAAGCCTGGGAATCATGTGGAAGGAAAATTGGGAGATAGGCCTGGTGGGACTCAATCCAGATATGACTAATTAGCTTCCAAACCTCAAACTGAGACATATGGTCAGACAACAGATATTTTCTGATTTATCAATTTATTTACTAGAAAATTCTGACAAGACATAGGTTATAGGCTATGTTTAATTATTCATTTAAGAAATTGCTTTTACTAAAGAGATGAGATCTTTATGATATTAGTCTACTAGATGTGTGGGTCATAATTGCCATATCTCAAACCACTTCAATGAAATATAGAAGACATTTTGAACTTTAAAGACAAAATGAGAAGTCATCTTGCACATTTATACTTCTTAGCATACAGTATGGTAAATGTTAAGAGACTTTTCACTTAACATCCTTATGAGAAGTACCATGAACAATCAGCAGTAAATTATACACAGAGGAGAGACAAGAAATGATCTAGTATTTCCTTGCTTGATCTTACATCTTTCTCTAGCTAACACCGTTTTTTATTTCCTTTTTTCTTTCTTTTTGGGAGAACTTTTTGAAAGAGTGTCTACTTATGGTTATTGCTTTGCTTCCTTCATGAGCCCTCCACAATCTATTCTGATTGGGATTTCATCCTCTCTACCCATTTAAACTGCTCTTGTCAAGGTCATCAACTAGCAGTAAAGGTAATCAGCAAATATCATGTGAGATGGCTGAGAGATTGAATTAGATGAGAATGGATAGGTATGGTGAGTTAGAAATAGGTAACATAATAAGAACAAGTGAAAGAAATATTGGAAATATCTGCCAAAACTTATTTCAAATAGGGAAGTACTTTACAACTCTGGAAAATGGTAGTGGCTAATACAAACAGCACAGTATGCCATAGCCCAGGACAAGAGCAGTTTTCTTGAGAAAATCTCATGAACTCAGTCGATGAATATACTTACTGGTAGTACACATAATTAAGAACTCCATGGGTGTTACATCAGGAAGAGCAGATATTGTTCTCCTTGTCCACATTGTAGAGACAGAGTTCCAAGAACTAGTTATCCAAGACTACTCAGTTTCTTCTTACTTATGACACTTTTAGACCATGAAAGTTAATACCTATTTACAATAAAAATACAGAAAATATCTAAAATATAAAATAGAAAATAAAAATCATATAATTCCATGACTCAGAAATATGGGTCATGGGTCCAAGCCCAGGGTATTTTGTTCCTCCAAGATTTTGATGTAATAATTTCCAAACTAATAGTGAAATCTTGAGTCATTTACCTGTGAGATACATTAATATAAGTAGATATGAAAAGAAACCAGAAGCTCCTTATAAAATGTACTTTTCCTTTTTTCAGTACAGCAGATCCTTGAATAATGTCACTTCGTTCAATGTCATTTTGTTATGTTAATGAGATGTATAGAGATTTAACTCTTGTTTATATCAATTAGCCTATGGTAAAATTGGTTTCATTATATGTTGTTTTCCTTAAAGTAGCAGAATCTATTGATGATATTAAGCGAGGGCTTACTGTATTTAAAGCAAAGCTATACAAGTAATTAGGCAATTTCCTACCAATATCTCTATCACTGCCCTGATCTCTATCAGTTATGCTTTTTCTTTTCTTTTCATTTCCATTTTTTTTTTTAGATAGAGAAAGAATGAAGGCTTGACCAAACCCAGTAGTACCCATGGCATGTAGTAGGAAGTAATGGGTGCATCTGGAGACAGCATCTTGGTGTGGATATTGGTATTCTTCTCACAGGCAGTGGTAGCTATAGGGCAGCTCCAAAGGGCTGGAATACATATGCAAGGAGTATATATAGACAAATTGGAGCTGTCACAGGAGTAAATATATGTGAGTGGCTATATAGATATATGAAAGTGGATATATAGGAGTAGATATATGTGAGTAGATAATAGAGTGGACATATGTGAGGCTGTAGCTGATTGGCTGGATTATAAACTTGTTCCCCTTTGAGAAATGCTTTGAATCAAGGCCATTTACTTGAAAGCCTTCTGACATCAAAAGTTTTGTTTTTGTTTTATATTTCACATGATAGTTAAACAAATAAAATAATAGTAATAATATCTATTTGATTGCCCTTGGTCCTATAAATGTTGGTTTCTTGGAGCAAATTTTCCATTTGATTCTCTCACTATGAGTATCTGAGTAAAAACAATGCTCTACCTAATGTTGTGGTGCCCATAAAACAGGTAGCACACGGTTACATGGTAAACTTCCTGTATGAGGTTCTGTAGTCAACAAGGATGTTTGTCAAAATTATGCCAAAACTATAGCATTTATATTTTTCTATGTGACTTGCCATCCATTTTCATATAGATACAATGTAAAGATCTCACTCTGTTCCAAGGTGTATAGACAGTGGAGCGTTCTTTCATTCTTTCTACTCCCACGGTGAAGCAGGATAAGGAAAACTGGCTGAGCACAGACCACTCCGAGCATCTCAAAGAGGCAACAATTATTGAGTAATAATAGACACTTTGCAGCTATGGTTGAGGGAATTAATTCTTCTTGCAGAACAACTGCAAAGACTAAGGCTGTAGACCAATAGCTGTAAGCCCATCAATGTAAGGAATCAACATCCCAGAAAAGACCTGCTCAGGAAAAGACAAAGAAGATCAACAACACGAGAGACACGAGAAGAAAAGAGAATATTTATTTAGCCACACTAGGCAAAAAGGTTTTTACCAGTTACTCAGTGAAGTGGTATGAAGTTTAGAGCTCTACTCCAAATAATTTATTATGCTAAAATTAATATAACAGGGCATATATGCATAGTATTCAGCCTGTTCAACTAATACATTCTATTATATTCATAAATTTCTACATTAACAGAGACCAATCTCTACAAGTTTTATTTTGGCTAGGTATTTAGGCCTAGTGTACATCCCTTATTGCAGTAAAGATTTTATTATTTAGACTAGGCAGGCCAGATGTGGTTTACCTAAATGCATGTGTGAGAGCGTTCTGGGGAGTGGTGCATGTTGTACCTTTCCCTCCATCAATGAAAGAGTTCATGGTAATGATTTCTGAAGCTATGACAAATGGAACACCCTCTCCCTACCTCTGTCTACTCCTCTCCATTCTCCCACTCTCCCTGAGGAGTTATAAATATTAGTGTACAAACTCAGAGTATAGGAAGCATAGCTCTACAATTCAATTTCTTTATTTCTCAGTTCTATATCCTGCTGATCTTGCGGGAACAGCTTGTTCCCTTGCCCCTTCCACAAACTGTGCTGTTTTTTGGGTGATATTCTCTAGGTGGGGTGTGTGTATGAAACTCTCTGATCCTTTTTTCATGGTCTTAATCCATGAGGATCTTCAATCTCCATTGCTTCAGCACTGCATTTTGGAATAGAAATTTTTTTGCAATACTGCCTATTTCATGTGTACAAATGCACCACACAAATCTTTCTTTTCTGAGATTTGATCTTCTCTCAACAATGCTGCCAGAAAGCTAGATAGAGGGTGGACCCATAGAAGCTTTCATTCTCTCTCCCTATCTTCTCTAGCCCAGGAGAATGTCATTCTAGTAAACGAATGGGCTTGGGTTGGGAAACCTTCTTCCAAATATTTGGTCTATACATTAACTTCTCTTTGATCTTTAGGGAAGCAAAAGCCACAAAAACTTTTTTCTCCCTGACACATGCCTTGCCTAAAGCAATGAATACAGAGCCAGTCACAAACCAAGCTAAAAAATTATGGGAAAAGGGAAAGGGGAAATTTAGACAAAAATAACATGTACATCAATATTTCAAAATATGAATCCACTTACAATTTTTGGCCCATGTAACTATTTGTTATGGCAGGTTTCTAAGCAATTCCTACTATTGTATTTAGCATCCTGATGTTGTATTTAGCAAAGCCTGCAAAACCAGGCTCAAAAAATATCGAGAACTGTATTATTGGACTTGCCTACACCCTCAGTCTGGACATTGTAAAGGAACAAAATGGAGAATAGCAGCTCATTGCTTCCCTCTGTTATGATTAGTACCAAGAGCATGGGTGCAGCGGTTAGAAAAACCAGCAGTCAAATCTCTTTCTACTCACTAGTTATGTGACCTTGGGTAAGTCATTTATTTATTATTGTCACACATTTGGACAGCAATTTCCTTGAAGAAAGGGATCATGTTTGTTTGTTTTCATCTTTACATCCTCAGAGATGAGCACAATAATGACATACAATATATGTGGAATGAATGTACATATTTTAACATTTCAGAACTTTTAGCTTTCAGAACATACCAGTACAAAATAACATCAGCTGCTGCTAAGAGGATTTAGTGAAACTCCACATGTAAAGAAGTCGAGCTATTTACTCCCTTATACTTTTAATCTGTCATCTATCTATACTCAATCATTTGATTTATTGATCAGCCTAAAGTTTTTCTTTTCATATTTTTTAGTTTTGACAACTCATCCCAAAGAATGATACTTTCTAAATAAGGTTATCTGGCTTAAGATTTATATGTATGCATTTCATTTTATCACAGTAGTTGAATTCTTTACCGGGTGAAATATTGAGTGAGTAATGGCCCTTTCTGTACTTTATAACAGTGATTCTAAACTTTGTTTCATAAATAAAACTTTCCTTTGCCTGCAGATAAATGCTAAATATAATTATATTTTTCTAAGGTCAGAGTAATAAATATAATTCAAAATCATATTTACCTTATAAGAAAATCAGTCAATAAGACAAATAAGACTTTCTTCAATAAATACAAATATTTGGAGTTGGGAGTTGTGATACCAGTTTTACAATTTTATATTAGTCTCAGAAACCTATTTATTCCTGTATTTCACTTGACTCAATGTTTGGGATTATCCTGATTATCACAGATAAATAATTTCAAATTATACGAGTTATGTCTTTGTATTCATCTTGATATCATAGATACACTTCAAATATTTAATCTAAGATCTGCACACAAACCAGATAATCTAGTTTCATAAGTTAATATATTGGTGCCCTCTGATATCTTTTGAGGAAAAGTTTACTATAGTTTTATAAAATAGTTAAAAGATACTTAATCTAGAATTAGAATCAAACTTTGAAAATAATTTTTATACTGAAACCTTGATGATAAGTTACACTTAAAGTTATTTCAAAACTCATTGACTAAAATATTCAATGTTGTTTGCTCCAGGTTGGAAAATTGAAAACCTTTGGAAAAAACTGGCGTTCGATTATTTTTGATAGGTATTTTTATGCCCATAAAGATACCATGCAATTGTAATGATAAATAATAGCTACTTATTGTTAAGGATGCACTCTGAAACAATTATTTTATATTTATATTATTATTATAAAAATGCTGCAAAATAGGCATTTTATTATTTCCAATCTAGATTTGAAGAGAGGGTTATTAAATTGCTTCAGATTAAACTACTAGTTTTAAGTTAGAGGTTCGTACATCTACATGCCTTTGAAGCTCACAATCCCCATCTACAGGGCTCTAGGTCTGCAGCATTAATGCAGCCCGTGCCCTGGTAATATGTGAGCCTGTATTCACTGAGCATGTGGTCTATGATGTCCTGTTTCTTCATTGCTTATTAAAAACAAATGATTAGAATTTATAATTTTAAGAATATGGAGAACATTTTATTCATACCAATCTCTCTCTGAGAAGATGCAATATTTTTTTCTTTTAAACGTAATATGACCTGGAAAATCTCAAAAGAGTAGAAGCAGAACTCCTTCTACCACCTGGCTAGGCTGACTCCAAGTTTTCAGAGGAGGAGTAAAGCAACTCTGCATTTCTGATGGAGAATGAGGAGGTGAATAGTATAGGAGAATTTTTTTTTTTTAAATCTCAAAGCAGAAGTGTGTGATAAACTTAATATTTTGTTCCTATTTTTATCTTTTTTGACTCAAATGATTTTTTTGAGCAAAATTAAGATGACCTCAGTAATCTTTATTTGCGGCCTTCAGAGTACACTTGGGTAATTGAGAGTTTAGGAAAGTTTAAAATGGTAGAGGTCAGGATTTGAACCTGAGCAGTCAGGTTCCACAGCCTGCCTTCTTAGCTGCTCTGCCCATTTGTCTTCCATGATGATAAATGTAGTATTCCTAAGATCACTCATTTCCTAAGAGTTATCAACTCTTTATATTATATAACACTGTCCAAATTAACACTGGCACTGGAGGTTTTCCTGCTGAAGTTGGGAGTCCACTAGTTGAAATATTGGGCAGGAAGTTGGGTTAGATAGTTTTTAGGTATATTTCTAATCTCATGTTTTAATACTAGGGTTTTTACCTCCTGAGGTTCATGGACTCTTAGTTGGGTTGCAAGAGGTCTGTAAACCCTCAAAATATTATGCAAGATATTATAAGCTCGTGTTAAGGATCATTGTATTCAAATGTATTTGTTGATTATAAATATCAAACTCTAAGTATAACCTCTTTTTTCTTAAATTATTAGCAATAATGATATTTGAGAAAGATTATCAATTAAAATGGAATAAGATCTTTAGTGTTACTAGAGTAACAGATAATATAACTTGCTTTGTTTTGTAATGGCTTATAGTTCACAAAGTGATTTTTTTTCATATATTGTCTCATTTAGTCCCAGTGCCAATCCTATGAGGTAGAGAGTATTATTACTAGTTTTATAAGTGAGGAAACAGATTTGGAGCTAGGCCCAATTCATATCACTATTAAGTAAAGGAATTAGGACTCAAATCCAGGTTTATTAACATCCAACCCCAACCAATTTGAACATTAATATGATTCATCTATTTCTTTATCTATTCTTTACAGCTTTATTGAGGAATAATGGACCAAAAAAAGTATGTATTTCAAATTTGATGTTTTGACATTTATATACATCTATGAAACCATGACAGTCAAGAGAATGAACATAGGCTTCATCCCAAAGTTACTTCAGGACTCAGTAATTTCTCTTGCCCATGCTTTCTGATCTTCCCAACCCTAGGCAACCACTGATTTTCTTTCTGTGACTATAGATTAGTTTGCACTTTTAGAATTTTATATAAATGGAATCATATGTGTATATTCTTTCTCTTATGATATTTCACTCAGCATAATCATCTTCAAATTCATCAATGTTGTTTCTTGCTTGTATCAGTATTTCATCATTTTATTGCTGAGTAGTCTTCTATTTTATGAATATACCACAGTTGGTTTATTTGTTTACTTGTTAATGGACCTTTGTGTTGTTTCAGTGTTTGGTTATTACAAACAAAAAAATCTATGAATCTTCATGAACAAATCTTTGCATGGAAATATGCTTTCATTTCTCTTAGGTAAAATACCTAGCAGTAGAAAGCCTGGATTACATGGTAGATAAGTAATTAGTCTTTTTAATTATAGCCATTCTAATAGATACGTAGTGGTATCTTGTGATTTGGATTTAATGAATAATAATGTTGAATATCTTTTGTCTGCTTATTTGCCATTACTATATTTTTTTGTGCAGTGTTCAAATCTTTGCCCATTTTTTGTTTGTTTTATTATTATTGGCTTTTTAGAATTCTTTATATATTCTAAACCCCAAGTTCTTTATCAGAATTTGATTTTCAATTAGTTTTTCCCAGGCTGTTGTTTCTTTTAATAATTTTTTTAAAGAACAGATGTTTTTAATTTTCATAAAGTTCAATGTATAACTTTTCCCATTATTGATTATACTGTTGGTGCCACATATAAGAACTAGTTGCCTAATAAAAGGTCACAAAGATTTTCTTCTATATTTTCTTCTAAAAGTTTTATAGTTTTATGTTTTACATTTAGGACTATGATCCTTTTTGAATCAATTTTTGTGTTTGGTAAAAATTATAAATCAAAATTTATTTTTTAAACATATGGATATCTAATTGTTCCAGCAACCATTTGTTATGTGTGAGTATATTTCTGGATTCTCTATTCTGTTTCATAAGTCTATGTCTCTATTTTTATGCTAATACCACACTTTCTTGGTTACTGAAGTATTATAATAAATCTTGAAGACATGCAGTGTTCTTTTTCAAAGTTATTTTGACTGTAATAGGTTCTGTGCATTTCCATGTGAAGTTTGAAATTAGATTGTTAATTTCTACTAAAAAAGTCTATTGATATTTTTGTTTTAATTGTACCAAATCTATAGATCAGTTTGAGGAGAATTGACATACGAAAAATATTATGTCCAACCCATGAGCATAACCTACCAATATATCTCTCTATTCATTTAGATCTCCTTTGATGTTTCTAAGCTTTTCTGGATGGATTTTTAATTTTTTTTTTTTTAATTTCACTGGCTATAGACTCTTGTGCAGAAATGTTAAACAGAGTGTTGAGAGCAGACATCCTTGTTTGTTCTTAATCTTAGGGAGATAGCACTCAGTCTTTCACCATTAAGGTTATTTATTTTCTTCCTAGGTTGACCCTTTCCTTGTCCTTTGGCTAGAAAGATTAAGATTTTCTGGGGGCTTTTGTTGTTCATGACTGTTGGTATTTATAGATTGCTAGCTTCCTCAGTGTAGTCTGGGATGTATGAAGCAGAAAGAAAAGCCATGGAACTCACCACCATGTCATACTTTCAGTTTCGATGTCCCAGTATGCCTTACGCTCTCCAGCTTTCAGTGTTTTAATATTTGTTTTATATGTAATCACCAGGGTTTTATTGTAATTAGTAGAAAGAATTAGGAAAAAAAATGTCTACTTCACTTTTTTAGAAGTCTTAAATGCTAAAAAATAAATATATATTTACCTATTTATTGACCATGTCCTTACATTTTTCTTTCTTTGTGTAGATCCATGTTTTCATCTGGTATCTTTTTTTCTTTAATATTTCTTGAACATATGGAATACAATTATAAGCCCTCACTTAATATCCTTTTCTGTAACTTCTAACATCTATGTTGGTTCTTGGTTGTTTTGATTGATTGATTTATCTCCACTTTATGATTCATATCATCTTATTTTTTTCTGCCAATTTTGATTGGATGCCTAGCATTGTACATTTTATCATTTTGGGTGCTGAATATTTTTATATTGCTATAAATATTCTTGAGATTTGTTCTGGGATGCAGTTAAGTAACTTGAAAACAGAATGATCATTTTTGGTGTTACTTTCCAAATGTGTTAGGTAAGAGCAGAGCCGTCGTTTATCTAGTCTAATTATTTTGCACTATCGAGGAAAGACACTTCTGGTACTCAGTACACTCAGCATTATTGCCGTCTTGTGTGAATGTTCAGCACTGTACCTTCTAAGTCATTTGGCTGTTTTCCTCACTGGTTTGGGTAGTGTTCTAATATATGTAAATTTATTAATACTCTGCTGTATTCTCAAGGGGATGCTATGGAGACATCTAGAGGTTTCTCTTTGTGCAGCTTTCTCTTGTTCAGTACTCTGTCCTGCCAACTCCAGCTACTTTGATCTCTCTGGAAACTCTAGTCCATCTTCTCAACTCTGAGAGTCTTCCAAGTTCTGCCTAGGTTTCCCCTCCCTCTGTTATAGCTTAGAAATAATCTCAAAGTAGTAAGGTAAAGAATTTGTAGGGCTCACTTCATTTGTTTCCAGTCTCTGTTTTTTGTTGCCTGATGTTCAGTGCTTGACACCATTGTTTCATATTTTGTCCAGTTTTTGGTTATTTCAGACAGAGAGGTAAATCTAGACTTTTTACTCTATTTTATCTAGAAGCAGAAATCTCTCACCCTTTTATTGCTCTTTTTAGTCAACTCAAGGTCTAAAAAAAGAAGAAAGAAAAGTACTCATTTATTTTGCCCATGCTAAATTGCATATTCACAACAAACCTTTCTGTCTGTAAAATTTTTATATGCTGGAGCAAGAACTATGTCCTATCCAATGTAACAATCCTATTGCCTCATACAATTGCTAGTAGATAATATTTACTCTATAAGTGATTGATTGGATAAATGAATCAATGAACAAATAAATATATAAAATCCTAGCTGTACTAGGAGAAGGAGATGCAAACAGCATCTTTATATAGCACATACTAATTTGAAAATTCCTTTCATAATATAATTAAAGTAGAAATGGCAAAAGGCATGTGGAAAGGAAATGCAAGGAAGACTAACAGAAGTGATTAACTACTGCTTAGAAGCGAGGTTTGGACCTGGGCTTCCCCAAAATAAAAAAAAAAGCATGCTGCATGTAAGAGTTTTGAATATTGCCTCCTGGCCATTGCCCATCCCAAGGGTGTAGGGTGCCATACTCTCAAGTCCACCAATTTTTACCTTAAATATAATCTTTCTTTCTCTCTCTCTATTCTCTCTCTCTCTCTCTCTCTCCTCCTCTCTCTCTCCACACACCTCTCTCTCTCCTCTCTCTCTCTCTCCTCTTCCTCCCCCCCTCCTCCTCCTCTCCCTCCCCTCCTCTCCCTGCCTCCCTCTCCCTTCCCCCTTCTCTCCTGATTTTATATGTGCTATATTTAGAGAACTTAAAACTCATTACCCAAATAATTTTGTTGATAAGATTTGGTGGGAATAGGTTAAATACAAATCTAAACAAGAGCAGAGGGTGGTATCTGTGACTTAAAAATTGGAAAAGATTATCACTAAGGCCCTTTTAGCTCTGCGTTTTTACTTGGAGAATCCAAAAGTCAGTGAGCAGTTCTCTAGATAACACTAACAGTGCTCTTTTTCACTTACTACTTATTATTTACAGCAGCATTATTTCACATTATTTTTCTCTTAATCTGGTAGTCTTCCAAAGAATTACTTTAAGATGTTTAATATGCCTCAAAGTAATCCTTACTTTAAGATGTCATTAGTTTAGAAACATTTTATATTTTTAGTACTATATTTGTTACTTTTTAAATGTTACTTTTCCATGGCTGCAAACTGAGGCCTTATTTAAAAACAAATAAAGCTTAGGGGCAAAATTACATTGCCAAAATAACAGCTGTGCATATGAAGGCTTGTGGTCTATTTTTTTTTATTTCTCTCAATTAATATAACAGTGTTCTCAAAAAAAAAAAAAAAAAGAGTAAAACAAACCACAGAAATCATTGCCTTTTTGAAGTTAATTTTTCCATGAAAACTATGACAGGTCAGGACACCCTTGTGTATTTTTATACCTGCCCATCTTGATATATGCCCAATATTTTCTCCTGCCTTTAATTCTGTAAACATTCTATCCTTAGTTAGTGCTTATTTTTGATGCAATCAAATCCATGGAACACCTGTCTCTGTGGATGAGAAGAGTGAGTCATTTGGGAGGACGGTCACATTAACTCTTGGAAGACACAAAGGATAATTTATAAAATTGAGTTTTTGAGGATATAACTTGATGCCCTCATGACTAAAAAGAACATGGATCTCCTGAAAGAGGTCATCTGCTCATTCTCACTAAGGGGTTGCAGAGCCATTAAATGCCAAATTAAACTCTGGAGTTATTGCTGCAGAGTTTTGTAAAGCAGTTGTAACAAATAATTGTTAAGAAGTACAATTCAGAATGTTTATTCTCTAGCTGCTTCTATGTGGTTGCAAATCAGCCTGGTTGAACATGTTTGTATCTTGCTGTTCTGCTTCACTTTTGGAAATGCAGTTTCATCTCTAGTGTAGATTCCATCTGTATTTTAGGGACACATATCTGAGAAATAACCAAATAAACATTACTCCATTGAGTTGTGGCTTTTGATTTCCAGTGGAAATGGCACTCTTCATTTTGTCACTGAGATCTTTTCCTAGTAGTATACTGAAAGGGGAAAAGAGCATAAAAATGAATGATAAAAGCCAGCCCTCTGATGGATCAGGGCAAAGAGAACACAGTGTCAGGATGGCATTTCATAATGATAAGGAAAAAGCAATTTGTTCGTCTAGGTGAGTGCTTTATCCTCTGGGGTGTGTAACCTGAAGAAGGTAAATTACTTTTTCCTGGTACCACTTGGTATCCAAAAGGAGGTAATTTACCTCATAATGTCAAGACACCCTGCTGCCATGAAAGTAGTTATATCCCTAGCTTGCTACACAAAGAGTGCTTGGCTCACAGTCAAGATGACTCCTTCATAAATACTCAATGCAAGGCAGAGATGTTTCAGAGCATGAGAACAAGTGTACAAATGAATAGATAATTTTTTTAGGGGATAGGTAGAAGTATGCATTAGCCCCTCCAGTGATTGCAATTTAACTGCACTGTTTCCTTGGAAACAGATTTTTTCCCCCATTCTAAATGGTTAAAAGAAAAGTAAACTTTTCTCACCATTCTGTAGGACTATGGTTCAGTTTTCCACATGCCTTACAGCTGGAGGCTGTAGAGATGACTTCTTCTACTTGCTGTTCTAAGACCCTGCATGTAGAAAGGAGGTTTGGTCAGTTGAAGACCCTGAGACAAGCCTATCTCTTCAGAGACAGTTATTCAACTCATTGTAAAGTGACTGATAACAAAAGAGCATCTCATAAGCAGAGTAGCCTTATTTGAACTCCTTCTTTATGATTAAAGAAATAGTTTATTTCTGGGCTGGGAATTTATTACTTTTGCTATATCTTTTGATATAGAGCTTTAAGGAAAGTAGCAATGAATATTAATATTCACACTTAGACATCTTTAAACAGTCACACTGCTCAAAGCCATTCAAACTAAATGTCTAAAAGCTCAGTTTTGTCATATCTTTCTTCCATAAACTGACAAGATTATACTGCCATTTTCGTATGTGTGAAACTTGAGGGGAACAGGATTGTGGACATAGATGGAAAGTAGGGATATCACTTTTTCATTCATTCATTTATTCATTCATTCATTTCTTTACTTACTCAATATTTATTGGGAACCTATCATGTGCTAGATACTGTGATAAATGCTGGGGTTAGAACATAAACAGCACAAACACAATCATAGTATAGGTATTCTGGAGTTTCTAGTTTAGTTAGGTACATGAGCATTAAAGAAGAATCCACACAAATAATTAGAATTTTAATAAGTCCTATGCAGGAAAAGTAAAGGGTACTATAAAAGATATAGTAGAGGGCCTTAATTTACTCTGGGGGGTGTCAATGAAAGCTTTGTTTTTCAAACTGGGTTCAAAGAATAAGTGGAGGTAACAAGGATGAGGTGGGAGATGGAAATTCCTGGTACTGAAATTAAATTAGGCAGAGGTAGTAAGGAAAGAACAAGCTTGAAGTAGTCAAATAACTAAAGGGGAGTCAATGTGTTGGAGAAAATTGACTAAAGGAAGAAAAGTTTAGGATGATTTATTGGTTTGTTTGTTTAGTAAACATTTTTATAGCATTGATTCTGTTCCAGGAACAGCTGTGTTTTACAAATATTTATCAGTTGAATCCTTATAATAATCCTACTACAAGATATGTACCATTATTATCCCCATTTTATAAATGTGGAAATGAAGAGACAGAGTTTTATTATGAGATCAGAGAACATATCATCAAGAAACTGAAAAGTCATGTGAAATATTTAAAATTTTGTCTATAGGAATTTATAGAATAGTTTTAAGAAGAGGGTGCCTTCATCAATTTTTAATTTTAATTATAGATCTCTGATCAATGCCTAAACTATAAGACTGAGAGGTAAGGAGTCTAGCAAGAATGGATGAGCAAATCAGCTAGAAGGCAAATGCGGTACCTTGGGAGAGAGATGATAGCAATAGTTGCTGGCAACGCAAAGGAATGGACGGAGTCAAGAAATGTTTCAGGAATTGAAGGGATAAGACTTGGAGATGGACTAGATGTCGTCTGTGGTTGTGGGATGGAAAAGTCAGGGATGCTTTTTCAGGTCTATGTCATAAATAGATAGATAGAGGACCGTTCACCGGTTTAGGGAATACAGGCAAAGAAACATGTCGTGATAGTGGGGACAGAGAACCACAAATTATGTTTCACCTATAATGAGTTTGAAGTTTCTAGGCTATGTTTATATTAAGATGTAGAGAAAATATATGAATTTGAAATAATAAAATTCTAAAGCAAGATCTGAGAATATATGTATATTAAGAAGTTATTTAGCATTTATTTATTAAACTTTCAACTTACTTGTTTCTTCTCTAGACTCTAATGTAGATACAAAGAAATATAAGACGATATTTAAGAAGTTCCAATGTAATGATATAGTCCATAAAAGTAGTAAGAGTTTTGAGATCACAGAAACTTCGCACAGATGATAGCACTGGGATGTTTATATTACCTCTGTATAATTGGTTGATGTAGGCAGAAATGAGGCTGGAGAGAGGCAAGGTAATAACAAAAAGATTCATAGCCATCATTTTATGATCTTTCAATAGCACATATTGTTGGCAACTTATATTCTGAATTTTCAGTATTTTAACAAAATTGTGAAAGGTCTTTATTTTATTCTTTTATTGAACCTCTGAGGAACACAATCCACCAAACAACCACTAAAAGGTTTCTCCTAAAATTAAGATCTAGAGAATAGTGATGCATTATTCAACATACATCTTTAGCATGTATTTCATTGAGAGGCATGCTTTTATTGTGCCAGATCCATACTGAAGAGCAGTTTAGGTCATTTTTTTCCCACTGTGCCAGGCTACGAAATGGAGCGTCAAATGAACACATCTCTAGAAAAACTAATCCCACCTAAATTTGCTTTGTGATAAGCTATTCCCTTGCCATTTATGGCATCTAATAGAATTTTCTGAGAAAAGGGTAAAAGATTTGAAAGCTATCATCTCTCCTTCAATACTACAGTCTATTTACATGATAAAGTTCTCTTCAGTTTATTTCCTCCTGCTTTTCTATATCTTCCAATAATGTTGCCTTTTCCTACATCTTGCTCCAAGATGCTTTTAAATTTTTCCATTCATTCATTAATGGATTTGTGACATTTTACTGGCATTGAAGCTGAAGAAGTGTTTGTAAAAAAGGAGGTGTGTGTATATGTGTGTGTACATATATGTGTGTGCATGTATATATATGATACTATATCACAAATTTATTTATAAAAATGATAATAAACTATCTTTCTTTTTATTTAATGAGATCTATTCTTTTAATCAATATGGAGTCTGAGGGCAAATTCTCAGGGTCTTGAATATGTGCTCTCTTCTCTGTGAAGTGAGCAGAAGGCTGTGTAAGTAGTCAGTTCTACTTTTGATTCTATCAGGTGCCTTCTTGGGTTTCTGTTTCCTCAGGAGTTTGAACAAGAGGATCTGCAAAGGTTCTTCTAACTTTAACATTCAATGATACATTTTCTGAGCAGAAGTACTAGTTTATGATAAAATAAAAAGAAAATCTGCATTTATATGGAGATAACTTCTTTAAAGATTATCCCTGAAAAGACTGCTAATATGAGGTTGTGAGATAAAGCAGATTGTAGGGGAGAATTGTCAGATTTTTCACAACAAAAGCACATGGAAATCAAAAGGAATAATTAACATCTTTGCAGCATTGTTTCTTTTTTACATCAAAAAATAATAATTAAGATGGAGATGCATAGAAGTACATTTCCTCACCCAAGGATTTTAGGCAACTTAATATAAATTGCCTAATGGTAAACTGGTAGGCTCAAGAATGGTTCTATATGTTCAAACCCCAGAGCCCATAAAGAAAAATCAAGGAATAAATTTAGCCTGGAAAGGGCTAGATGAATACTGGATTTCTGATGTCATACCGCTCAGCTTCAAAATACAATTTACATGTTTTTATTATTTTTCCTTTTGCTTTTTCTATATCATTGGCCTTAGAAACATTGCTTACTGTCTCCAGAATTTAGACTTTTCAAAGAACTATAGTGAAGAAAAAAAGATAAAGGGAAAAATACTTGTGCCCTATCAGTGATACTCTGAACATAATCTATTATACAGAATTCTATGGGTTATGCTCACACAGAACATGTCTTTATCTTCACACATTCTCCTTCACGTGCAGCATGTCCTAATTTAAACTTTTCATGTCAGTTTTCTTATTCTCACCCACTTTTCCCAGCAAGCACCATTCCTCCTCACGCTGTATGCTACTTCCTTTCTCCCAGATTCTGAAATGTCATGGCTTCAGATTATAGAATGTAAATGCTTTTGAGGAGAAGGGTGGGTCCTAGTCTCAGTGCTTTCTATTTTTAGGAGAAATAGGGAATCTTATAACTGGTAGAGAGGGGCATGAAATTGTAGGATGTTTTCAATTCGGGGCTACAACTGTATTTTTCCTTCAGTATTCAAAATCAAACACACTTCACCACAATATGAATTATTTCCCTTCTGAAATTCCCATAGATTCTACATAAGGAACTCATATTTTTCAAATTAATATAATATTGACACCCCTTCTTGGGATAAAATAACCTCTTACGGCATAGATATATTTGAATTCACTTGGGCCCAAGCTGTATTTCTCTAATCTTAAATTTAGCTCTGGACAACAGGAAGTGATGAAAGAATTTTTAGCTCACCCCCACTCCACTGTACTCACTTACTTAAAAACCCAAAAACATTTGTTGAATGCCAGTTATGCTCTAGGCACTGTTATTTATCTCTACATTCCCAATGTCTAAGACAGAGCTTCTTCCCCAAAGGAAAAGACAACATTTCTGTGGTTTTTAGTTTTATGAAATCCAGTGAAGAAGAAGGTCAACAAAACTGAAAGAGTCTGGGAAAGAAAGCCTCATATATCAACTGAAGACTTCAGTGGACTCTGTGGGATTTGGATATACAAAGGACATAGAGAAGGTGTTCTAGATAAAAAGAAGAGCACATATGGAGGCATAGGGATGTGACTTTCAATAGAGGAAGAGAGTAAGTTAATTCTAGAAGAAGGTAAGCACAATATTAAAAATGGCAATGAAAATGGTAGGTAGGGAAGTCAAATTCAGAAGTTTATTCTTAATGAATTTATATGGCACTACACTGTGCTTCAGAAAACTTAAACTGAACATTGTCTATTTGCTAAGCACAGTGCTAGAGTTTTGGAATAAAGAAGTGAATAAAACACAGTTCCTTCCATTAAGGCAGCTTCTAGTCTAGTGATCATAATTCAAGTTTTTTTTTAAGTGCAACATGGAGCATCCCTTCCTGCCATCTGCAGCACTACTTTGGAATGGTGGCAAAGAACAAGTTGGAGGAAGCTACATAAGGGGTAAAGTACAATGGTCCACCTGTTGAGAAAAATTGCCCCAAGCCTATACCATGGCCATGCCCTTTCTAGGTATCAGAAAATAAACAATACCATCCAAAAAAAACTTTCTCTTTGTCAGCATTCATGCATTCGCTTATTTTTAATTTAAAATTTCATCCCTATTGTGTGTCAAGTACCACATTAGAATTCTAGGGATTCTAGAAATGAGCAAGATATATTTATTCTAGGCCCTTCTTGAGTTTATAATATCTCATGGCTAGAAGATGTACAGAGCATTACAGGAATTCATGAAAGAGAGGTATATAACATAGATTTAGGGTAGGACCCTAAAGGGTAAAAAGAGATCTGAGAGGGTTTCTTGGAAGAACCTAAAGTAAGGATAGAGTTTCCTAGACTAAATAAATAAATAAATAAATAAATAAATAAATAAATAAAAAGTAAGTAAGTAAGTAAGTAAATAAAAGTTGTCCTAGACCTAGGGAACAGCATGTAAGAAGATCTGAAGAGCAAGTAAGGTACATTTAATGGAACTCAGAGAAGTTTATTGTAATATGAATAACCTAGGCCCTTTTAATTTTGCCCAAAAGGCCATCTCCATCTAGTGATATATTCAAAAGAAAAAAATGCTAATACCAAAAAGCTTAGAATTGTAGTAAGTTATAGAACCCATAGCAAAATTTTAAAAGTCCTTTTAAGACATTTTTTTCTGTTCAGGTGTCTTAGAAACAGAGCTTGAGGTAGAGAATGGGTGTGTGTGATTCACTCAGAGAATGTTCTTCAGGAAGAAGCAGGGTAACTAAGGAGATAGAGCTGAGCAAGGTAAGGTCTACCTATGGTCTAATCCACTGGGGGAGAAGGACTCTACAGCATAAGCCACACCAGAGAGATCCCCAAAATTCTTTGAGGAAAGAGGCCTGCTCTTTTGTACTCTTAGTTGCTGGTAATGGGTAGAAGGAATAATGTTGGTAGCATAATTTCCTTGTTCTGTCTTTTATCATTTTAGCCTTTCCTAGCTTCTTCCTTTGTTTCCATTATCTTGACCATACAAGGATGTCCAGATCTAAGTAATACAAAAGCTCAGTAATGCAAACACAGACTCCTTAGAAAGTTGAAAGGGGAAGAAAATAAGGATACTTATGTTGTGATGTTTTTGCTAGTCTTGCTGGAGTGCAGAGTGGGAGGCAAGGAGCTTAGGGAGAAACTAAGATTGGAGAGGTAAGTAAGAAGCTAGGTGATGGGAAACATAGAAAAGCTTCTAACTGAACTCAGGATGCATTTAGTAAAACAGAGTTTCTCAGAAGAAGGTCTGAAAATGTGGACTGCTCTGTCCCAGTGTGGCTCAGAAGACTTGACAGTTTGTGTTGGCCTCTGATTCTTTCAAAGTGAATCATAGATTCCTGAGAGAATCATAAACTTAGTTTTGCTGTTGTCTAGAGGTCAGGGCAAATAATAGTATTTTACTGTCTTGTGATTGGGGTTGGAATGACATACTCCTACAATGTTTTTTTAGAGTCATAAAAATAGCAAAAACTGCCTGGAACTGTATCCTCTACATGTCTCCCATATCTCCTTTACCCCTCAAATTTGTTCTTTCAGAAAGAAATCACTTTATTTATGTATTTGAATTACTATATGTGTTTTATTTTTTAACCACATCAATTAGATATCCTCTCTATGGATTAGAACTTTACTTGAGATAGGGAAGTTCTTTTATTGGTCCTTAGAGCTGAGGTGACTTTTATGATGACTATTAATTAACAAGACATCTTTCTTTATCGATAGTACATAGAGAACCTAATTATTTTGTTTAGACAACCAACTCTTAAAATATAATAGTGATTTATTCAGTTTTCTGATTTCTGGAGCATGTGGTCAGATAGTATATGTTTATAAACCATTATTCTGCTTTCAGTATTGTTCTTGACCCTTTTGGATGTTATGATGAAAAAAAAATATTTTAAAATCTTACTTCTAAGGAAATAAAAAACTGTTGGGAAGAAATAAAACAAAAGCAAGTTAAAATACCCTATATTCAAGAACAAAACTTACAAACTTGAAGTGTGTTGCCACAAGAGGCATTTCTTTGAGGGGCAACCATTAGTGTTTCATTTCACAAAGCTGAATGACTAAAAGCATATACACTCTGTTTTCATAAAACATTAGCCAATCAAAATTCTTATAAAATATTATTAAATAGCTCATAATATTCAAGTACTATGAAGTTGTTTTGGAAATAAAACAGATGAACAAGTATAGATAATTGATAAAATTGATAAAAAGTATGATATGAGCTTAATGTTTGTATTCAAGCCTCACTAAATCATTTCCAGAACCACACAGAGGAAAGTCTAAAAATACATCCAGTCTGAGGTTATCTCTGAACCCAAGTAAATCAGTCCATCTCATTTCTTCATCACCTGAGGGAGAAAAAAACCTGTATCTGGTATATTGCCATAGGTTTTATGGAGTAGACCCATGTCTTGGAAGGTATGACAGCTGCCGATGGTGATTCCTGAGTCCTGCAGCTTCCCTAGGACATGGTGGTAAGGCAAAGGGCTTCTTCAAGAATATGAGAAGGGTGAGAGGAACTGTCAGAAATAAGGCAGTTGAAGGTAACTGATCTGGAATGCTTATGACCTCTATTTTCACACACCAAAAATGGAAGTTCAGGAAAATCTTCTGTAAAACACAAAACTTTAAAACTCCTGTTCACGAGAACAATAGGATACCATGTATAGAATTCTTGTTAAAACAAACAAACAAACAAACCGGGAGACAATATTTTCCACATAAATAAAAAATGAAGGATGACTATCCAAAATATATTGAGTTCCTATTTATTAATAAGAAAAAGTAATAATCTTGTGAGAACATAGAAAAAATGTTTTAACAAGTAACACCCCCCCCAAAAAAAATAACAAATGGCCAAGAAATTGAACATGCCAAGCTTGTTTCTGCCTAATTGTTTTCACTTGCAATTTCTTCTGCTTGAAACCCTATTGCCTAAAGATATCCACATGGCTCATTCTCTCACTTTATTTCAGATCTCTGTTTTAATGTCCTATTGTCACAGATACCTTCTATGCCCACCCTATATAAGACATTGTGCTCCCAGGAAAAGAAATGTCATGGATGATAGAGGTTCTATTCATCCCTCTGGCGACCAAATCAAAGTTGTGATAAACAAGGAGAAAGCAGCAAGGAAAAATTAATTGCCTGGAATCTAGATGAACAAGCCATACAACTAGGGAGAAATCCAAGAAATCACCCTGCAACAGCAGAAGGTAGGACAGGGTGAGGATGTGGGGCTGCCCAGTCTCCAGCAGCTGAGTGAGACAGATGCTGTGGCAGTGGCAGACTCCTTTTAAAGGGGACACATCCACGAGTGGATTTTTGTGGTGAAGGACCTGCTCACTCAGAGCACCAGTACCAATTCAGCTGTGCACAGTGGGCACCAGGGACTTACAGGGAGACACTGTTGGAGTGAGGGCTGAGGCAAGACTCACTCTGTACAGAAGTGCCAGTGGTATCCATTGTTCCCTGTTGAGCCCTCCCCACTCTCAGTGTGCAGACATGGTGCCCCATAGTGGAGATGTCATCAAATTGGATAACAGAGGTCGCTCTGCTCAG
Organism: Pteropus medius; assembly: GCF_902729225.1. NCBI lineage: Eukaryota > Metazoa > Chordata > Mammalia > Chiroptera > Pteropodidae > Pteropus > Pteropus medius. The sequence goes on along the minus strand of NW_024349505.1, from coordinate 947,672 downwards.
AGGATTTCCTGAAATTCCACTTCCCCCAATTTGTGGCCCCACCCTAGCCACATCCAGATATATCCTCAGCATGTCAGGTGCTCCTTGCTGAGCAGCACCTAGACTCACACTGGAGGCAGCTGGCCTTGGTTTCTGGTGTGGCCTTTTGAGGCAACTATAAGCACAGCATCTGTGGATTGCTTGCTGAATCTTAACAGGTGGCCTCCAAGGGGTAAAGGCTTGGGCTAAGTTTGGCCTGCAGCTGAACCCCTCTCAGGACCGTGCCACAGGATACCTACTTCACAAATCCACACTAATAAGACTGAGAGTCTTAGGAGCTTTGCTTAGTACATAGAAACAGACATGGAAAGGCAGCCAAAATGGGACGATAAAGAAGCAGAAACCATATGAGAGAACAGAACAGAGATCCAGATATAATGGAGTCAAGTAATCCAGCAGATGCAGAGTTCAAAACACTGGTTATAAAGATGCTCAATGAACTTCATAAATTCACTGAGAACTTCAACAAAAAGATAAAAAACATAAAAATGGAAATGGATATCATAAAAGGAAACCAGTCCGAAATGAAGAACACAGTATCTGAGATGAGAAGTATATTAAATGGAATAAACAAAGGAATAAACAAAGTGAATAAAGAAAAGGATCAAATGCCCTATCAAGAGGACAGGAAAGCCAAGGACATGTAATCAGAATGGCAAGATATAGGATGCCAAGACTATAAAAATAATTTAAGGAGCATATGAGACACTATTAAAGGTCAAAATATCCATCTGATAGGCATACCTGAAGGAAAACAAGATGTTGAACAGCTGTTTGAAGACATAATGATGGAAAACTTCCCTAACCTCATGAAGGAAATGCACGTAAAACCTCAGGAAGCTAAGAGAATCCCCAAAAAACAGGGATCCAAAGAAGCTCACATCAAGACACATCCATAATTAAAATGCCAAAGGTTAAATACAAAGAAAGAATATTAAAAGCAGCAAGAGAAAAGCAGATAGTTACCTACAAGAGAACACCCATAAGACTGGCAGCTGATTTCTCAAAAGAAACTATACAGGACAGAAGGGTTTGGCAAAAAAATATTCTAGGTGATGAAGACCCAGGATCTACAAACAAGAATACTTTATCCAGCAAAGCTATCATAGAGTTGAAGGATAGATAAAGAGCTTCCCGGACAAAAATAAGCTAAAGGGATTTATCACCACCAAGCCAGTATTACAGGAAATGTTGGAGGGACTTCTTTAAGAAGAAAAAACATGTATCAAAAACAGGAATAAAGAATGGTAACAACTACATTCCTATCTAAAGTACCTGAATTGGAAAACAATTAAGTACTCCAGCTAAAAGATAGAATAGATGAATGGAAAGGAAAACAAGACCCCTACATTTTGCCCTTAGGAGACTCACTTCAGATTAAAAGACACACACAGACTAAAAGGAAGGGGATGGAAAGAGACATTGTTTTGATGGACCTAGAAGGTATTTAAGTCAGACAGAGAAAGATAAACACTTATGATTTCACTTATATGTGGAATATAAGGAACAAAAAGAACAAACTAATCAAAAACAGACTCACAAATATAGTGGACAATTTGGTGACGGACAGAGGGGTGGGGTGTTGGGGGGATGGGTAAATGATGCAAAGGGTTAAAGAAGTATGAATTAGTAGTTGATGGATGGTCACGGGGATGGGGAACATGGCATAGGGAGTGCAGTTAGCTTTAATATGTTGGCTAGGTGGAGGGTCAAGGGAGAGAGGGAGCAATTCGGGGGATCGTTTTATGAACTATATAGATGTCTAACCTATGTACTGTATACTTGAAACTAATTAAAATAAATAAATTTTAAAAAGATATCATGCCCCCAAGTTACTCTCTGTCCTCCATTCCCTACTTTATTTTGACTTAGAGAATTTATAAACACCTGACACATGTGTTTATTTATTTGTGTATTGTCTGCTTCCCTGGGGCAGAATATAAATTTCATGAGAATGAGGACCATGTCTGTCTTACTTATCACTGTATCCCCAATCTAATAAGAGCACATAGAAGAGGCCTTACATATTGTAAGTATTCCAAAAAGAGTTTTTGATTTAATGAATAACAATTATTTAACTAATAATCATGAAAATCAATATTAAAATGGCAGTGAGATATATTTTCACTGTCATATTGCCATTTTTTAAAGATTAATAATATTTAGGGTTGGTAAGAATATGGTGATCTAGGTATTCCCAGATACTACTAAATTTCCCTCAAAAACATGACACCCTTTAATTGGATATATCAAATCTACATACATTTCAATACAGCAATAAAACATGCACAGATTGTTTTGTAGCAATAATATTGACAGCAAAAACTTAGAGGCAAACTAAACATGTGCAAAAGGGAAATAGTTAAATTATCACATCCAGATGATGGTACATCATGAAGCTTTTAAAATAATGAAGTAATTCTATATGAATAGTAATAGAAAATTCTCTAAGAGAGATAGGTAAAATAACAAATGTAGAAGAATGATTCTGTTTCTGAATAAATTATATATATACATATATACATGTGTGTATGTATATATGTATGTATGTATGTATGTATGTATATGTATATATATATATGCATGAATTCCACAAGGAAAATCCAAGAATGATACACACTAAATCATTTACAGCAGTTTCCTCTGGAGGGAAAGATTTGGGCAGGGTTGGGTGTGAAGTGGAAACTACTTGAAATTGTTTACTTTATATACTTTCCTGTTTTTAATACAATTATCATGTATGCATTGCAGTATCTGAGACATAGAGAAGACGTCAGCTGAATCAAACAAGTTAATATAAGATCTTGAGCTAAAGAAGAATGCTTTCTATAGCTTTTATTACACACCTTCAGGATGTGGGACAAAAAAATGGACTGCCTGTTCTACTGCATCCAAGGGTTACAAGATAAAGTCACTTACTAATAACCAAGAGAAATTGCCTCTCCTCACTTTGATGTTTTCTGAGACCTTCATGGTCCTTCACAGGGACTTGCTGGGTCACTATGCTCTTCTCTTGCCTCTGAACTGCCCTGATCCTAGGTTACTTGAGCATCTTTGTGCGTCAGATTTTAATGACAGGAGAATTTATTTCTTGCCAGAGAAAAGATCCTCCAAGATAATTCCAGTCATATGAGGGTAGTATTAGTAGATTTTTGTGAATAGTCTGAGAAAACAATCTCTTTGGAAAGAGTTCTAGTTAGATAGTGTCCAGGAAAAAAAAAAATCAAGATAAATCTATGTTTACTATTTATTACATGCCCATCACAGCCTCAGGTTACGCACTTTTAGAAGACGTGGTTCTCAAAGTTGACCAGCTTGTGAATGCCTAATAGTAGGATGACCAACCTTCTCCCATTTGCCTGAGACTTAGGAGTATCTTGGAATGCAGGACCTTTAGTGCAAAATTAAGATAATCCCCAGCAAATTGGGACAAGTTGGTTGCCCTACTGGGTGAGGAGTGAGGTTGATTCAATGATTAGTCCAAGTATTTAATAAAGGCCTAATACATGCTGTCGAGTCTGCTAGATACTTGGGATTACAGCAGTGAATAAAACATACACCCATATAGTTTCTGCCCTCATAGCGTTTAAAGTCTTTACTTGAAAGAATAAAAGAGTAATACTGATTATGCCACCTAGATGTTATCATTATTATAATTAGTTTGGTTAAGTGCTCTTGTCACTCAGGGAGAGAGAGCTGCAGTATCTGGGGAAGATTTTTGAGGAAGAGAAAAGAATTGAGCAGATTCTTAAAGAGACAGCTGAGTTTCCATTAGCTCAGCTTCTTGTATATAGTGGGATCCTCAACAGCTATTTGTTGAATTGAACTGACATGAATTTTGGAGCAATCTTTTCATTCATGAATTAGAACCAAAGAGGAGGAGAAAGCCATATGTATTGGAGTCTGGCTTCTGTTTTGGGCAGACACTCAAATGTTGCTGTAGTTTCATGCTCTGAAGTCTTGTCCTCTGACTCTCCAGTTCGAGAAACAGACTTTTATTTGGTCATTTACTTAGAGATATTGCACTCTGGGGAACTGATTCAAAATAATTTACATTTAGGTATGCAGTTATTAGGTAGATTGAATATTTATGTACCGTAATCATGGCTGCCTCTTTCTAAAATGAAAGTAACTGTGTAAACTGATTAACAACCAAAAAGATGTGAAAGAACAGAGAATGACAGGTTGGAGCACTTAGTGATACTTTTTATCAAACTGTGAGGGTCTGATGATCCGCTCTCTGTTCTGTGCGCTAAAACTGCCAAATGGACAGATGGCTGATATCATTGGTCAGGATCAGTATTGTGATGTAATTTTAAAAGCACGGTGTTGAGATTTAGGGGAGCTGGATGTCATCCAGGCTTTCCCATCAATTGGCTGTGTGACTTGAAAGAGGCCACTTAACTTCTCTGGTTATAGTTTCCTCATATAAAATGAGAAGTTTGAAGTATAAACTGTCCATTTATAAGGACAGTTCTAGCAATAATAGTCTGGATTTTTACCTTTTTTATTATGGACACCTGCTCATCATCACTTTGTCATTAAAATACTATGTTTTATTAAATTTAATAAACCTCATGACATACTAAAGCATTATTTATGCTAACTATACTTTATGATAGTGACTTCTGAATGACACATATGAAAGTACTTTATCAGTAACATGCCTCCCCTTACATTATAGTCAATGAAGCAGGAAAGTAGGAAGAATGGGAATGAGAATGCTTGATTCTAAAATACAACCCTTAAGAAGCTATATAAACTACATCTCAGAATAGCCCACTGGTGAAGGAGAGGGCAAAAAAAAAAATCTGCATTTTCCATTGGTTAAAGGTTTATTCTATAGGGCATTAAGGTCCCTGTTTTTCTGGGTTATGCATGTGTGAATGTCATGTGAGGTTCCACTGCATCTCAGCCCAGGAAGGAGGTAAGAGTTACATTACACCCACACCAGCATGAGACAAGATGCTTTCAAGTAGCTGCAGAGCCCTTAAAGAGCTGGTCACTATGATAGCAGATGGACCAAGGGATGGAAAAGAGCTAGAGGATTTAACTGATACTTAAGAGGTTGCTAGTTCACCCTTTTTTTCCCTTTTAGTCTTTTGAATTTCATAGGGATGCTCTTCCTAATATTATGAGATGGAATGAGGCTACCCACCAGACTCATACAAAATGCCACCAGAATCAGAGAAATCTGGGTTTGACCTAAGTTTCTCTAGTTACTAATTTATTTGACCATGGACAAGTCACTTAGATCTATAAAAGTGTCATGGAAAGGTAGAGTAGAAATCTTTGGGTTTGTATGCCTGGCTCACTATCTCTGACAAACTACTATGTAGTGACTATAAGTTCTACATTCTGTAAAAAAAAATGGATAGATGTGTGCCAGTACTCAGAATATGTAAGAACTACTGAGCTGATCTGTATGATGTGTTTCTCTGATTTATCTAGTAGATGAGCCAAAGGGGATGGGCCTAAAATCTTTCCTGATTGATGTGTCCCTCAATAGTGCTAAGGGCGCCAATGCTAAGGACATGATAAGTTAACCCGAGGGGAGATAAGAGCCTGATTCCAGGGAGTGGTCGCCCTGACATTGCTGTGAGTAGAGACTTCTTGTACTTGCACTGAATCTCCCTAACTTCTTGCCTCTTGCCTCTTGTATTCATTGTCCAGAGGATCTAATTGGCCTGGTGCCATTCAGTCTTGGGCTGATACCTTTCATCACCAGGAATAGGCTTCACTACCAGCCTGGCATTTACCTCCTCTCCCCAAGGCTGTGTGTTTACACTGTGGTGAATCGAAAGCTGTATTTGTTTACTGATCCAAAGCCAGGAAAGCTTTTGGCTTCTCTTACCTGCATCCCTTGGCGAAAATGAAGCAAGTGTTGAGATGGAAGCAAATAACACTTCCTTTCCTTAAAGCTTACACTTGTCTAATCCTTGAAATTAAAATCTGTGTTTCAAGCTAAGAAGCATCAACTGATATAATAATGCTTGTGAATTATAAATCACAGATTAATCCTAAACTGCTGACATTGGTGAGTTTAGAGGTTTCTGGCAACTGATAGCGCAGCCCAACAGAGTTCTATTTGTATAAGGAACTTCCTGGAAGGGAGCTCAGCTGAAAGAAGGCAGGAGCAGGCACCAAATATCTGATTTAATATAAAAGTTCTAGTGGTCAGAGTGGAATGTGGCGGAGCAGAGTGAATGATTTCTTGCACAGTGCCGCAAACCTGGTCTAGATCCTTGCCAGACAAAGAAACCAAATTAAAATGCAAAGACTGCTTCATTAAAACTCTGTTGAAAGTAATAAAATAAGTCTGTGTGTGTATTCCAGGGTTTTATAGACTGGAGTACAAACTATCATACAGTATCAACAGCCAGAGGATTCCAGAGATCAGAAGCAGTATGCAGCAGGAAATGGCAGAAGCATGGAAGTACCAGAGGTGCCCAGAAGGTCATTCACCAAAAATGTCTAGATGGTTTTTAGGTACTTGCGAGATATTTCAAGAAATTGATGTCCTGCACTGGTGACTGAAAGTGACATGAGATTTGACTTAGAGTCTAGGAAAAATGAGAAAACTGACTCTAAGTTCAAGAATACACAACAGGTGAAAGTTGCCTGGTATATATTGTCATGCAGATTTTTTTCCTTTTCTCTTTTCTTCCTCCTACTGCCCATGCCATGATGAAAATGCCTGTATAGAAATGGAGCCAAGGCTGAGGCCAACTTACTATTGCAGCTACCTAATGGTCTGCTAGCTGTGTTTCCAAATCTTTCTCTACTCCCTGTCAAAGAACATAGAGATCTGCCCTACCAGGCCAGATATGGCCATCAGTCTAATTTTCTAGTCACATGTAAAGTAAGGATTTAAAAATCACAATTCAAGTTCTAACTTCTCCCAAAAAACCATCTCATCCCACGCAATAACTATTATATTAGCACCCTCAGGCTGTTCAGATGGGATTAAGTTGAAATGCATATAGTGGATCATTCAAAATAATAGTTTAAGTAAGATAATTTTTTTTTCCTCTCATAGAAGCCAAAGGTCGGCAGCCCAGGGATGATAGGGTATTTCTGTAGTCATCAGAGACCCATACTCCTTCTATTTTACTAGTCTTTTTATTTTAGCAATGACCTCATGGTCCAAGATGGATGTTGGACATCCTGTCACTGTATCTTCATTCTAGGCAGATAGCCAAAAGAACAGATGAAGAACAAACAAATCTCAGATGTCTAGCCACCTTTTCAGAATCCTTCTAGAAGTCCTATCCTGAAAATTCGCTTAAATTTCTATAGCCAAAATGGTATCACATAGCCTTATAAGGCTGATTGGGAAATATCTCATTTTAGCTGGCATCATTGCTGCCCTAAACACAATCAGGGTATTGTTAGTAAGGAAAAAGAAGATAATGGGTATTATGGACTAGCTAGTGGTCTCAACCACAACAAGATCCCCTCCCAAAACACTAATTATTTATAATTATTGATTACATATTTTTCTTTTATTTCTACTCTATTTAAATTGTTAATTCTTTGTGGGAAGGATTTCTCTCTAATTCTAACCACATACCACCAGGACATGTACATTGCTCTGTATTTCAGGTCACATTCTTTTGGGAGCCAAAAAGGGAAAGATTGGGTAAGTTATGTTAATGGAAGCTGTTAATATACTTTATGGGTCACCATGTATGAGGGCTGTGTGTATCTTTGGGGGACAACTAATTTTCAGGTAGAGCAGAACTTTCTATGTAGTATAGCCTGGCATACTTCTGTTCCATTAATAGATTTGAAGTTGAGATGGTGGAGAAACACAGTTGGGCTATTTTAATTCAAAGAATCACTCAAGTTACCTCATACAAATAAGTTAATAATGAGATCTCCATTGCCTGGAATAGACTAAGGTTATCAAATCTAGCAACAACTTTCCTTTGCTCTATTTTGGACAAGTCGGGCTCTCTGTTTTAAAACCTCACCTTCTTTCTACATTTTAATTCTATTTTTTCTCCCTATATAATCCCAGTTCTTTTACAATTTCTGTTAACTCATCGCTTTAGTGGTACATGACCATCATGGTCTCTCCCTTTTCTTTCTACATCATGACCTATCATCTTTAGCTCCTGCTGGTTGCTTCTTTTGACATTTCTGATGTTCATGAGCATCTCAGCTCATTGTTTTTCACCAGACCACATCACATTACTTTCTTGTCAGATACCTATCTTTAGTTCAATTAGCTATGGAGGGGGAAACCTGGGTCAAATGCTATAAAAGCTAGCCACTTTAGGTTGATGATTTCTCATTGATAACATAGGTAAAACTTAGACAGTAGGTTAGAACAAGAAGAAATGTATTAAACAACACAGGAGTCTTATATATAAACAATTTTGCTAATGCATATGGGACAATCCAAGCTTCAGGTTGACAGGTATTGTCAAGGAACACTAAACAGGTCAAAATCAGGACACAATTTTTTTGGCTGAAGTGGGGGTGCTTTTCCAAAATCAAGTTTAATATTTAAAAATAATGATTAAAATGTGAACATGCCAGACAGTGTTCTTTAGCACCCTGCTTTAGAATTAATGAAAATTTGCTTTAACAAAATCTCTTTTTCCATTTTTATTATTAATTTAATGCATACATAAAATTTTTTTTTTAATTTTTCTAAGTATTGAAGAATTAACATAAAGTTTAAGCAGTGTTGGTTGTTACACAACAATTTTGCTCTTCTTTCAATGTAATTTCTAGATCTTGTGATCCATGTTTTATTCACACATCTAATTCTAATAAGTTTGTGACAATAGGAAAAAAATTTTTTGTACCACATCTTTCATAATGGTGAAATCATCATCTGCAAATATTTTTGGAAAGTCTATCTACATTTAATGTATAATTATATGTTTATCTCGTGTTTCTTTTAAATTCTGCCATTCACCCAGTAAATATTTACTAAGGTTCTTCGATGAGTAATTATTGGACTGTGCATTTGTAATTTATATCATTTTAAGTGATTACTGGGATTTCTAAAATCTGGGCTGCCACTACGTCATTCATGGCTTTCTGATTACATGCCATGAAAGAAAATTCCTCTTGCAAAGTAAAAATCTCTGTATAATTACTGTGCAAAATGTATATAACTAAAATAATAATTTAGAGGGTACCATTTTGTAAAACTAAATTTTCTTGTTTAAACTCTCAAAACTCCAATTTCTTCATCTATAAAATACTTTGTCCAAAATACTACAGCTAAAATTAATGGGGCAGGGGTTTGAATTCCAATTTATCTGATTCCAAAGTCTAGGTTGTCAGCCATTATCAATGCAGTGTGCTTTAAGTATATGTTATTGATTGGATTTTAGGCCATCAAAGGAAAGGAGGTGTTAATGTATATTTATGACCAGAAGAACCATTTTGATTGTCTACTGTTCCTGAGCAGGGACAACTTTTGAACAGCCTTCTAAGGACTACAGGTAGCAGAAAAACTAGTTTGGGTATATTTCTTGGATTGAATTTTTATGGCACTATATACAACTGTTTTGACACCTCCAATCATAGCAGTTACTCTAATCTAATCTTTTCCTTCTCTTGGAGAAGGAAGAATGAATTTTCAGTGCAACTTCACAATTGTAATGATTAGTGAACCACGTGAAAACTCAAAATCCTCGAATCAGATTTATGGTGATGCAACACATTATACATGATGTTTAAACTGTGATAAATCCTTAATTCCACTATTACTTAATTACATAGAATATTCCATTTATCTTTCAGCTGGAGGCACTGAAAGCAGGCAAGGAGCAAAAATTGAACTATTTTTAAACTTTATTAATTTAATAATTTTTAGGTAAATGATTAAGGTTATGAGGCCTCCGGTTTATATTTTCAACTTTATTAGAAAGCATTAACTGAGCCCTAAATTTTATCTCCACTGTTTTAACCACTTACAAAGAGAACTAACTATACATTAGCTATGTGGTTAAAACTAGTCTCTTCCTTTACAGAATTTGCAATCAATCAAGTTGTTTCATCTGTCTTAAAAGACCACTTTCTTTTCTTCAACCCTCTACCATACCCAAATGTCAAAGACCTATCCTTCACTCATTTAATAAACATTTATTTATTAATAATAAGTGACTACTTTATGTTAGGCATTGTGTTAGATACTGGGGAAAGAAAGTCATTTAAAAGAAAAAATGCGGCTTCTACCTTCAAGGAGTTTGCTATCTAAGCAGAAACACTTGGTCTGGAGTCCCTGGGATTCTTTTGTAAATTCTTGGATAGGTACCTGCATGTCACCTGATATCATGAGCAAAATTTGTGTGACTACATTGTTTTAGAAAGTAGATCTGAAGTATTTATTAGAATCTCAAAGATTTAAGTGTACATGACTCCCCAAAAGGTTAAAAAAACTGGTTTAGTTGGAGGGGGGAGGCATGTAAATGAAAAGCAGTTTTGATAAAAATATGCATTTGTTCTATGGAAACAGAGAAAGTTCATATAAATGAAATTGTGGGTAGATTATATTTGAAAGAATAGATTACAATTGAACTGACTTTTCAAGACTGTATAACTGCACAAGAGGACAGAAGAAAATCCTAGGCAAAATTATACTTGTAGACACAAAAGCATTTAACAGCATAATACTTTTGCATCCCTGAAAGTAATTTTGTATACTTAGGTTGGAGGGGAAGGGGATAGCGAGTAAAGAAGCAAGACATGAAGGAGTAGGCTTAAGTATTGAGCCTAGATAGATAGACAGGGGCCTTATGTGCAAGGACATCAGAGTTAGAAATCCTTCTGTAATTTCACACAATATTCAGGACAAATATTGGGTAAAGACAGTTCAGTTGAAATTTAGAAGTCTTACTCTGCAGCAAGAAAATAGTTGAGTACAAGTTGGATACAAAAAGAAGACTACTGCCAGCCAAAAGGCCTCATTCCCTTTTACTGAAGTCATAAAGAAGGTGGAGCCAAGGGATGTACTGATGAAGTAGAATCCATAGCATTGCTAACTTTCTGAAAAGAGGAATGAGTGAAATGAGGTTGGGATATCCCCCTACTTCAATGGGTTGCAGTAGTATTCATGGGGTAGGGATTTCAGGAAAGGAAGCACATTTGAGAGAAATCAAATATGATTTTGAACATATTGTGTTTAGATGTCAATAAGTAACTAAGTGGAGATGTACTGTAAATGTTTAAACATATAGATTTGGAATTCAAGCAACTGCTGGAACAAGGGATGTTAATTTGGAGACATCAACACATGGTGGGCATATGAAGGATGTTGTCACCAGGGGGAATACGTGGCATACGAGAAAGGCTCATAGGAACATTTTTAGGACACATATGGGTAAGAAAAGGAGGAAAAAAAATGAAGAGAGAGAGAAAGAAAGAGAAAGAGAGAGAGAGGAAGAGAAGGAAAACTAGAAGAGAAGTGAAGGGAAGAAGAACAGATTGTCTAAACTTATCTAATGCTTCAGAATGATAAAGTAGGATTGGATTGACATCCTGATTGATGTGTACTGAGTTTTTCCCCCCTTTTTTGTGAGTAGGAGGCACATCTCTAGCATCTTCTCCTCCAAGGATCCATCCAGATTTTCCTCCCTGACATTAATCTCTTTTAACTTCAAAACTCTCACATCATATTATTTAAAACATTCCATTCCATTCTACCTTTTGATGTACATTCGTATTTCATTTCTTCCACTGGAATGTAAATTCCAAGATGACAAAAAACCATATATTTTTCATCATTGTATCAAAGATAGGACCTATATAGTTCTGGGCCTAAAATAAATTCTTAATAAATATTTACAGAATTGAATTAAATTATAGCTTTTATTAATATATCCCACCTCCTCTATTTGACTAAATGTTGATGTAATAGTCTTTGCTTGAGGAATGATATTTTTGACATTTTTCTTCCACAAATCAATTTTCCAATGACTCATTTTATTGAAATTATATGGCTGGGGTTTCTGGTAGCACTCAACCACTGATTCCAAATTCTTGTTTTGCAACATGGCACAACTATCTCAGGCAGTGTCATTAAATTTTCAAAAAGATCTTAACATAAAAGTCATGCTAAATTTAGAAAACATACACACATTTCCATTTTACTTTTGAGAGGTAAGAGGTACAAATATTTTGAAACCTAAAAAATCACACCGCAGAACTTTGCAACTCCAAAATGTTTGTGTGTTTTAATTGTTCCTGTCAGCTAGAGGGAGGGACAAATTTGTCATTTATGTATAGATCTTGAGATCATACTCTTATTTGTAGCAACTTTTCTTTCTTCTTAGTATTCTTTACAAAGTAGGCACAATCTGAGTGATCCTTGATTACCTGTCAAAATATATTTAAATATATTTAATGTATAACAGCACCTATTTTGAAGTTAATGGGGGATTTGGAGCCTGCAAGTTTGTGGTATTGACCACTGTAATATAAGCAAATAGACAACTCCAAAAAAGCAGAACTTATGGTTTCTTCTCACATAGAGAGTTTCTACAAGACCAATTTTGAAATTTTATTCTATTTATACTAAGTACATGATTCCTATAGAAAATTTATTAGGAGAACAAAGATTTTAACAATGTTTGATCGTTATGGTACTTCAGTCTTTCAAGGTAAGCAAGTTACCCAGGAGGCAGTATGCTCTAGATGAAACAGAATGAGCTGTGAAGTCTGAGCATAAATCCTGACTCCAGCCCTCACGGTTTTGGGGACCAAAGCTTGTTCAGCAGGGGAGACCTAGGCCTATGCAGTGGGCAAGTGTCAGAATCTCAGAGTTTGAATCTAACTCAGCTCCCTCTCTGATGCAGGCCCAACTGCTTAACTTTTCTAAGCTTCAGTTTTTATAAAATGGGAAAAATTGTGATACTACCAACCACATTAAATTGTTGTAAAGATTAAATGAGACAATTATATAAAATAATTTACATAATTCCTGGCTCATAATAATATCTCAATAAGTTACCTACTGAAGTACCTCAAAAATCCATGATTTTTGTTTGTTTGTTTGTTTTGCCATTGTAAGCCTCATGGAGTAGCTGTAAGGGTTGAATGAGATTCTTCTGTGTGTTAGGTACCTTTCTATTCTCTAGATGCATAGTAAGTTTTCTCCTCCTTCCTTCCAATGGTCATTGGTTTATTCCACAAATATTTATGGAGAGCCTAACATGTACTTGTTACTATATGAATAATTACATATATTGGGATCTCATAAGTGAAATGAGAAAGACAGCAGTGCTGGTGGTACAATCTCTGGTTCTAGAGATAGAAAGCCAGGATTATCATTTTAGCTGCACTATCCTTTAGCTTTATGAATTTTGTTAAGTCATTTAACATTTTTGATAGTCAATTTTCTTATCTCCTAAACTGGGGTGGTAACAACTGGCCTGCCTGATGTCAGGGTTGTTGATAAGACCAAGATAATGCTTATAAATGTTCTATGTAAAGTGCCAACTGTTATTGATACTTTGATACTATTTCGCAAGATGAAGGAGCAGAAGAGAGGTATATAACAGTTCAATGGTGAACTCAGAATTAATTTCTAAGAAGGATCAGATGAGAAAGGGCCTGGCAGAGAGCTCTTATTCCCCTTCCTAGCTTTTAGAGTTAAGTTGTTTGCAAGGTCCTAAAAATCAAAATCATCTTAACTCCAAGGGGATAATTCCATAGAATTTAAAGGTTGAACTTGTCTATGTTAATGTGACATGGGCAAAGAAGCTTGTTTGTCTGTTTGTTGGAAGCAATAGTTTCTGCAATAATTCTTTACTATTGATGCTACCAAGTTAATTATCATCTCATGCAGAACTAAACCTTGGATGCCCAACCCAAATTTAGATATCTCAGAAGCTAACTTAATGCCACCAAATTCACAAAGATTTGCTTATGTTATTTCTCCACATGGAACACACCTCCAGTCAATCTATGCTTGCTGGCTTCAGAATTCTCTGAACTAGCAATATGCTGCTTCTCTTATTGTCAACCTGTTTTCTTCAGTCTCTTGCAAACAATATTTAAAGACTTAGGGGGCCTTAGAATGGTTCAAATTTACAACAAACATTATTGGCTCTGCGGTCACATTCTGTCCTGTTTCTGTGTTTACAATCCAGAAACCTCAAATTTTAAGTCCAAGAAACTGTGTAAGGCAGTCAACAGTAGAGGTGCAAAGTGTCAAGGAGCCCTGGCTTTTCAACAGGCATGGTACATACTGAAAAGTGAAGAATTTTCTTCCCATTTCTTATACTTTCTCTCATGGGGAGAAACAATTTCGTTTTTGGATACCAAATCTTTTTCATGTTATTTGCTCTGGATGAAACTGTCAAAGTTATATCTTTATTTATTTTTTTTAAAAGTATAAATTTGAGAATTAAACAAAACATAATAATTTCAGAAATATTTGCAAAATCTGGAAATGTCAGGCAAATATTTACGATTAGTAAAACAACCCTTTTATGAATTAGAGATATTTTTCTATATCATCTCCAGTAATCATCCTGATTGGGAGAATATCAAATTCGTATGTTTCTGAAAGTCAAAAGTGAATAATGCTGCAACAGAGTCTTTATGTGCTGACAAAGCAGACAGGCCCTTTGGTGGACTTGGTCAGAAATATCTCATCTACTTCAATGCCTACATTTCTTGAAGTCACTCCTTTGGGAAGTTGGTGGGGAAATGTGAGCCACTATTAGAAAAATGGTTAAGTAGATCAAGACTCTAATAGAAGAGATCATAGAATGGATAAGTTTTAATGGGGAAGAAGAAATGAAATAAACTGATTCGGAACACTATAGAATTCGCTAGGTTTTCTAAGAATTAACATGACAATATTAGGAATGTGAAACAGAAAGAGGAAAAAAGCAAACCATGTTTTCTTTCTTTTTTTATTAATCTAACAAATATTTGAGCTCAAACATGTGTTAGGCCCTAGAAATACAGAGTTTCCACTCTCAAAAAGCCTATAGCAGAGGGATACATAAAGGTGAACAGGTCACTTTAATATTCTGTGAGGCATGCTGCATTAGGAGTAGTACAGGAATATGTAGGCGCACAAGAGGAAGGGCATCTAATCACATCAGTCTCCTGGAGGAAGTGCATGCTGAACTACGGCATTTCTGTTATCCAGGCGAAGAAAAGAATGGTAGAAGCAGAGGAAACAGCATTCTCTCCCTATCATTTCGAGGCTGCATTCCAGAATTGCTGCAATGAGTTCAATACAGTTGCAACAGAGTATTGGGAAGAGGCATGACCAGGAATGAAGCTGTCTTCGAAGGACTCTACTAGCTTTGTTTGGAACTGAACTTTATACCAAGGGCAATGGGAACCATACATTTTCCATAATCCTATGAGAAGAAGCAGCAAGTACAGTGTTTAGGATTGTGAACTTTGTAACTCAGTTTTATTATCTTTAAAATGGGATGATAATAAGAAAACTTCCGTCATAAAGTTATTGAAAGAAATGAAAAACTTAAACCACAGGACAATTGCATGGAACATAGTAAGCCCTCAATAGGTGTTAGCTATTAGAATTATGACGTGTTTTAATCTAGGGAAAAACATGATTAGACTTGTGTTGTAAAATGATCACTTTGAACTCAGAAGGAGGAATGGTTTCATGGCTTATTCAAAAGTGTGAGATAATCTGAGTTTTCAATGTGGAGAATACTTGGATATATGTGTTGGTTGTGGGTAAACAACGAGATGGTTTTCAGAGTAAACCCTTTGCTGAAGCTTAAGACTAGAATTTTTGAATTTTAAAATTCAAGAGAACCTTATGTGATCATTTAGCTTTAATGTTCTCATTTAACATGCAAGCAAACTGAGGCTTAAAGAGTTTAAATGACTTACTCAAAGTCCCACAGATAGTGAGTGGCAGATTTGGTAATAAACATTGGGTCTTTTAGATCTTAGTCCCTAGCTTTTTTGTTTCTTCTTTTGTGTCCTTCAAGGACCATTGAGAGGAGTGGATCAATAATGACAGAAGTTTGTTCTGTAGGCTCTTTTCTCTGTGGCAAGTATCATTCAAGCTACCAGGAAAAACTGTGCCCTGTATTTAAATAACCTCCCCAGGCTCTATCCCCATGTTACTGAAAGTTTTTTGTTGATTTTGTTTTCTAGATTACTTTTCAAAAGATGAAAGGATCTCTCAGTTGAGGATATTCTATTTTCCAATTTCTGACCAAATCCTTTAAGTGAAATGAAAAACAAACTACCCTCTTGAATGCAAGTAATTGTTAGGAAGGGAGACAACCTGGGAAACGCTTGTTACACAAACAGTGTGAAAATCCCCTTTTAAGAACTGCTTGAAGAGCAAGCAATATTTTTTACTATGGAAAATGGGGAGCAATTTTGATGCTGCTTCTAAACAAGAAAATCAGAGTGAGGAAAGTTTTAAGGCCTGTGGTTCTGATGCAGGACAGGGCAAATTTCCCTAAGTGTGGGCAGAGCTTGATCCCTGCACTGAGAGAGTGTTCCTGGCTGAGTGTAAGAAAAAATTCGAGCACACACCAGAGTTAGGGTCAGAAGGGGTAACGCTCTATAGACAGAACATGGTATTCTCTTAGTGGCAGAGAGTGAGAAAGCCTGAGAGAGACTCAGAGGGACACAGGGACAGAGAGAGTGACAGTGAGAGTGACCAAGAAAAAGACACTGAGAGGGATCCCAAGTGTTCATTTAGGGAATTCAGTTTATATATTATTCTTAGTTTCTATGAATTACAGTTTAAGACTTTTTTTTTTTACCCATTTTCCTTTTATGGTATGGACATACAGTGTGAAAGGATAAGAGTGTGTAGCATGTAGTGAGAAGGGTAAGAACATGTAGAGTGAAAGGCCATCTGCAATTCCCAACATTTGATCCACAGGTTCCCCATGGTTTTAACCATAGCGGATGAATGGATGAATGATTTTATTTTGTATAAGGTGGGATTTAAAGACCATTTTTCTATTTCCTTTTCACGATTTGAGCAAATAGTTTGTTACCAATCCCAGCAGATATCTTCCTTTGTTCTGCGGATTTCCTTAAATCTGGCTGTAGGGCTGATCAGCATATTGCAGTCTTTGAATGTAGCTTGATTTAACATTTTAGTTCTCTTGCTTCCTCCTTACATTTGTTCCACATCTCTCCACTGACGCATCAATTATCAGAACTTCACAAATGGCCTTGTGTGGCTCTGCGATGGGTTGTGGAATTATGGGGCTGGGTGCCAGCATTGTTCGTTCTGATCCTTTGAGCAAATGATTTGATCCCCTTTCTGACCCATCTATGAAATGGGAAGAACGAATGAGTCATTTATAAACATAGCTCTTTTATGTCACATGATGCAATGCATCAAGAGATTTTTAACTCAGAGAATTTAACTCAAAATAGTACTTGTTATATTACTTTGTATTACCTTTATAAACAGACTGATTTAAAAAGCATAATTTTTTTGACATACAATTTTGAGGGTTATTAACATGTGAATGTATAACACAATATTTAACATGTTGGTCTATTCACATCTACCTCTTGCTACTACCAGGATACCATATTAGTGAGGGCCATTAGTAAAAATATTGCAAATCAGAATAGTGAATATCAACTTAATCCCCTTCCTTAGAATCAAGCAGACCAATAAGGATTGGAATAATGCCTAAGGGCAGTGGACATTTGCCTTATAACATTACCTACTTGATTTGTACTTGCCTCCTCAATTTGATGAACAAGGTGCAAACTGAGCCTGCTGCCCCTGGAAAGGGAGCCCCCATTTTACCCAGTGCTAATTAGAGATTTCTATTTTCAGTATTCACCATAGATTAATAAATATCATTCTGAACCAGGCCCAATGCAAAGTAGGTGATTAATGTTTGTTTTCTTAAGAAGGGAATTCAAGTTTATAGAATTTATTTCACATATGTGTAGGAGTAGAAGGGAGGATGAGGTGAAGGGGATATTTTCAGCAGAGTGGTAGACTTTAACAAAAAAAGTGTTGGCATTTGAGGAGTATATAGATATTATTGAACTAACACTTTCATCATTCATTATATATATGATTAAATATGTGTATACACACACACACACACACACACACACACACATATGTATATATACCATCAAAGTTTTTCTTGCTGGGTATAGCACAGTAGAGAATAGTAGTAGAATCTTGATGATAATGGATATTAATAGATGGCCTCCATTACCCAGAATACAGCATATATTCTGAAAGTCAATCATTGTGTTACTCGCTTTGTCATTTTGAGGAGGAATGGTTCATTCATTTAAGAAAGTTCCCAGGAAGATTCTAGAATTAAAAGAGCTAATCACTGCTTTTGACCGACTTTTATTTTGGTAGGAAAAACAGCCCCCTCCCATATTTTCTTTGGTATGAATTAAATTGAATAAATTGTCAGTATTTAAATGTGAATGAAGAACCCAAAACTTGCCATTCTCATCTTATTGCATTGAGTTGGGTTCTAGCCTCATCTTTCTAACTATAGTCTCCATGACTTTAGGCAAGTTATTTAATTCCTTACTTTCCAAGGTCTGCAATGTGGAGCATATGGAGGGCTGGTAGGCAGATTATGCAAGGCTTTGGAGAGCCTTTAGAAGCTTTAAGCCAAGGAATGACACGATTTGATTTACTTTTTAAAAGCAGATTTAGTGAGCAGACTCATTCTGTGAGCTAGTTATGTTTGAAGGCTATTGCAAGAACTCAAGTGAAAGGTGATAGGAGCTCAGACTAGGGAAATGGCAGAACACATGGTGAGAAGTAGATTCTGGATCTGTTTTGAAGGTAGGGTCAACTAGGTTCCTCTGTCAGTTTGTATGTGGGACATGAGCAAAATAAGGAGCCAAAGATACTTCTACAGTTTATGGCCTCAGCAGCTAAAGTTATGGAATTATAGCAGCTGAGAAAGAAAGGTTCCAGGTGAAGCAGGATGGTGTATGCATGTGAGGGGAGGGGAGGGGGCGTTGATTTGCACTCAACTTTGACATTAAATTTGATATTTCTACTCATTTCTTTCATCTTTTGAAAAAAAATTGGTGGCAATCTTAGCCAAATGACCTCAGGCCTTCAAACAGGCAAAGAAGTAATGAAAAGAGTGTGGACATTAAAGTCCTAAAGATGTAGACTCTGGTGCCAGATGCTCTAAGTATTGGCCGCTGGAATTTGGGGAAAATACATTAAACTAGTAAGGTTCAGCTTTAGGATCTGTAAAATAAAACACAGTAATATCCATGAAATGTCTCTTTTCATGAAGATAAAATGAAATACCATAAGTAAAATAACAGCACATAGTATATAATTAATACATTATTATTATTGTTATTAATAACACAAACTAGGGTTCCACACACAGTTGGTAAGTCATACTTTCCTGAAGCTACTCTGAACTCTGCTCTCAATCTGTCCCCTGAATTTTAGATTCCAGAACAGTGTTCCCACATCTGCCTACCTCAATGCCTTAATTGGTATGGTATATTGTTCCTTCTCTTTCCATCCATAGACTAACAAAAAAAAGATTGCAAAGACACAAATAAATAAAAATTAGAAGTAAAAGAGGAAATATTATGCCTGATTCCTCACATCACAAAGGATCAGAAGAGACTATAAACAATTATAAGCCAATAAATTGGACAACCTAGAATAAATGGAAAAATTCCTATAAACATACAACCTGCTAAGATTGAATCATGAAGAATTAGAAAATCTGAACAGACCCTCCAAAAAACAAAAGTCTAGGACCATACAGCTTCAGTGATGAATTCAACCAAATATTCAAAGAATTAATATCAATCCTTCTCAAATTTTTCCACCAAAATTGAGGAGAACACTCCCAAACTCATTTTACAAAGCCAGCATTACCCTGATAACAAAGCCAAACAAGGATATGAGAAAAAAAAAACTGCATAAATACAGATGCAAATATTATCAACAAAATATTAGCAAAAAAATTTCAGCAGCATACTAAAAAATCATAAACCATGATGAAGTAGGACATATTCTTGGGAGGCAAGGATGATTTACCATATAAAAATCAAACAATGTAATACACCACTTTAGCAAAATAAAGGATAAAAATCATATGATCACATAAATAGATGCAGAAAAAGCTTTTGATAAATACGACATTCTTTCATGGTAAAAAAAAAAACTCAACATAACTCATTGTAATAAAGGCCATATATGGCAAGCTCACAGCTAATATCATACTCATCAGTGAAAAGTTGCAGGATGAAGAACAAGACAAGTGTGCCTATTCTTGCCCCTTTTATTCAACACAGTACTAGAAGGCCTAGCCAGAGCAATCAGCCTAGAAAGAGAAATAAAAATCATCCAAATCAGAAAGGAGGAAGTAAAATTGTCTCTATTTGTAGATGACATGATCTTTTTTAAAAAAATATATATATATAATTAACATATAACATATTACTTGCATGAAAATTTAATATTTGTATATGTTGTAAAATGATCATCAGAATCAGTCTAGTTAACATCCATCACTACAGATAGTTATAATGTTTTGGTTGTGATGAGAATTTCCAAGATTAACTATCTTACCAACTTTCAAATATATAATACAGTGTCATTAACTATAGTTATCAAGCTGTTCATTATAGTCCATGACATTTATTTTATAACTTAAAGTTTGTATATTTTCACCCTTTCACCCATTTTGTCCCCACCCCACCACTACCTCTGGTGACTACCAATCTGTTCTCTGAATTTATAAGTTCAGTTGTGTTTTTTTTAGATTCCACATATAAGTGAGATTATATGGTATTTGTCTACTTCTGTCTCACTTATTTTACTTAGCATAATGCCCTCATGGTCCATTCATGTATTTACATGGTCACAAATGGAAAGATTTCCTTATTTTTTATGGCTAAATAATATTCCATTATATATATCATATTTATTTATATAGATACATACTACATATACTATATATATATGTGTGTTTGTGTGTGTATATGTGTGTGTATATGTACATACATACATATATATGCATTAATTAATGAACACTTAAGTTGCTTTCATGTCTTGCTTGTTGTACAAAATGCTACAGTGAACATGAGCGGCATATTATCTATAATTAATGCTGCAATGCACATGGGTTGTGTGTATTCTATAGTGGTATACTTAGATTCTCTTTATCTCTTGTGCATGTACTATAGATTTGGCTTTATGGTTACCATGAAGCTTACATAAAACCAGCTTATATATAATAAGTTCATTTTAAGTTGGTAATAAAGTTTGATCATACTCTAACTCTTCACATTTTTTACTCTCTGTGACCACATTTTATTTTGATGTCATATTTTCCACCTTTTTATCTTGTGTATCCATTAACAAATTATTGTAGTTATAGTTATGTTTACTACTTGTGTCTTCTAACCTTTATATTTGCTTTATAAGTGATTAATATATCACCTTTACAGTGTTAGATTATTCTGAATCTTCCTATATACTTACCAGTACCTGTGAGATTTATCTTCTGTTTTCCTGTTACTAATGAGTGCCCTTTCTTTTCAGCTTAAAGAAGTCTCTTTAACATTTTATATAAGGCCAGTCTAGTGGTGATAAACTCCTTTAGCTTTTGTCTGGAAAACTCTTTCTCTCTCCTTCAATCCTGAAGGACAACCATGTTTGGTTGGCAGTTTATTTCTCTTTCGACACTTGGAGTATATCACGTCACTCACTATCTTCCAGCTGGCAGAATTTCTGATGAAAAATCTGGTAATAGTTTTATGGGAGCTTCCTTGTGTCAAGTTGTTTTTCTATTGCTGCTTTTAAGATTCTCTCCTTGTCTTTAACTTTGACACTTTAATTATTAATGTGTCTGGAGTGGGCCCTTCGAGTTGATTTTATTTGGAACTCTCTGAGCTTTCTGTATTTGGATATTGTTTCCTTCCCTAGGTTAGAGAATTTTCAGCCATTATTTTTGGGGGTAAGTTTTCTGCCCCTTTCTTTCTCTCTTCTCCTTCTGGGACACCCATAATGCAAATGTTAGTCTGCTTTATGTTGTTCCTTAAGGCATCTTAATCTTTCCTCACTCTTTTTTCTTTTTTTCTTTTTCTTTTTGAGGCTGTGATTAGATGCGTTCCACTGCCCTGTCTTCAAGTTCACTTGCTTTTTTCTTCACTTTATCTAGTCTGCTAATGAACCCCTCTAGTGTAATTTTTTTTTAGTTCAGTTATTTGTATTCTTCAGCACTATGACTTCTATTTGGTACTTTTTTTTTTATCTCTGTTGAAGTTATCACTTTGTTTATCCATTGTTCTTCTGAGCTGAGTGAGCACCTTTATAACTGTTATTTTTAACACTTTGTGAGGTAAATCACTTATCTACATTTCATAAAGCTCTTTTCCTGGGGTTTTATCATATTGTTTTTCTGTGGAATATGTTCATTTATTTCTTCATTTTCTTTGCCTCTGTGTTGTTTTGTATGCGTTAGATAAACTAGCCACTTCTCCCAGTTTCGAAGGAGTGACCTTGTGTATGAGATGAATTTTAACGTCAATCCTGCTCTTGCTCTTGCTTGTCTCAAACATTTGTGATTGTCTAAGCAGCCTACTTTTCACTCCCAGTAACTGAAGTGTGCCAAGACCAGTGTCCCAAAAGAGAGGATTTCAGTCACCATCTAGATTCAGGCTGATTGAAAGTTAGACTCTCAGTCCGCAGCTTTTAAAGTATATGAACATACTTATTTCAGGGGAAGACTAGGAGACCAGCATTTCTGTCTGCTCACTCTATGCTGAGCCCTAGGGTAATAGCCAGTTAAAGACTATTTCTTTGTTACTATGCTATTGAACCTGTAAACACAAGCACTGTTGGTAATCAGAGCCAGGCTATCAAGGGTGTGTCCTTTGAACAGCAAACACAACAGCCAGGGCATCAAACTTGTACACACCCTCTCTTCTCAGAGACACTGATGACCTGGGTGGGGCAGAGGAAGAACACAAAGATGGCACCTGCCAGCCTCCCCAGAGAAAGTTGTAGCTTAACCCTAGATGTGTGTTCAATTAGAAGCCTGCCCTCAGGCCACAGCTATGATGATAACCTAATAGGCCACTCTTAGAGTAAGACTATGGGTGCATTTCAGTCTGCTATCTGTGTGTTGTGTTTTGGGGAGAGTAGCTCGTTAAGAACTGTTTTTCTGTTTATAACAGTTCCATAGGACCTACAAGTGGTGTCCCCCTGGGTGACAACCACAAAAATTGAGAGTCCAGATAAGTGCACAAACTCTCCCACCATGAGACACCAGTTATTTGGCATGACGTAGAGGGAAAGCACAGAATTGTTGCCTATCAATCTCCATTTTTAGAGAGCACCTTAGTAGCTCCTAGATATGTCACAAACCGGAAACTTTCCCCTCTGTCTAAAGCTTCAAGATTAGCAAACAGTCCTCTTTCCAAGAAAGACTGGGAGATGTGTTTCAGTCTGCTGTCTCTGCACTTTGCCCTGGGATTGGTAGTCTGCCACGAACTGTCTCATTGTTTGTTTCAGCCTCAGCGACCCATGAATGCAAGCCCTGCTGGCCACCAGAGGTGGGTGATAAAGATGTGTTTCCTGGGTGACAGCCACAAAACTGGGGTACCAGACATAAAAACTGAGTAACAGACACATACACAATCTTTATTTGGGAGATTCTGACTCTCTGGAGAGCAGCAGAGGGAGAGCAAGAGAATAGTGCCTGTCCTCTAATGTCTCTGGAGAGGATTATAGTTGGTCCTTAGATGTGTGTTTAATTAGAAGCCTGTACCTCAGGCAGTAGCTATGAAAATAAGCTAATAGACCTCTTTCACCAAAAGACTGTACACCTCAATCTTTTGTCTTTCTGTTGTGCTCTAGGAGTAGTAGCCCATTAAGAACTCTTTCTCTGTTTGTTACAGTCCTATGGGACCTGTGAGAATAAACCCCCTAGCCACCAGAGCCAGGTGATCCATAAGTGTCCCCTAGGTAACAGCTACAAAAATTTACAAGCTCATTTCCAGGAGATACTGGCAACCTAGAACAGGGCAGAGGGAGAGCATAAAAATTGTCAGTCCACATCTTTGGATAGTTTTTCAGTAGGCCCCTATATGTGTGTTAAATTAGATGCCTACCCCCTAGTCTGATGCTTTAAGATAAGCAGATAAGTCTCTTTTGCAGAAAGTCTGGGTGCTTTTCAATTGTCTGCCTCTGTGCTGGGTGAGCTATTTAAGGACTGTTTCTCAGTTTGCTATAGTGGGTCTTGTGGACACAAGCTCTGTTGGCTTTCAATGCTAGATGTTTTGGGGAGTCATCTCTCAGGTGCACACTTGAAAAGTTGGGGTGTCAGATGTAGGGTCAAACCTTTTGGTCCTCAGGGAGAATTTTGGAGTTGTGAGTTCCCTTCCAATTGCAGGTCACCATGCTGGGGGTGGGAGATATGGGAAATATGTGTCTCAAACTCTCCTATCCACTTTGCTGTGTGTTTTTTTTTTGTATTCTCCTGATATATAGGAGTCATTCAGCTACTTTTGGAGTTTTTTTGCAGAGGAAATTGCTCCACATGTAGATTTAGATTCTGTGTGTCAATGGGAGAAGATGAATTCACCATCCTCCTATGTAGCCATCTTGACCCAGTACTAGCTTTGTTTTTAATCCTTGAATATTTGAGAGTTGACTGTTAGAAGTGAAGTTTCTATGTCTTTAATTTTCCATTTTTATATTCTGAAAATGTATTTGTTTTTCTATAAATAACTTTATAAAAATCACCTTCGTACTGAGCTCTTTTGTATTTTCAGTTTTACTCTAATAACCTTCATGTCTTCACTAGGAAAAGGCAACCATGTGTGAATACGTACTCTTCAGGGTACACTGGATAATTTTGCTGTCCAAAATTAATATGGCAGAATAATGCATTTCTATTTACATATTTCTTCATTGTGTATAATTAGATAGGCATGAAAATGTTCATGGGAAAAAAAAGACAAGTATTCATGTAAAGTTATTACCAATAGGAAAGTCCTTTGAACAACTTCTGTTTTCCTCTTCCGATCAGTTTATCTTTCAAGATTATTTGCTTAAAAGGTGTTATCCCAGATAAAGCACTCTAATCTGTAGGTCAAAAGACTGCCTGCCTGTTTTGATTTGGGGAGATTTTTAAGGACATTGTCATCAGATTTGATTAATTTATTTCAGCTTATTTGGATTCTAGAAGTGTAATGAATTCTACAAGTGATTCATAAATCAATAAGCAGAACACATTGAAACCAGGGTTTGTAGGTTGTAAAATTGGCATTTCCCAAGTTCCTGCTTTTTAGCTGCATTATAGTTCATTGTTGGGTAAGAAAATACACCTATTCATCATGGAAAATAAAGTTAATTATGAGAAAAAAGATGACATGCAATTCAGTAACATGCTGATGAAGTTGGTCATTTCAAATATATCTTCTCCTATATTTGACTATTTTTTTCCTTGAGTAGTCAGATCATATACAGTTTGCCCAGATTTCTTAGGTATTTTTCTGACAACTCAAATTTAACATGTTTGAAATATAATCTAGAAAAAATATGGATTTTAAATACAAGACCCATTTGAAATTTCAGTTCATTTATATGTTAGGTTTGAGTTAGTTAATAGATCTGAAGCCTCAATTCAAATAAAAATATTAACAGATGCAGCTCTAAGGGCTGTCATGAGAATTAAGAAGACCCAATACATAGAATGGCACGGTGTTGGCGATGTTTGCATTCAATTTCCATTTCCTGTACCTGACCAAGTTCTTCATAAATTCCCAGTTGAAAAGAATTTGAATTAATTCCAAAATTGGGGAATAATCTTCAACCTCTCTTCTCCTAATTCTCTACATCAACCGATTCACAGAGATTTTTTTTTCTTTCTCATAGTATTTCTTTTAGTCTTCTTTTCTCCATCTCTAATGTCACTAAAAAGAGCTTTTCTGCAACTGAACATTTCATTAATCTTTAACTGGTTTCCTCACATCCACCTTCATTGCTTCTGTCTATCCATTTTGAAGGTTTATTTTGCTGTTATTTTTCTAACTTCTAAAGATGGATGCTTAGCTTAAGTACATTAACCATTTTTCTTTTCTAATACAAGCTTTAACCTCTTATTGCTTTAACTACATTACACAATTTTGATATAAAGTGTTTATTGAGTTCTAAATATTTTCTAATTTTGACTATGATTTAATTTAGACATATGAATTACTTGGATGTATGTTTCTTAATTTCCAAACATGCAGAATTTAATTAGCTATCTTTTTGTCATTATTTCCAGTTTAATGTTATTGATGTCCGAAAGAAGTCTCTATTGTTCCTTTTCTTTGAAATATGTCTTGTTTTATTGTCCAGTCTGTAGTCTGTTTTTGTAAATGTTCTGTGTAGACTGGACAGAACAAATGCATATCCTGTTGTTTTGTGGTTCAGTGTTCTATATGCTGTGTCCATCAAATTTGGCTTATTATTTTATTCAAATATTCTATACTTCACTGATTTTTATCTGCTTAATTTATCAGTTTCATAGGCAAATATACAATTATATCCTCGATATAGAGAGTGAAATTCACAGAACAGAGGAAATTAAAAAAAGTAAAAACCTTCCACTGTTTTAAGTGACTGCATTTTAAATAGTTAATTCTCCTTGGTTAATTGAACCTGCAGTTTTTATCAAGTTATTGTCTTCATATCTGTGAATGCTTTTGTCTCAAAGTCAATTCTATGTGATATTTACATAGTTTTCAATAGTTTTGATTATTTGAATAAAATATAATTTTGATTCTTTTACTTATAACCTTTCTGTATTCTTATCTTTTAAATATATTTGTGTGTATGTGTAGTTTATACCTAGGTTTGGTTTTTATATTATTTCATCTTTATTTTTTTTTAACCTGGGGAATTTAAGTTACTCATATTTACTGATTACTGGTTATTTTGATTTGTAAGTGTCACATCATTTTATGCTTTCAATTTGTTCTCTCTTTTCTGTTTTATTTCCTTTCCTCTGGACTGATTGAATAATTCTTCCTTTCTTTGAATCGAATATTATTTTTTTTTCCTATTTTTCTGTATCAGTTTGGAAGTTCTACACCTTTTATATTCTGTGAGAGGCTAGCTTGGAAATTATAGCATGCATCTTAACTTTTAAAATTCCAACTTAATCAATGTTCTTTTTAAATAAACTTGCTTTTTAAATAATATGAAGATTCAGAAAACTTTAATTCCATTTAAAGCCATTCCCAAATTATATATTATTGTTTACTATGTTTTATTTTCATCTTTTTTACACTGGATATTTATTATTATTAACACTCAATATGTTTACATTTATCTATATAGTTAACACTTTATTTATTTATTTTTTCCTGCATCTCAGTCATTCTATCTGGTATGACTTTCTTTCTAAGTGAAATATATTGCTTAGATGTTACTTTAGTCTGGGTCTGCTGTAACAAGCTCTGTGCAATGTTATATTTGCCTAAAAATGTCTCTCTTTTTTTGTCCTCATTTTAAAAGATATTTTCACTGTGTACAACCTTTCAAAATAATTTTTATTGAAATATGCAGACAATTAATAATTCAAGAGTATTCAGTTTGGTGAATTATCACATACCTAACACTCTTGAGTAAACACTACCAAGATCAAGACAGAATATTTGGAGCCTCTAATGACATTTCCGTCTTCCTTCTCCACAGGGATAATTCTATCCTGATATCTAACACCTCATGGGGATTAGTGTTCCCTGTTTTCAGATTTTACAAATAGTTTTATACAGCATATATTCTTTGCTTTGTACTTTATTTTGTTCAATAATATGTTGCTGTAATTCATCCATGTGTGTTACAATAGTTCAGTCCTTTACATCGTTTACAGTATTTCATTGTATGAATATACTAGAAATTATTTATCCTTCTATGACTGATGGATATTTAGATTGTTCTAGTTTGGGGCGGAATAGCTACTGTGTGATGTGCTTGTATGTGTCCTTTTGTGTACTGATTTGTTGGTTATATACCTAGGAGTGGAATTGCCTGTTCTTATAGAATCTGCCAAACAGTTTTCCAGTGTTTGCATTGGTTTGTACTCTCAACAACATATGACAGTTTCCCATCCTAGCCAACACTTGGAATTGTCATTCTCTTTAATTTCTGGTATTCTGATAGGCATGTAGTGGTATTGCATTGTGGTCTTAATTTACATTTCTCTGATAACTAATCGTTTTTGTTTTTTTTTTCTAATAAAGAAATCTTCCCACATAGATTTACTTTGCTTCTGTCAAGCAGTTAAGGCTGGGACAGATTGTTTCAATTTAATCAGAGATTAAAACTGTTTCCTATTTGGGCTTCGAGGTTTGTGTTTATTTCTAATTCATCCCTATTCCTAGAGGATAGTCGCTCAGGAAGTCTGCCTGACAGCCTGGGGTGTTTATCAAGATACCAACTTCTGGCCTAAACCCTATTTTTCCCCAGCCCTACAAGCCCACTAAAAACTCTGCTCAGTTTCTGAGCCTCTAAGCATTTGATTTTAAGTAAGCAAACACCTGAATGAGAAATGTGACAGTGGATGTCAAGATCACTTCTCTGCTTGGCCCCTCAATTCTTTGCTGCCTGGGTAGGTCTCTGATTCCTCAAATCGATTTTTGTATTGCTTTGTATTTCGTTCAGTCTTTCCCGTTGTTTTTTGCAAGAAGTACCGACTTGCAACAAGTTTATTTGCATACCAGAAGCATCTGGTGAAATATGTTAGATTATTATTTCCTTTCAACATATTTAAGATTTTATTTCACTGCATCTTCACTTCCATTGTGTTGCTATTGATAAATCAATTCCCAATCTAACTATTATCCTTTGAAAAGTCCTATTTGTATGCTTATAATATATATCTTTATGTTTGGTGTTTAGTACTTTAATTTTTAGTGCCTAAACATGGACTTGTTTTTATCCCGCTTGAAAATTATTGAACTTCCTAGATTTGTGGATCGGTGTCTTTTATTAGATTTAAAAAATTGCCAGCAATTATAGCTTCTAATATTGCTTCAAATTGCCTCTCTGCTATTCTTTTTCTGAGAGTCATGATTTATATATATTGAGCTTTCTTAATCTAGCCTCTGTGTATATTAATCTCTCATATTTTTCATATATTTAGCTCTTTTGCTACATCATAGATTTCTTTTCCTGATATACTTTTCAGTTCGCAAATTCTTTAGTTTTATCTAAGCTGTTGTTAAAACCATCCACTGATAATTTTAAATCTTAATTATTGATTTTTTTCTTAAATATCTACTTGACATTTTAACTTTTTTCTAGGTCATTTTAGTTTCCTGTTCCCTTCATTGATATTTGTTTGTTTTTATTACCTTAAACATAGTAAACATTATTATATATTTGCTGGTGGTCTGTTTCAACTGTTTGTTGTTTCTGCTGGTTTTCATTTAGTGTTTAGTGATTTATTTTTATCATAATTTTATTGAGAGCTACACATTTTCCTTGTAGGTTTACTTGTGGGAATTCTTTGATGGCTAGGATAAAGGCAATTTCCTTTACTGTGGACTTGCTTTAGTTCTCTGGCAGCAGGAGGCACTACCTGTGTGGGACCACTTAAATTAAAATCACCACTCAAGGTATTTTGCTCTACCCAGTGTGAATTTGAGGTGCAACCCATGACGGAGCCTACTGATGTCACACTTCACAGGGCTTTTTTCCCCCTTTGAACAGGCACTTTTCCTTGGCAAGAGAAGGATTAGGAGGTAATGAGTTTATTTCTAAATCACTCTAATACGGGCGCCTTTTGAGGTACCAGCTTAATAAGGGTAGTCTCTAATCTTTCTTACTTTGGTTGGCCTTGTACTGTGTCTTGTCTTGCCTGTACCCAAAAAACTACAGGTTTAGCTGAACTCAGGCCAAAAGCTGGTTTCTGGGTTCTCTTATCCATTTGGGTTCCTAACTTCATGTGGATTTGACCTCGAATTCCATATATTCCTTCTAATTCATTGGTGCCTTTAATATGTTATCTAACACTTTTTGTTATTTTTAGTGAGAAGTTTGGTTTGATTACTAAGTCTGTCACAGCTGGAAATGGAAATCCCTCCAAACTAGTGTCTACTGGCAGCCATGTGATTTTTTGTTTTGTTTTGTTTCATTTTGTTTTTAAATTTGTCAAGTTATATCAAAGCTGAAAACCCTCTAATGGGTTTCTGTTTCTCTTAGGATAAGGTTAAAATGTTTACTTGGCTTACAAAGCCCTGCATGATCTACTTTTCTAATGCTCTAGTGTCATATTCTGCTCTGTTTTCCCTTGACATTCTGTTTTTTAGTCAAACTGTTCTTTTTACACTTCTTTGTGTGCCTTTTTCAATCAGTTGGTGATTTTGACTGTGATTTTATCTCTGAATTTAATAATTTCTGTTTTCCTTTGGGTAGGCTCTAGTTATACGAACGTGGTAAAGTACAGAATGTGCTACTAAGTGTGGTGTTCCTCAGTTTGATATCTAGGAGTGTGTGAGTGTGTGACTTCTACCTCAGAACTTACCGAGGGGTTCTGTATTGCCCCTCCCACTCCAGTGCCCATGTAGAGTTGTAACCTGTAAGCTACTGATACTGCTATCCATTGTCCAGCTCAAGTCAGTAAGGGCAAAGAGCTCTTATTTTGTTCAATAATATGTCTGATTTGAACATAGTGACCAAGTTAATGATCCTACCTATTGCCCAGGGCTTTCTTCTGTTCATTGCCTCTCTTCATGTTATTGTGGAGAAGAAAGTGAATTCTGGAATTTTCTGAGTGAATATGATTGATTTCATTTTTTTCCAAGGATTTCTCAAATATTATGTGATGGTTAATTTTATATGTTCACTTGGCTACACAATGGTACGCAAATATTTGGTCAAACATTATTCTAGGAGTTTCTGTGAAGGGTTTTTTTTCAGATGAGATTATGAGTAAAGTAGATTGCCCTCTATAACATGAGTGTGCCTCATCCGGATGAAGGCTTTGATGGAGAAAGACAGGCATTTCCAGAAGAGGGAATTTTGCCAGCAGACATCTTTGCACTTGAATTGCAGCATCAACTCTTCCTGAGTCTCCAGCCTACTGGCCTGCTCTGCAGATTTTGGACTTGCCAACCTCCACATGAGGCAATCACATGAGGCAATTCCTTATAATAAACCATGTATGCATGTGTGTACACACATACATACTTCCTATTGGTTATGTTTCTCTGGAGAACCTTGACTTCATCATCCCACTTGGTGGTATCCATTTTTGTTTTGTACATACAAACAAAATTGTATATATGTAAAGCATACATCCTGATGATTTGGTATTTCTATACATTGTGATAAGATTACCACAATCAAGTTAATTAATACATCTATTACCTCATATGGTTACCTTTTTGTGTACATGGGATTACACACTGACTTTTCTCCGTGTTTGGTAAAGTCTTCTTGTGAAAGCTATAGGCTGGAAGTGTATGAAAACTCCACTTAGCTCTCCATGCACACTTTGCATTTAAATATCTATGTGGCAATATTCACTTGTCTTTTCAGACTAGCCACAAATCAGATTACCATTTTCAATGACATATTACAAAAACCATTTCACAGTACTCAGACAACCGTGTTTTCTTCTTGCTCTGATTAAATACAAAATGACTGTCAGATTTTCTAGCCTTCTCTCAACTTGAAAAGTGATAGACAAAAACACAGTGGACTGTTATCAAATTGCTATACTGGCGACAACATGACTTTTCTTCTAAGGGAAAGAGTGATTCTTTTCCATCTGCTTTAGTGTAGCTATCAGAGAGTAAGTTAGGATAACATTCTCTTGCTAAGATTGAATGATAAATGGTAAGAAAAACATTTGGACTATACACTACTGGATTATAAAATAGAAAAGATTCCCTGCTCTGTTTTGTTTTGTTTTTTGTTTTTTAGAGAAATGCCTGGAAGAGAGGATGCCTCCTGAAAATGAAATAATAATTAAAGAAAATGTTTTCTTGAAAGTGTGAAAAAAGTAAAAGAAATTAATTCAACAAACAGTTTAGTGTTTCCTAAGTGCTAGGCACTAAGGGCTAAGAGAATACCAAGATAATAAAATCCAGTTTCTATTCTTAAAAAGCTCATGGCCCATCAGAGGAGAAATGACACTCAATTTTACTTCAGTTGGTTTGTGAATTTGGTATTGCTCTTGGACATTTAAGTGAAAAATGAGAAAACATAGCAGAAAGAGTGATTTTCTCTATTTATTGAGGTGCGGTTTGGTCCAGAAAGATGTTCCAGATGTTATATCTGAGCTACAATAGAAAGGCTGAATTGGAGTTCAAGTTACTACAGTGGGGGAAGGTAGTGGTTGAATGAGCATTTCAGGCTAAAATATAGATATGTGCAAAAGCTCAGAATCATGAAATAGCCTGATGCACTGAAGAGTTCAGAAACAGGTTGGTACTGTCATAGTGTAGAATCCCAAGGAGAACGGGTTTGAGAAAGAGACTCACTGGAGACACAAGAAGAAGGGGCCAGGTCACGATGAGTCTTATATTTCATGATAGAAGTTTGGGTTTTACTTTTTAGGACTATGATTCAAATATTAACATTTGAATAATTAATATTAATCACCTAAGAGAAATTTAAAAAAATTCTATATCTCATTTTCAAAGATTTTTATTTAGTTTGTATGAGCTAGGACATGGACACCAGTATTTTTTAAAAGTTCCTCAGTGTTTTTGTTTATTTGTTTGTTTTATTTTGTTTTTTTTGTTTGTTTGTTTTGTTATGTTTTAATGAGCAGCCCAGGTTTAGAACCACTATTTTAGAAATTGGTTAGTTAATAAAGAGTAGGAAAAAATACACTCACGAGTATATCTTCGACAATTCACTCTGGCCATAGTTTTGAAAAAAAGAATTTGGATTTAGGGATCACGTCTGAAGATAAAGAGAACAACTTTATAATTAGTTGCTAATCCATGCCTATTTTTTTTCCTAGTGGGAAGAGCATGCACTTCAGGCTTTGTTCACTGTGCTAGCCACTTCACTATGGACAGATAACCTTTCTGGGCTTCAGTTTCTGCATCTGTAGAACTGGGAATCTAGTAATATCCATGTAATAACATTGTTATAAAATCAAATATGTGAGGGTAATGGTTAAGTGTAAATCATTTCCTGGGTAGATACAGTCTACAGGTTGAAGTAGATAAGGTCCTTAATTGTCCAACACCCATTATACTCCAGCCAATCATGAGATTTTTGTACCCCATCTCCAAGTTTTATTCCTCCTAAGAGAAGTCAATGTAGTGAAATGTTTTCTCTTCTGCCACTAGGCTCTGTTATTTCCAGAGGTGACTCCTGGAACTACTGCAGCCATTTTGCTACTGAGAAGAAAAGACATAAAGAGCCTATGTACTTAAAGAGAGTGTTGAAGATGAAACAACCAGCCCCGGAGCTCACATTACTTATGGGTTTATTGTTATGTAAGATAATACATTTCCTCATTGTTTCACCAATTTGAATGTGACTTCTTGCAGCAAAAAGATGTGCAAACTATGAATTAAAAAATAAGAGTATTCATGGAGCAGATACTCAACTTGATGAAAGCAGACTTAATTTTATCTTGAGCTTGAACAATTTGGACTGAATGAAAACAGACCTGAGGAATCTGCCTTTAATTTGATTTAAACTTACTAAGGATGGAAAATTGATTCCAGTTATATGGGAGAAGTTCCAGGACTATAGTGGGACATTAAGGCCACATGGAAGAAATTCATTTAATCCTGGGTCTCTGGAGCCAATATGGCTTTATTTTCTCTTTTCCTGAGCATCTTTGGAATACCAACATCCAGGAATATTATATGACATGCTACAAAGCACAAGTTTCGGAGGATCACTGACATAGTTTAACAAACTATGTTGCTTTCTAACTGTATGACTACTGATATGTTACTTAACCTCTCTGAGGCTCATTTTCCTTAACTGTAGCATAAAGAAAATACTACCTACCTCAAAGAATCTGCTACGAATATTAACTGAGATATTATAAAGCACTTAATACAGTACATGATACATAGTAATAATTACAACAGCACCAGTAGTAATATCCATTTGTTGAGTACTTAAATACAGAGAGGAATGATGTTTCACAGTGGTGGCTCCACTAGAGTTGTTCCAGACTAACCCTAGTGCCCAGAGCTATATCTAAACAGACTTAGTCCCCAGAAGAGATGGTAAGGCACAGGAGCTATCTTCTTTCTTTAAAAATTAATAACTTAAATATAGGAGTGCCTCTTTATTTAGTGTAGGTATTTCTACAGGGAGCTTGAGAGTTCCACTATTTATACAAAAAACAAATTGCAGTAAGTAGCACGATAACTTCATGCAGGAAAAATTTGGTACATAGTTAAAATGCATGAATGATACCTTTCAGCTTGATTTCTGGACTCTTTCCTGGGACTCAATTTTAGGAATTAAGGAGTTACCTCATAGTGATTAATGTCCCACGTGCTAAAAAGATGTTCAGACTCTAATAATTTAGAGATAGAAAGATGAGATTTCCCTGGGAAAACAAAATGTAATTTTCTTCATGGTAAAATGACAAAAGTGTACAGTTTGGAAGGATGTTAGGGCAGATAATCAAAGAAATATAAGATAAAAATATTTGGAGTAAGAAAAGATATTTAAATCCAAGTATTGTTACTAAGGAATTAAGCTAGATGATAAACCTTTCAAGAAATGATGTAATTGAACTCCAAGTCAAAACTAAAGCAAAGTTTCATGATCAGAAAAGTCTGGAATGATTGGTACTGATAGACTATTAAAAGGAAAAGGTGAAAAAGAAAAAAGATTTAAGGAATGAGCTTTTTTCTTTCCTTTGGATTGTTCCCAACCTTCTTTTTTGCTGTCATCAGAATTCTAATCTGGTCAAAATTTTGACTTAATTTAACTCCTGGGTCATGCTACTCAGCCAATGCTATAAAAATCTTTAAATTATATTAGAGTTGTCTTCAGAGCTCTGCCATTCCCTGGCTGTGTGCATGGCATTGCATCAACTCTATCTAGCTTCTACTGATGGTGTTTTTAACTGTGCTACATAGCACAAAAATCATCATCATATAAAATGAAAGAAACTGATCTGGTGTCATGTCTTTCAAAGAGAAAGTAAATATAAAAATATAAGAATTAAAAAATATATATTTGGTAAACAATTTTATAATTATATTATGGGGTATTTTTTTACTGCTATACTTTAACAAAAACATTTTCCTGTTGGTATAACATATAGGCATTCTTTAGTAGAACAATTATACATTTTAGATTAATAACATTTTCAACCAACTATAAGGAGGATGCTATGATTAAGATCTATTGAACAACTCTGTATCAAAAGAAGCCTATATGATTTATCTAGCGCATTTAACAAAATTTGTGTATTTCATGGATTCATAAGTAATATAGATCAAACATTCCCATAATTCTCCAAATTCTATATTTAGTCAACTTCATCATTTCAGTAATGAGGAAAAAGATCTAGAGAATAAAAAATTACTCAAATAGGATCATACAATGAATCCATAGTCCCAGTTTTCTAATGCTTAACAACCTTTCCAAAACTAAGTTTACACTGATTATACAAATATGCTCGGTTATTTCCTAGAAGTAAACTAGGCATTTAGCTTAAGATTTAACTTAATTTCTTTAAGTCCATCTTCACTTAAAAAGAATGTTTTATCAGATTTGAATCAGGTGATTCTGAGACGAGAAAAGTGGATAAAAACTTAGGTGAGTTCTTGAAATCTCATCAGTATTTTTTAATCTTTTATTGAACCCAACTAAATCTAATACACACAAAGTTAAATTTACCTTTTCCAGAATTTTACCATCAGAGAATTATTTTACAAGGTATTGGACAATTATCCAAAAAATGGAAAAGTCTTTAAGAGGTACAAAGTGGAATATCAGTTATTTACGTTTTAGTGTAATACATTTTAATGAACCATCTCCTCATTCCTACCATTAACATGAACATAAGCTAAAATTATCTTTATCTTTTGGGAAAAGAGATTTGATAGTAATGTGGCCAGTAAAGGTGGATGATTATAGATTATTGAAAACTGCCCAGTGTTGACAGATTTGGGCTAGTAACAGAGAGCAGTCAATCACAGAGCAGATGAGGGAATTTGGGGTACTTGGCTATGAGGGAAGAACTTCTGGAAGAAAACAGCTTGGTCTCCTTGACAACTTTACATAAATGATCCTTAATACCCTTACCCTAATAAACTAGATTGCAATATTTCTTCTAAGCCATGCTAGTTAGTAGCTGCCTAACACCAAAACATTCCAATATCATCGCTTATTTCTCTCGGCTTAGGAACAGAAGCATCTTCAAGGGGTGAGGTCAGGTCTTGAAGATGGAGAGGCACCTTCAGGGAATTGAGCAGCAGGTCAAGGCAGCCCCATCTCATCCTACCTGCCCTCTGGCATCAACCTCAAGAGATCTCCTGACCTGAGGTTTATTAAAGATAACCTCAACAGTCTGTTATAAAGAAGGGGAAGAGGGCTACAGGTATGTTTTTCTCTTCCTTAGCTTCC
Source organism: Pteropus medius (assembly GCF_902729225.1). NCBI lineage: Eukaryota > Metazoa > Chordata > Mammalia > Chiroptera > Pteropodidae > Pteropus > Pteropus medius. The sequence goes on along the minus strand of NW_024349505.1, from coordinate 911,080 downwards.
ATTTCCAAACCACCTCTCAGCCTCTTTCCCCACATGCTGTTCTCCCAGACTACCCATAATCCCCTTGGGTTTCCTCTCACTGCACCAAGTTTCTCTTCCTTAGGACTTTTAACCTGTTGGTTCCTCTACTTGGGCTGCCCTTTCTTTAGCTTTGTGTATGACTTGCTATTTTTAGGCTGCAATATCATTTTCCCAGACTGCCCTATTTAGAAAACATCTGTTTATTTTCATTCTCAGCCTCCTTTTAATTATTGAACTACCTTAAAGAAAATAATTCCGGTTTCCAATGTTTTCTTGTTTATTCTCCAACCTACTTTAACTAGAATTTGAGCTGTACAACAGGCTATGTCTTGTTTGCTACTATTCTGTCACAGCAACCACATGATTGAATTTCTTAAAGCACAGTAAATGTGCAGGTTTCAGTAAGAGTTAGGAGGCCCTGGAAAGGGCCAGGCTGCCATAATGCTATGGAAGTTTTGAGAGCAGGATTGGTAGACTTCCCTGACAAAGGACAGGATGCCCCACCATAGCATGAGGTGGAGGGAAGCTGGAAGCAGTGCTATCAGCAGGAGGAACCAACGAGCATTTTACTCAGGAAAGAGCTTTATCTCTTCCCCAGTATTGGGACAGCCCTTTGCTGAGGCTCTGGAATTTTGCACTGTGAAGTGAGGCACTATAGTCTAAAATTCAGATGTTACCTACTGATTATTATGTCCAGCAAAGAAAAAATAAGAGCTTGTCTAGCCTGTTTAAAACCTGAAATTTTGAGAATTTGCTAGCTTCAGACTGTAAGGAACGAAAGTATTCTGCCTCGTTTATCTCTATAGCATAAAGCTGGGGGAAGATATGATCTATTGTTAAAAAATACTAACTGCTCCTAAATACTAACTGATAATACCAAATTAACTAAATATTAAAATTAACTGAATACTAATTGTTCCCTCCAGCATGAGAAGGTTGCCAAGAATACTCTCAATAGCTGGAGTATTCTAGCTTACCCCAGGGAGAAGATGATGGTTAAATGTGGGTATAACTGACATGACTATTCATAAGGTGATAGTCTTTCTAGTTCTCGATTTTTCTTTTTTTCTGACTTCCTGACATTGAAATCAAATAATCTGGTGGAACTAAGGTGGAGTAGGGGTAGCTAGGAACAATTTAACAAGTGTTTCCTGTACAGAAAACCCAAATCTACAGGCATTCTCTTGAGTGTGTTGTAAGGATACATGAAATCATCTACTATGTAGTTATTATTTTTACTGTTATGTAAAAGAATATATTGAGATACAGAGTGCTTATAATCACAAACCTAGAAAGTGGCAAGGCTGAAATTTGAAATGAATTCAGGGATGTGTGAGTTAGAAACAAGCTCTATTTCCATTACAAGACGCTTTCAGTAAAATAATCTAAGAAATAGAAGAAATCACTCACATGCAAGTAGAACCCTGGAACTCCCCTCCATAAAGATTTGTTTGAAAAGAGAATGTCAGGAAGAGGGTAATACTTAGACCAAGGAAGGTGTCTCTAACAGTAGAGTCTTAGCCACTGTAATAACTACACTGGGCAGTTTTGGGGAGGAGAATTCTTCCAAGCCTATAAAATGACGCTCACATAATCTTTACATAGGCCAGCCCTCGAGCCTCATTGTCTTTTTTCAACCATTCTTATTTTATTTTTAAAATTAAATTTTAAATTAAATTAAATTAAATTAACATTGGTTAGCAATCATTATTATTTTAAACATTTTCCTTGGGGGTTGGTCATCCGATATTTTCAATGCCTGGTGGTTTTGCAGAATCACAGCAGCATTCAAAAAAGCATTAGCATCCGATTTCTTGAAATGTTATTAAATAGAATTAGTTTAAGTTCTTTCTGCAAATACAAACCTTGACTAGAACTCCAAGTTTGTTTTTACCACATAAAGTCCTGTGATAAGCATGCCAGATGTTGTTCCAACCTTTATTGTTTCCTCTTTGAGGATCAGAGTGACAAACTGACTATTAATCCAGGTTGGCAAACCCATGTCAAGGTGTTTTGTTTGAAATTTAACTCCTCCACTAAATAATGTTACCCAAACTGAGTTTCTAAAAAGATTAGAGCACAAAGAACAAACACACTCTCTTATATTCAATTATGAATCTCTTGGAAGCCACTCCACAGCATTACCATAAGCTCAACAAAGTACCATATCCTGTCATCACAGTGATATATCTTCAAATCTAAGTGTTTTCACTTTCATATCCATTACCTCTCTTATTTCCACAAAAGTCCTCTTTTGGTAGGTGTTGCCATGTGTCCTTTAAATAAGTGAAGAAACTGAGGCAAAGAAAGGTGAACTAACAGCTAAGTTCCAGAACTTGGACTTACATGAATCTAGGTAGTCTGAAGCAGAAGAGCCTATGGGTGGAGAACACAGACATTGAAATCAGACAGAGCTTTGTTTGAATCATGCCTCCATTATTTATTAGTTGTCAGACACTGGGCAAGTTTCTTAACCACTTTATGCTTTTGTTGAAATAGGGATAATAGTTATACCTATTTTAAAGGATTATGTGAGGATTAACAAAGACATTATCTATAGAGTTATTATTATCACTAGTCTGTCTCCAGGTTCTCATTCTTTCCAGTTCATTTCAGCTGTGAGTGAACAGTCCTGCAGCAGTAAGTAGCTTCAATAATCCAGCTGCTGTCAAGAGAACATCTTGTCATCTCGAGTGCCTGGTGCAGACATCTTTATTGTTACTACAGAAAACGTTACAAGGAAAGCAATGTTTTTCTCCAAAACTATGTCTCCAAATAAGAATGGTATTTGGTTCTGTCTTTAAGCTTAGGTAAAGTAAACATGACTTTCAGTACTGATGACTATAAATAAAAGGTATTAAGTTCTTACTGACTGCTAAGAAAGATATATTCCTTAAGCATGCATAGCCTCCATACATATCACAATTCTGACAACTATACCCTTCCAAAGGAGCAGATTTCAACCACAGGCAACTGTGGCCCCTGTGCATACAGAAAAAGGAAACCAAGCCTCTTTATAAGGGCTTCCATAAGAAGCAAGAAGTCACAGTCGCAGATGGAGCAGAGAGCAGTGACAGGATCTGAAGTAGTGTCTGGAGCAGTGGTGGGACTGGGAAGAGCATGAGCTGGTAGAAGTTCCCTGAGGCAGCCTTGAGGAAAGAGGAAGAAGGAAGGAGAGATTTTTAATGTGTCTGCATCAAGGTGAGGAGTGAGGGGCTGGCAGAAATGGGGCGGAGAGTTGAGACCTGAATGCTCAGAGAGTTGTGCAGGAGTGGGTAGCTGCCTGTTAGCCTATGTACAGCTCCTATCTCAAATATGATCTTGAATGCTTTTCAGACTCATAGAAGTCCCAGAGTGGTAAGGCTTCCAGGACTCTGTGTGGGATGCTTCTAAAACCAGGAAAAAAATGCAACGGGCTTGCCAAGAGATGAGCTGCCCCTGTCTGCAAGCAAGGGAGAAGAGTTCTTTATTCTTTCTCCCACGGCAAAACGAAAGTACACCCAAGGCCATGGAGACCTGTTCTGCAGGACAACATGACCTTTCACGTTCAGTCCTGGGTCAGAAAATGGAGCAGAATCTGCCACTTCAGCTATATATCCAGTTTAGGAATTATTTTGCATTCAGGTTTTTAGAAAATGCCATGTTGCACAATTGTGTATTTTTTAAAGCTTCTTGTTTATGATTTTATTAATGCAAACAAAGAGAGAGATTTTGAAGGATGGAATTTAAAGAACAGTGTTCCTTTGTTTAATAATTTTGTACCTTCTTCAAGAACTCATCCACAAACACATGTAGAATTAGGTTTAATTCCTCTTCCTAATTCCATTTTTATGTCAAAATCAAAACTAAAGATGGCTAAAACATTCTAGAAGATGTATTTAGGTTCATGTGATGACTTGGTCAAATTTTGATTTTGGTGATAGTGAGGCTCTATTTATGGCAAAATGAATTAAAATTTGACCAAAGTGAACAATTCCATTAAAAATAATTAAGGCTATCATTCTGTTCATTTTAAATGGTAGCACAAAATAAGGTGAAAGGATCCCAAACACTAAAAAAAATAAGCCTTTTTATTCTTTCCTTCAGTATTGCCAGCAATCTTCTGTGGTGATATTCATAATATAATCTTTCCTTTGGAAATTGTCCTAAAGATGAAATTAGTTATGGTGGTCTTATTTTATTTCCAAGAGGAAACTTAGAAAATATTATTCGCATGTTGATGTAACCATACGATGGCAGACATTGTGAGCTATAATGAAATGCTTACATTGCTAACAGGCATCTCTTCCTCACTGTATGCAGGGGTTTTACCCAGGCACTGTTTCTGCATGGACTATATGCAGCAACTGGGACATCTGAGAAAAGACTCAGAGGATGGGAACTAGAAATATTGGAATTAAAATAGCTGATCATGCTAAAAGCATGTCTTGTGTTGCCAGTTTGTTTTTGCAAAATTATACATCTTTTCAAAGCCATCCTACGTCAATGTTCGAATTCAACAAGTGTTTGCCAAGATCCATATGGGCCCAGGACTATGTCAGACATGGATACATATTTTATCACACACAATTCCCTATTAGTAAACCAACTGAGGGCCGGGTTCTGGCTCTTTCACTTTTGAGTCATGTAATCTTATACGTGCCAGTTGACCTGCCTTAGACAAGGATTTGGTTTGGTTCTGCTTTGTTTTATTTTCCTTACCCACTTCTGTTGTAAAATCCCAGACAGATATAAGCAATGGTTCTCAGTCTGGGATGACTTTCCCCACAGGGGACCCCGGCAACGTCTGGAGACATTTTTGATTGTCACAACAAGGAGGGTGCTACTGGCATCTAATGGGTAAGGCCAATGATGCTGCTAAATAACTTATAATGCATAGTGTAGCCCCCTCCCGCTCCCGCAACAAAGAATTATCCAGCCCAAAATGTTTACGGAGCTGAGATGGAGAAACCCTGGACAAAAAGGAAGAAATCAGGTGGCTAAATCATAAAAGAGTAAGTCTTAAATTGGCAGTAGCTCGTGGTAAGAAGAACAGAAGCATTTTTAAACTACACATCTTTCTCAATTCATCCGTTCTTTTGACAATGCAAAGATATTTTGTGGGAGCAGTGAACATGAAGTTCCATTTACTCAAAATTTATTAAACATTGCTTATGTGCCAAATACTATCCATGAGGACATAAAAATAAATAATACATGGTTGTTGTCCTTAGGAAGTTCAAACTCAAATGAAGGGAGGCTGACTAAAAATCCAATCATTTTTATGTATTGTGTAAGTGCTGTGATAGTGAAGTGTTTCTCACATGTAAGGTCAAGGAACTCTGTCTGGGGAAGCAGAGAAGGCTTTCAGTTATGGAAATTTTTTAAAAAATTATGAATTTTGGCCACAACTTAAAATTTATTGTATCCTGGTAGAACCTCAGTATATTGAATTTTTAATGTGCCTAGTCATTATGCACTTTTTAATATGTCTTTAAAATCCCAGGAATCATTTCAAATTCATTCATATGAGTATAAGCTTTTATCAAGCATAGACAAACAAAAAGATGTTTTCTACTCTCTTTGTGAATAAGATCATAAGTCTGAGTTAATAATTTCTTTCTGTGGAAAATGGCCATCCCAATGTCACCCACACCATGCAAGTTCTTAGAATTCTAATAATGCATTCACCATAGCCCTTTTTAATGAAAATCAAAAGTTGTGGTCTGTTTGTTCAAATCTCTTTATTTTCTTAGCAATTTTTACATTTAGATAATTTTTATAACCTTTACTGTCTAAGTAGCAACACCCAGAAAGTAAATCAGCATCTCTTCAGAGAATAAATATGTGTTTAGTGAACTAATAAACAGTTCACAGAATACCAATTATGCAAGAGATGTTATGCTAGGCACTACGGCTACGAAGACGATTAAGAGAAAGAGATAAATAAAGAAATGAATAGGAGCACTGTACTGTGTGCCATCCCCATCTCTCCTCTTCGTTTACTCAGTCAACAATCATGTTGATTCTGCTTAATACCTTTTGAATCTGCGCACATCTAACTTCACTACCACTACCCCAGTCAAAACCACAAACATCCTTCTTTGGTGCCTTGCAATAACCTCTTTAACTGTCTGCCAACATTCTCTCTGGCTAAAGAATAAGGAATGGCCTTGATGAAAGGTGAGAGTGACTTCTTATAAATGCAATTCTAGACAATTCACTCCTCTGCTTAAAATCCTTTAATGGCTATGTAGGCCTTCTTTAATGAAGAATTCACTCTTTAAAAACCTAAATAGATCGATAGCCTTTTAAGAAATCAAAAAGTTACAAACTAACCTAACATGAGATAGAGGATTTATATTTCCTTATAAATTCATCCATCTCATTCACCTTTTCAAATCTGTTTGCATATTTTTCAAAGCACTCAATAATTCCTGACATAATCCATTTTTTTTGTTTTAGTGTTCAATCTTTTGTTTTTGTGCCTTCTTTCTTTTTTTCTTGATTAGATTAGCTATTGTCATATCTATTTTATTGGGTGTACCTTTAAAGTACATTATACATGTATTAATGATTCTACTGTCTTTCTATCTAACTCACTAGTTTTTAAGATGCTATCCTTTCTTTCTTCTAATTCTTTCAGTTTATTTTGGTGCTCTTGTCTGGCTTCTTTAGCTGAATAGTTACATCACTAAAAATTATGTAAACAATCAATTTTGAAAGCTATAAATTTTCTTATAATCTTAGATTTAGTCATATTTAGTAGATTTTTATATATAGTGTATGAATTATGAGTGTCTCAAATGTTCTGAAATTTTGGGTTTTTTTAATCTTTGGAAAAGTTAGTAGAGTTTTTTAATTAAATTGATAGAAATTTTTCTTTGTTTTTATATTTTTCTTTGAAATTGTTTACTAATTTTATTGCATTTAGGTTAGATTATTTTCCTTTGGTAAATTTGAGTGGTTTTTTTTTTTTTTTTTTTTTTTACAGGGAAGCACCTTAATTTTGGGGTTTTTTTTTTTTTTTGGAATATTACATGAGCATATAACCAACAGTCTGATAAAAAGATTTATTCTTTTAAGAGACTTTAAGTCATGTTGATGAAGAGAAGCTATGGTAGTTATAAGGTTAAGAAGAGGTTACAAAGATGATGGATGTCTTAGAAAAATGTTCAATTAAATTTCTGAGTTAAATAATTCCAGATAGAACCAAGTTCCATGGTAATGTATTACCATGGGAGTGGTTGGTGATAGATAAGATGATGAGAAAATACTATGGTCAGATGTGTGAGCCTCAAGGAGTAATGGAACTATACCATGAAAACCTCACTGAGGAATTAGGATGATGCTGGCTATACCCCTGACCTCCTCTTACATAAAATGTAAGAAACTCATGGTGCTCATGAACGAGGTCTTCAGTGCAATTTGCTATGATTTAGTTAGGCCAAGAAGGTTTAGCAAAAGTTCTTTAAAAATAGTGAATATATAGTTAGGATTGACTCTATGTTTCTGTTTATTCCAGACAAACTCAGTCCAAAATATCTTAATTTGAAGAAAAATTACACGGACACACTAGAAAAAAAGAAAGAGATATTGTTTTAAAAATTCATATGAAATTTGAATTTTTCAAATTTTCTCCCTTCCTTCCAATGTAAATATTGGAAAAAGGAGAAAAATGGAAGTAATGATCAAGAAATAGGAGCCACAGAATGGTTTAGAAAAAAGAACTTTCCCTTGTCTCCAATTTTAAAGAGAAAATTAAAGACAACAGAGGGTAGATCATATAGCTGTGGAATCCACACTTGTACCCTTCCTCTTTTTTGCCCATTAAGTAAAGAGGCACTGCCTTCCTGATTAAGGCTAGCTCTCCATCTGAACTCCTGCACATCCTCTTATTTCCACAGGTAACTTACTTTCTGCTTTACCAATCTCTTTCTCATCTCTTTAATTTGTGGCTCATCAGCTTTTAAGTATGCTTGAATGTCTTCTATCTTAAAACAGTAACTTCTTTCCAAAATAATAACCTTTAAGCTACTATACTGTGATTTTCTACACCTATTATCTCTTCTTCTTCACCTTCTATTCACTCATCAAACCTCTGTCACCTGGCCCCAGCTCCTTCAGCTTCATTGAACCTATAATTGTAAAGAAAACCAGTGATTTTCTTTTTTGCTAAATCTGAATCACTTTTACATTCTAATGTTATATGACCATATACTGAAACTGCTGAAAACTCCTTCTCCATCTTGAAACCATTTCTTCTCATAGGAACAGCACATTCCCTAATGGTCTTCCTAACTCTTTGAAACTCCTTAAAGTTTCCTTTTCAGCTTCTTTTTCATTGTCTACCCTTTCGATATTGGCATTCATTAGGGTGCTGTCCAGGTACCTCTTACTTCTTCACTCTTCTTGGTCACTTATCCATACCCATTGTTTTAACTATTATGTGTAAGTCGATGACCCTAAAATCTCTATCTCCCACCCAAATCCTGCTCTTCTCTCCTGAAGTCCAGATCAGTATATACAGCTACTTGTTGAACATCATCTTTCCCACAAATACTTCAAGCCAGCATGTTTACAACTAAAATTGTTATCTTGTCCTCACATGTGCTGGTCCCCATGTTCCTCATCTAGGTAAATGGCACTGCCATCCACTCAGTTGTTCAAACTGGAAACATTGAAGTTATCCTGACCACTCCTCTTCCCCCCACCCCAATTCACATTAATTCAGTTCACATTTCAAAATGCATCTACTCATCTCTATTTCCACTGAAACTACTTCACCTACAATCCATTCTTCATATTATGCCAAGCGATCTCTAAATGTGAATATGATCAGACCACACTCTTCCTTAAAAGAGTTCGATGTTACCTCATTGCCCTGAAGAAAACTTCAAATTTTTATAACTAGCTTCTTGGAGTGTCTTGGAGTTTGGTAAAGTATAACCTTGAAATGGTTTTAATTTCTCCATTCATTGCTGGTGATCAATATTGACTCACCTTTCCCTACCAGAAGCAGGTTTCTTCATCACATTTGGGGCAGATTTTTTAACATCCAGGTCATTTTTGTATATTAAAAGTCTGTTGAGTTTAAAACCCCAAGCTCTTGTTAGAGATTAATCTAATCTCCTCCTCTGTTCTTCTTGTTAGTCAGGTGGGTGGAACAGGGGGAGGGAGCCTCTTTCTTGTTCTCTCAGCTGGCTCAGGTGACCAGAAGCATGATCTACTGCTAAGACACTTCCTTTCCTTCTTTTAAAGTTCTAACTCCCAGGCTATGCCAAGGCAGAGTAAGGAAAGGCAGCAAGGTCCTCCCCTAAACTGCTAGTAGTTGTTTCAATCCTCTCTCTGTTGGTTGGTGCTGTTTCTCTGACAAATGCTCACTACCCACTTCTTCATTTTCTGGCTTCTACTTTTCTTTAAGATTTTCATTTTGACATAGAAGAGGCACTACTCCATCTTTCAGTTTGGGTGTCCTTCTTTCACCACTTTATCCTACATTCTCCTCTTCCTCTTGGCTCCCTCCCATCTTTAATGTTCAGAGTCATTGGTAGGAGTCAGTCATAGGGATAATTTGTTGTCTACAGAACAGGCCTCTTCAAGGTGTGCACAGACTTCTCCAGAATGTCACTTCAATGCCAGGCAAGTCTTAAGGGCTGATACACAGTACCAAGGAGGATGTGATGCATGAAAATATGCCACTCAGATCTCCTGCTGCAGGGAGCTACTCACCAGTGGCCTCAGCTGCCACCTTTCTGGGCAGCATGCTAAAACCAGACTTCCCATGAGTTCTTCCCAGCTAGCAAATGAGCATGGCCAGAAAGATAACGCAGGACTCTCCTGCCAAACAGAAGACTCCTTTAATAGGCGACTTTGCTTGAGAACTTCCAGTTGGCTGAGATTTTCTTAGAACCATGCTGTAGACTGAGACTCTTACTACTCAACCCCCTTTGCTGTCTCCTTGCCTTCACAGGTTTAAGACATTTGTCATGGACTAAAAGTCTCTCTTTGCCTTCTCTCGTGTCTTCCCCTTAATTCTTAATTGATGTCTCCCCCAATATATCCAATCCCATCTTGACTTTGGCTTCTTACAAGAACTGAACTAACACAATTGGAGCCCAGAGTAATCCAAGAAAAAGGCAGTAAGATGGCGATTTGGGACTGATTTACTCATTGCCCAGTGACCAACGAGGATGCTGTACTGAGTGGCGTATGGTACATGGGTAGTCTCTGGCACAAGGTAGCATCTCATATGCTAAAGATTTCACAAGTAGTGATCTAGAGAAACTCCCCAGGGAGGAGAACATCACTGCAGGTACAATGATTCAAGCTTTTGAAAGATATGGGAGTACAATACCTATAAGACAGCAGAGCCAGTCAGTGACTGCTAAAACATATAGATGCCCTGCAGAAGAAAATGAAAAATGGAGGGTCCTTGTCAAGCATTTAAAGGCTAAGTGTGAGAGCCAGAGGGCTTCTTTAGTAGCTTATCTCTTGCAGTGGAAAAGCTGATACAACTGAGTAGGTGATTAGATCTCTGAATGTTAAAGTCAGAGCTCCTAAGATGTTTAAATGTCCAAAAAGCTTTGAAAATGTTGACAAAATTTGGGACCCTGAAAAATGGGATGAGGGCATCTGGATGGATATTCTGAAAATGTTGGCTCTGCATGCACACCCTAGCCCCTCAACAATCCCCAGAGCTTGCAGCAGTCTTCCTTGTGAGAGCTAACATGTCCCCCAGATTGGAGATTTCTTCTCAACAAGGTAAGAGGCAGCCCCCTCAAAAGCTACCGCTACCTCATCACCTATATTCCAGACTTAGGATCTGCTGAAGATATGCTGGGCCCAATAAGGGAAAGAAGAGATTATATACTGGGAGTACCTATAAAAATTATCTAGCCTATACCAGTATGGATTTTGAGGGTGTTTGATCAAGAGCGTTGGAATTCAAGAGTGAATAAGCAAGAATTTACTGACTTGGAAGAACTTTCTAAAGACATCTAAATAACTCTCTAGACAAGGACCCTAGGGGTTGGAGCAAACTCACTACTAGGGTGGCTCTATTAGAAGCCTAGAGAAAGTGGTGTCCCAGTTTGTATAAAGTGCAGATGCTTGAGTTACCTTGGAATACAATAGTGGAAGAAATAAAGAGGCCGAGGGACATGGGCATACCAGCATAGATGTGTTATGTGAGGTCAGAAGATCCAGCAGAGAATTCTGTTTTACAAGAAAGTCCAGAGAACACACCATTCACCAAGGCCATCAATAATGCACTGATGACAGGGGCAGCACAATCACTAAAAAATTTAGTGGTGGCTCTCCTCTGCAGGCCAGAGATGAGAGTAGAAGAAGCAGTCTTAGAACTGACAAAGCTGGACTTATTAATATCCATGGGGATGATGGAGCCTTGAAGTATTGGAGGTTAGGTGGTGGCACTTAACTGCCAGAGCCAGAAGCCCATAATTATCATAACTGGCAGGGACAGAGGGCAACAGTGGGGTTTGATCTTCAGGGAGTTTTACAGATGGCTAATTGAGCATATTGTTCCTAGGAGCAAAATAGATTGCAGCCAAAAAAGGTGCTATAAAATCATACAGCCAGAAAAAGGAAGAGTGGAGGAGCAGGAGGCCAAAGACAGTTATTCCAATTGAAAGTCAAGATTTCTTGCTCAGTTCCCAGACCTGAGTCAGATTTCAGATGTAGAACTGATTGGCATAGCTCATTCTGGGACGGATGGTGCCACCATTAAATACCCAAAGGAGGCAGAAGTCATTGTCCTTTTATATCTTCATTTAATTCATTAGTCTAGACTCTGCAGAAACAAGATCAATCCCAGAGATAGACTACAGAGTGCAGAAAGCTCAGCTGAGTAGTAGATGTGATCACGCTGATCCACTACATTGATGACAATAGACTGATCAGACAGGACACGAAAGAGGTGGCTAGTTCAGTGGAGACACATGTACTCCAGAGAATGCAAGACAAACTCTGTGAAGATTGGTGAACCTGGCCTGTCGGTGACATTTCGAGGATTCCAGTGGTTAGGGCTATAATGGGCTATTCCTTTCAAGATAAATTGCATCTTGCCTGTCCTACCACAAAGAAGGAAGCATGGTGCCTGGTAGGCCTTTTGGGGTCTAGATAACATGGATTCCACCCATAGGAGTGCCCAGGTGCCAAGTGACATAGACCAGCAGTCTTCAGCCTTTTTGGCACTAGGGACAAGTGCTCCTATGTGAATCTAATGCCTGATGATCTGAGGTGGAGCTGAGGAGGCGATGCTAGTGCTGGGGAGCAGCTGCAAATACAGATGAAGTTTCACTCACTCACCTCCTGCTGTGTGGCCCGGTTCCTAAAAGGCCAGAGACCAGTACCAATCCATGGCCTGGGGTTTGGGGACCCCTGACATAAATGACTACCAGCTTGAGAGTGGCATAGAGCATCAGGTCCAGCCACAGTACAAGTAGCCCTGCCATTGGGAAAATAGAGTTCAGCTAACTCTGTGGGCCATGCAGTCCAGCCAGCGGTGGAAGAAGATTCAGTTTGGAGTTTGTGGTAAACCCAGTGGGAGAATCACAATTCGGGTCCTTTGTATTCTGGAACAAGACTGTGGCTTCTACAGCAGAGAATTCATTATACAGCTTTTGAGAAACAGCTCCTGGTATGAAACACTTGACTGTGGGATGCCAAGTAAACAGGCATCTCAAATTTCTCATTGAGTTGGCTTCTATCAGAGTCATCAAGTAAAAAAGTTGGACAGGTCACACTTGTGTGAGGTTATCCCAGCCAATGACTGAGCATAGTGGGGCTAAACAACAGGTTCACTCTTGTGATAAATGGGTCTCCTTCTGCGGAGACCCACTGTGGCTGGAGCACTCCCCATTGGCTTGGCTGGAACCCTCCTTGGAGCTGTACTGCAGTTTGCTGCAGGTCAAGTCTCCTCCTATACAACTGTCCTTTCGCTCTTTCCCTCACAGGTGCCTGTCTCTGCCCACCTTCTCAACTGCCCTCCCCTTTACCCTTACAGGTACTTCCACCAATTAATCTCTTGAGCAACTAATCCCATCTTAAGTCTGCTTTTATGAAGGTCCAAACTAACACAGAGGAGCCTTTTGGTGTTAGTCTATGAGAAAAAAAAAAGCCAGAAAGAGTAAGAAACTCCATAAGGATTTGTTTTTCTTGGGGAATTTTTTTCCCCTGGATATTTTCACCAAATCTCTGGTAAACAACTTCAAGTAATGAGTTGTTTGTCCCCAGGCTAGCCCTATACTCTCATATTTCCCCAGGCTGCTCTCCTGCACAGCATTGTCATATATTATAATTCTGACTACAGCAGGAAGTGAAGACCCTGAGCTCCAACTCAGGCCTCCCAGGCCAGAGGGCTCTCATTTTATCTTCAGGCCTCCCATTCCAATTCAGCTTTAACTGGTGATCATTAAAACAGAAAGAAGTGTGCTGATCGTAGTCTTGTGTGGTCCTCCCACCCACTCTCCCTTTACTTTTATTCTTCACAGTGTTGTAGGTGGCCCAGTAGGGAGCCACAGGGCCTGTATACACATATGGCCCACCCTAGACGAATCATTGTGTGGTTCTGACAGGGTTTCGGAATCCACTCTGCCCAGGGCTTTTGTCATCTACAGGAAAAGTCCCCTGAGGGTTTGATGGAAGTATCTGGAGAGGAGAGCACTACTGTGCTAATCACCTTTCACTTGAACTAAAATTAACTATTATCAATGACCTCCACCAAAAACACCCTCACTTGTAAGCAAGAAATCCCCTGGCCAGTAGTGGCTGCCTTCATTGCAGTAATGCCTGATGCTCTGAGAGCATGGGTTTCTACAAATATCTATCTCCTCACTCCCAAGTAGTTGTAGACATTAGCTTGCCATAAGAGGCACACGTTACCTTTATATGCCTTTTTCAAAATACATTATTGTCGAACACTAATTCCTGGAGATGTTAACAATTGTTCTGCTACAATGGTTCCATAGAGTTAAACTCATTAAACAAGGAGGCCAGTAGACCGGGGTGGTTCTAAGGCCACCGTGGACTAAGTAAGCAAAGCAAAATCCAAGTCTGTAAATGCCTCAAGGTTAAGAAATCAAAACCTAAGGACAACCAATCACAAACAGCCAGCTGAGCTTTAAGCTAGTTTATAGTTTATAGCCAATTCTTTTTTTTTTTTCTTTCTTACTTTCTCTATATAACTCTTTTCCCTGGCTCCTGTCAGAATGCTCCTAGCCTTTTCAGTTTGTTGTTGCCTTATTCAAATTGATTTTTGCGCAAATAAAACCTTAACATTTTTAATATGCCTCAGTTTATCTTTGGACAATGGTTTAATATATTTGGAAATGCTAGACTGAAAAATATATATAATAGAATACAAAAAAATTTTTTTGAACTTCAGGGCTTCTCAGTCTTTAAGATGACTAAGAGCATTGTGAATCTCCAGTAGGAAAATAGAGTATATAATATTTTTCAAAATTATTTACCACAAAACCCAGTGAATCCATCCTGATTTCTGTAGGGTGACTTTCCACAAGTAATGCCTCAGGGTATTTGCAAAATTCAAAACTAAGTGGTGAAAAGGATGTAGGGCACTGTTCTGTGTCTAATAAGTGTCTCGTCTGGAATCAGGCAGGAACCTCTCCTTGGAGCTTCCTGCAGCCAGAGCCATCAAAACTGGGAACAATTTGATTTTAACATCCTGGATGCTTCTCTGGCAGCATGATAAGTGTATAATTCCAGTCCATGCCTTCGACCTTAAACAATGCAAGATCCAGACTGTGAGGTGTGAAGTTCATTATTTTAGTTCCTTTTTCCTTTTTCCCCAGATTCAGTTGGGTCCTATCAAAAAACAAAGCTCGTGGTGGCTGAGAAAAACAAGTCACAGTTTGAATTCATTTGGCAATGAAGGGTAATAGATTGTGTCCCTCATTTTCTCCTTTGGCAACACTAAAACTTCCAAGCTTTTGCTAAATAAACTGTCCCTGTTTATGTGACACACTATTAGCAGCCAAGAGTCCAGACTGCCCTTCTGTTTGAAGGTCTCCTGAGTTGTGGTTCGTGCTCAGACCTAATTCACATCATAATCCAATGTTCGGCAAACGCCTCCAGGATGCCTATACCTTCAGAGGCTCCCTGGGAGGTGCTGCCGTCTAAACATAACCTGAATTTCTTTAAAGTGAACATCTTTGCCAGTTCCTCTCTGGAGTTAAGGACTCATTTCCACTTAGATGAGTATGGCAGACCCAAGGAGGGAAGACAGCTTGAATCAAATGGAAAAGATTTAAGTGCTTGGCTGATACTCAAAGCAAATCCTAGGGATCAAGGCTTTGGGAGGAGCATTTGTCATTGATTTTCTTACATCTCGAGGCCCAGTCTGACAGTCAGACATAGTTCGATTTTTTAATAAATACCCCATGGCTAGCTCAGGGACACTAGCCTCAGAGGACTATCAGCAATATAAAGGGAATTGCTGCAGCACAGTGGCATGCGCAGTAGTTACATGTAATTTCTTTCAAAATCTTCATAAATTTTCTTCACATGACATTGAGGATTTATTTAAATATTTTTTATATTCATGGATTTATTACTCACTTCTTTTCACTAGGATCTGAGGGCATGGGTTTATTTGCCAAATATGAGATTTTTCCAAACACACTAACTCGTTTTCCATCTTTATTTTGCTTATTCTTCATTAGTGCCTAAAAAGTGAACTACTTTGTCTCTCATATAGCAATAGGACACTGTGACTTTCTTCTTTGCTATTTTTTTCTGGAGAAGTGTCACGCTATGAGTAAAGTAATTTTTATATTGGGACCCACAAAATGGAGACCTTCCCAGTGGTCTGGCCCATGTCACAAATATAAACTTCAGCCCAAACTTACAGGAAATGCCTCACTGTCAAGGAAACCTAACAAATACCAGTCATAATCCTCCAACTCAGCTATAGCTAGCTTACCTGATCCTAGAAAATAAGACCTGCTGGCCTTATAAGGAAATCCCTGACCTCCTAGCCAGTCATGGCCTGTTTCTGCTTTGCTTCTTCTGAGGCTTACAGAGCTCATCTTGCTTAGGTCCTTTGGGCAGCGTGCTCCCCTGTTTCTGAGGCATTTCACTCCCCTGATCCATGGGTTGTTTTCTCTTGAGTAATGGACACCAAACTCATTACTAAATTGTTTTAGTTTTGTCATTTGGCAGTTTATATAAGAAGGCCTATTTGCTGAGCGACAACAGGCAGGCTGGCAGAGAGGCGGCCTGTAAAATGAGGGCTGGTGGAAGGGATTAGGGGAAGTCAGGACAGAATTAATGGGCACGTAAACAATGACTGGAAGATGTCGGAGACCCTGTGTGCTTGCGCCCCGTTTAATCACTCCCTTATCTGCACAGTATGTTGTAGCTTTTGTGCATTCACCTTGTGACTTAACTGCACGGACCTTTGACGATGCCCTTTTCCTAAGGGAAACGTCGGCACCTCTAGCCCACAAAAGACAAGAGCACTAGCCGAATACATTTTCCAGGATCGTGTTTTTGTTTTTTTTCCATGTCAAAAGAAATAAAATGAAAATTACAGACAATTTTGTAGGAGAAAAAAATAATGAAAGGATGTGAAGCTGGAAGCACAGACCTTAATAGCACCCTTCTGGGGGCATGAGTAGAGCAGCTACAAGGGACACAGTCAACACAAGAAAGCTTATCCCTTGGCACGGGGTGGGGCAGTGCTGGGGGAAGGCTGGAAGGAATCTATACCGAGTAGATGAGACAGTCCTTTCACCTATCAGCTCTTTTCTAATCAATTTACGGGAGGCAAAAATTCAGATTATGTGCTGGAAGCCATTTGCAATTAGTATAGTACTCTCGTTTCCACAAACTGAGATGTTTTCTACAATTCTCCTTATTCTACAGTAGTAGAATAAATTATTCTTTATCTGTACTGCATCTTGTAGCTTGTGGACATAGATCTATTATCACAATTACCACCCCCATTTGATTACCCGTCTGCCTTCTGTTTTAAACTAATCCTGGAGGCACAGCTGGCATGCCATATTCATCTCACTTTCTCGGTGTCTAGCACAGTGCCAGGTATTTAATAAGAGCTCAGCTGATGCTTGTTAGACTTAATTGAATTGAATGTGGCCACAGTGGGAATGGAGAGGGGAAACAGAGGTATAAAACCTACTTTCTTTTTATACTCAGAAGGAAATTAAGGACAGAGTTCCTAGAATCATTAAGTTTCATTTTCCCACCTGCAGCCTGAAATCCGTTAACTCCAATTAGGTTGATGCAGACATGCAAGTATTAACCACACACCCTACCTCCTTTATATCTCAGCCTGAAAACCGAGGTTCTGTCTCCATAGTTCACAGCCTAAACAAGCCAATCTGGGTTTGTACCAGCCACCAGCTGCTCCCTGTCCTTGTCAGACAGAAAAATAGATACATGACCTATAGCTGTCACAAATTACAGTGCTCATGCTACCCGGAATAGTACAAACTATTCTTTCTTTTCTCAACAGTCAATCAGTCTAGATGTGGAAAACCCATTAGGGCGGCTTTGCTGTGATTCCCCTGCCTCTCTCATCTGCTCATCGCATCCATGCAAGAAGGCCTCTGGGCCTATTTCTTTTTGTAAGTTAATTAAGATTGGGGACAGCCACTGCTACTGATAGGAGGTAATTACACACACGAAAAGATTTTATTATTAATCTCTCCCTCAAACTGCTCCATACTCAATTTTCAATGGCTTGGTTTCATCTATTGCTCCTAATTAGAGCCAGCTCCTGCCTCCTCGATTCATCAGGTATTTATCAAGCATCTTATGAGCATAAGGCTGTGTCTGTAACTACTGGCAGGCAAAGGACAAATCTAAACGTAACCTCTGTTTGATCTTCAACATGTTCACTACTAATGCATATAAGTGGGACAGCTCAAGACCTTGGCAGGAAGTGATCACCTTGTTACTGCTGGGGTATTTAAACAGAGATTTCACTCATCTGTTCATTTGTTCATTCAGTCAACCGGTAGTTATTAAGTGCTCACTGTGGACAGAAATCCCTGTACTGTCCACTCTTTTACTTCAATGTCTAGTAAGATGAGAATTATGAATTGGTGGTGGTAGTGGTTTGGAGATGAGATTTGAGTTCATTCTCTATCAAAGTTTAAACTCTCTGACTCTCCTGATAGACCTGGACAAAGCTAATTATTCAGAGACTAATCCTGTCTTAAAAAAGGACATTAAAGCTATTTCAAGAAAGGCACCATGAGCTATCGTTTTCCCTCCTGGATCTCATTTATTCATTTTTATATATTTTCTAGTGAGTTAAAAAAAAAAAAAATCCTTGAAAGGCAGTTATCAGGTTATCTGTAGCCATAAGGCTCTCTATTTGCTTAAAGGAAAATTTTCCTATTGATCTCCTGAGTGTCATGGAAAGCAGATTCAGGGGACTTATGTCCTCAGAAGTTTGGGGACCTCTTTCCTGGACCTCTTTCCTCTGGGCAAGCTGAGCATTACCACACTACAGAGAGGTGCACTGGCACCCTCTAGTGGCTGACTTTTGTCAAGATGCTTTTTGCTTCTATCCTTGCCTGGTAAGTTCCAAGACAATTTGTTCTATACCCAACTTCACTCCTGATAGACTGGAGCAACTTGACCTGAATGTGATGATTACTTCAACATTCTTCCTCTTAGAGACAGTCTCTTCTTCAGTCATCATGTGCTTGTATGCATAAAGTACCAGCCTTGGTACTAAAAAAAAAAAAAAAAAGAACAGATTGGAATCCCAGTCTCAAACAAGAATATGGTTGCTACTGATTTTCTCTAAACCTCAATATGGGGACTATTGTGAGTATTAAAATAAGCAAATGTAGTAAGATATCACAGAAAGCACACCAAGAGACAGACAGCGCATTAAACAAGTATTCTCTAAGGAGACTGCCCACCTATTATTTCTTACTCTGGGTATCAGAAATTTGGCTTTAATAGTCAAATGGAATCCAAATATATGAAAATAACTAGATGGGTATAGTGATTCTTAACAAATCTTTCAGCCATTTTAATAAAGTACTGAGTTAAATGCTCTGCTAGGAGAATTGAACACAACTTAATCTACACATTTATCAGAACCTTGTGTGTATATCTTAGATCAGTTGCAGAGCTCAGGCTCCAAGTTCTTCTTACTAAAGATCTGGGGTTTGTTTTAACCCATGTAATAAGGAAATGGAAGAGAATTCAGATTGGACCAGCAGCAAAACTGAGAGTCTCAACTAAATAGGCCATTCTTTGTGTGTTAGCTTTACGTTTTGAGCAGTGCAGGGCAGAGGCTCTCTCTGTGACCTGGGCTTCTGCAGACCTCTGCTGTCACAACTTCCCTGAAAAACCAGTGTTCTTGATGGGCTGTGATAGTGTATGGGGTGGGAAATGAAGTGGAAGCCAAAAATACATTCTTCCATTTGTGCAACACTGTTGCATCCCCTGTGCAACACCATTAAACGTTGCAAACACCTTCTGTTCACCAAAGTGGCCACAGCTATGTGAATTAAAGGTGTTTTAACTTCAACACCTGCACTTTTTCAATCTCACTGTAGTTTTCAAGCAGACCTGTATTTAATTCTTGATTCTATCATGTATTAGCTGTGTGGCTTTGGGCAAACTATTTGATGAGTATGAATGTTCCCATCTCCCATAAAACAATAATATCTACTTCATTGAGTTGTCATGAAGATTACATGAGATAATGCAGATAGAGAGCTAGCTCAGAATCTGGAACTTATGTGTGTTGACTATTGCTGAGTACCATTACTAAATCTTCTACAAGTAATAAAGATGTTTAAATAAAGAAAAGTTTTAAATGATAAAAAGTTATTTAAAAAATCTTTATAATTTTAGATGTGTTCCATGGTATATTTGAACCATTTACTTGCAAAAGCCGAAAATCACAGCACTGTCCCACTGATTGTTGGAGAAGATGTGATGGAAAAATTTGTGCTTGGCCCTTGTACAAGTCAAGGCCATAATTGCATTCACTCTTCGGGCAGTCTTCAGGGCCCCATCTCAAACGCCATGATTATGAGCAGGGTTATTACAGAGCCTACCAGTGACCTCATAAAAGCCATCAAGCCGGCCTGTGTCAGACTGCTCTGCGCTGCCGGCGAGGCTGCTCTAGAAGCTGGAATAAAACGCCGCTCCTCGGAGCCCGGCCAGCCAGCTGAAGAACTGCACGCATCATCCCCTGTCCGCCACAGAGTGGCGCTAAAGAGTCACTCGGGGAACGCGCCTCGTAGTGGCCAGGACTTGCTAAAGAGTTACAAGCGCGTTTCGTGTGCTTAAGTCAGTCAATCTGAAAAAGAAAAAAAGCACGAAATCTTTCTTTCTTCTTTCTTTCTTTTCTCTCTCTCTCTTTCTCCCTCCCTCCCTCCATTCCTTCCTTCCTTCTTTCCTTCCTTCCTTCCTTCCGTCTCTCCCTCCCCATCCCCACCCCGCTTCTTTTCTTTCATCAGTTCTCCGCTTGGCTTGTAATTCCTGAGGCAAGCACTACGCTGCTTTTATTGTTATTTCTTGATAGAAATGGGCAGAAGGGGTCACAGAATCTTTCTCCTGATCACCGGGCAGCTTGGTGTCTGTCACTAACTTCTAGGAGGCATTTAGAAACCCCTGAGGCTGGCGCCAGTTTCAGACCATGTTAGGGGCAAAATAGTACATTTCCAGGGCATTATGGGAAAAGGCAAGTACGAATGAGGAGGAAGTGGGGGGAGTGTATGCTGTGTTCAGAGAGAGTGTAAACAGGGGTGCGATTGATGCAGTTGAATTCTTGCAGGTATGTCAAGGGGAAAGGTCTGCAGAGAGTATCACCATGCGGGTCTTTGACCCATTCACATCTCCACACCGAAAGGTCATACAAGTGATAATGGTAATGTAAGATGAGGAAAGACGAGGCTCAGCTGCTAGAAAATGAAGGTAAAAAGAAGGCCCAGACAGATAGCTAGAAAACAATCTAACTTTCACTGACTTCAAGATCCTGCTATGGCTTCCGATTCCACTCAAAGTAAAAGTCGCGGCCTTCCGTGTGCCCTGCCAGCACTTGTTTCCTATTTGATCTCATCACCCCCTGCTCTCCTCCTCCCTTCCTCTGCCCCAGTCCCCTCTTCTCCTCCATGCCGCTCCTCAAAGCACCAGACATGCTCTTGCGTCGGCGTCTTTGTACTCAGGTTGCCCTGCCCAGAATGTTCTCACATATCTGCTTCACTCTCTCCCTTACCTCCTTCAGGACTTTTTCCATGAGGCCTATTTTAGGCCACTCTATTTCAAATTGCAACTCTTTCACCTCTTTATTTTTCTTCACAGCACATATCACCTTTTAACACACTATGTTCTTCGCTTACGTATTTTGTTTATTGTCGGCTTTTTCTTTCCTGAATGCAAGTTCCACGAGGAAGCAGAGGTTTTCCCTGTGGTCTTTATCACCCAGAACAGTGCCTGGCATATGTTAGGCACTCGGGGCATATGTGTTGTACAATGATGAATATTGGACTTGCTGTTCTTGGCACCATTCCTATGGGCCTAGATGCTCCAGGGAGTCACAAGTCTTGAGCACAGGGGGCTCACACACAGGTATCAAGGTAGGGGATGTAATCCTGTAAGTCCTCAGAGGGCTAATGTGTTTAAGACTCAGCAATAGAGTCCTTCCAGTCTGAAGAATGGCCACCCAACTGACTTTGAGAAATAGGTATAAGATTAGGAACACCAGTGAGTAAGTCTCTGTCATCAGGACCCTTCAGGTGTCAGAAAATAAAAACCAGTGTCAAGATCTGTCCCCATGAGAGAGAGCAGTCATGTATTGAAGGCAATATATGTGTGAAGTTTGGAGGCAACCCCCTTAGTATCCAAATTACCCAAGGCCTATAGACAAGATTGGGCTGTGTGTACTTTGATGTGGCTCTGGACTACTCTCCTCCCCCAACTTCCTGGCAAAAATCAGCTCACATCTCAGCCTGGCCTTTATTAGTCCAGATTCACATCCTGAGGCTTCTCCTGGGATTATTTTACAGGCACGAATGGCATTTCAAAACTGAGTTGGATGTCTGGGACAGATGAGAGGTAAAAGATGTCTGAGGATTTTATCACCCAGTTCCTCATGGAGATGCTCAGTTGTAAGATCTTCAAGGGCCAAGTGCTTCTTGTACAAGTTCTTACATAATCCTCATGCTGACCTCATGAGGGAGACATGTTTAAACAGCTGAGGAAAATGGGTCTACAGAAAGGTTCAGTGTTTGTCCAAGCTCACATGGGAGGTGGCAAGTGGCAGCATGGAGGTATTCTTCCAGATCTAGCCCTGAAGCTATGTGTGTTTGTCTAAACCACATTGTCACATGATATCAGTGCCAACAAGCTGGGTCTTTTCTGCCTGTTTGCTCACAGCTAGCCTGCCTGAATTGTGTCAATGTGACCTCGCTGATCTGGAAAGAACATTGTATGGTTTGGCCAGCAACCAAGGCATAATGGGAACAAACAGAGCCTAAGTTGGTTTTAATGTATAGCATGGTGACTATTATTAACAATACTGTATTGTATATTCAAAAGTTGCTAAGAAAGTAGATCTTAAAACTTCTCATCATAAGAAAAAATTGTGTAACTATATATGGTGACAAATGTTAATTAGACTTATTGTGATCATTTCACAATATATACAAATATCGAATTATTATGTGGTGCACCTAAAACTAATATGCTGTATGTCAATT
>NW_024349505.1:701702-888312 GCF_902729225.1 Pteropus medius | reverse complement strand
AAAAAAGAAAGAAGAATTTTGAGAGGAAAAAGCCGAAGTGGTCAGAGGACTCCATAGACCCACAGAATATCTCTTTCCAGGAAACCAGTTAAAGGCTGTGTTGATATTTACTCTTCTCATTAGTTGTAAATGAGATTTTGGTAGAAGATAGTCTTAATTATTCTAAGCAAAGGACAGTGCTTAAGAAATGAAATACCAGCACCTGAATTACATCATTGGGTTGATGTGCAAGATGGCTGCCTTGTTCTGTGGAGCAATTTTAAAACACTTTAGAGATATCATTTTTTTTGTACCTCACTATTATTTCAGAATGTCGACTGTTCAGCAAGGATGACTCCCCTCCACTTATGTTGAAGAGAACTGAGGTAGCAGAGATAAAGACTGCTTCCTACTGCCTTTTTCTTCCCAGCAATTCTGATTGCCCTGCCTCATCCAGGCAGACTTCTTCTCATCTCTAATCTACCTTCCATTGGGGATGAAAGGTGATATCCAGATGGCTGGAAAAAGAATAAAGTCCTAGCAAAGTTTAAAAAAAAAAGATCCCAAGTCAAGCCTGATTTGTGTGTTCTTTCTGTCAGTCTGTGAGTAGGTCCTATGGTAGCCAGACAGATAGCTTCCTCAAGCATTAGAGAACAATGTCCTTCACTAGGTCTCAATGCTGACTGAGCCTGGAGAAGGAGAAGATTACTGAAACACCCACGTCAAAGTGTTTGGCTAGCAAGACGAGAAATGATCTCCCTCAGGAGTTTTCTCTGCGTGGGGCCCATTCTGTTTTACTTCTCCCAGGATGTGGCTGCAAGCCCCATTGAGGTAGCAAGTGGTATCAAATGCAGAATTCATCCAACAAATGTATTAATTCAGCAAATATTTTTTGACCATTCAGCATGTGCTGAGAATTCTAAAAAATGCATGTGAAATTAAACCTTGGGTTGTGAGTCTCCAAG
The DNA here is from genome assembly GCF_902729225.1 of Pteropus medius. NCBI lineage: Eukaryota > Metazoa > Chordata > Mammalia > Chiroptera > Pteropodidae > Pteropus > Pteropus medius. Next base: position 887,368 of record NW_024349505.1, on the reverse strand, counting down.
GGTCATGCAGTCATCTTTTTTGATGGTGATAGGAACATGAGTATTGTGAACTAGGTCATACATGGAAAAATTAGTCACTGGTGCTCCTTGATGCATTTTATTAAGGCTGTCCTTGGCCCTTGCATTTCCCCATAGCTATCTATTACATTTCCCTGTAATAGACCAGGGACACTTGATGTTCTTGATTATAAAGTGGCCTAATTGAATGGCTACATATTCTGGATTATTTTCTTAGACCCATCCTCATCTAATGTTACCAATTCTGGGTCTCACTATTTAGAAGTTCAGATAAACTCATTCAGGTTAATGTTCATAATTCGTTAACATATCACCCTTATTAAAATTACATTTCAAAGCAATACATTATACTTCCACTTAATGGAATGACCAATGGTGGACAATTTGCAGAGCATAGCTGCCTCACTAAGTATATTGGTCCAGGATGTATATGTCATTCCCAGCACATATCATTTAGTTTAATGGAGTGAGCAGTCACCTGTGGAAACAGCCCTGTTTCTGGGGTAGAGGGAGACAGATATCACCTGTTCTAATCCCAAGTAACGCAGGTACTCCTTGATTTCAAGAGAATCCCATCCATCTTCTCTGCAGACTCAAAAACAGATGCTATTTCTCAGGTTTCTTTAAAATGCTATCGGACAACCAAATAGCCTTTTAGAATTCTGATGCAATCTGTGGTTACCATGACTACAGTCCTTGGCACTGTACATCAAGTGTGAACATTATCAGTGCTTCTCCAGATGCCAGCAATCACTTTACAGCATGTCGCTCCCTGACATCGGTGTGCTTTTGCTTCTAAGTGCCTGCACCTGATGATCTCTCCAGAGGGAAGCCCTTGGGCTGCTAGAACCTTTGCTGAAAGTGTCTGGGAGTTTACATCCCCCTGGAGTAGCCCTTAGCCAAGGATTAATGTGCAAGGGGTATTGAAAGTCCAGCTCAGAGGCAGAACTTCAGAATTCCTCTGCAAGACCTGGATAAAGTTACCCTTAGTGCGATTTCGCCTGAATCACACAGTTATTTGGCTTTCTCCTCCCCTTCTCTGTTTTCCCCAGCTCTTCATCAGTTTTTCCTGGGCCTGGGAGCACTTTCTTTATAACTCATTTGCACATCCTCGTTCCAGGTCTTCTGGGGAACTCAGTTTAAGACAGTACATGAAGACAAGCAGCACGCCAAACCATTGTCCACAGGGGGCAAAAATAACAATGTTTCAGACTAAATGAAGGCTTCTCGAAAATGTATTTTACTTCAAACCAGAAGCCTCTTTGACCTGATATACACGTGCACACACTCGCCCCCTCCCCCCATGCTCTTCTTGGGAGCTTTCACAGCATTTAACAGGCTATGTGTCTGACTAAAAACTCCTGTGTTCTGATTACTGTTGGAATTTTACGTGAAACGATTGAAGAAACCACGTGCTTCTGGGCAACCACAAAGCCCTGTGAGCTCTCTTGGACAGGAAGGTGCACAAAAGCCATGGGGATGAAAGTGGCATTAAATATTCCTCTCATAAAACACAGACCAAAACACACTGAGCACTGTGTTAATTTTCTGATAATCCATTTGGTATGAATATTTTTGCAATTTTGATGAAATCGTGTAAAATATAGCAGGCTACAGGCTGGGCCCCTGCTTGGAAGACGAGGAGGAATGAGACGATGCAGGTTATATCTCCTTAGCTGCAGTTGGCAGCAGGTGGGTTACAGTTAATGTCTAGATTCTCTCTTACACTGCGCCAGGGAATTGCTGGTAGAAATCATACTCTCCCATAATGTCATGACCCCAGCCCAGATTGCTTAGGGAAGAAATTTTAAAAAATACATACTTGCTGATCCTGTGATATATTAAATGCTTTTGCCAACCACAAATGATATTTCAGGACTACTGATTTGTCGTGAGGAATAGTCATTCAAGAGGCTATGAAGGGCGCTAACCACTCCTCACAGCACGGTTTTCTTTATAAAGCCTCTGAGCTCTTAAACCATCAACCAAAATTGATTGGTTTAAGAGAGACCAGCTTACATGTATGCCAGAATCAAACCTAACTAAATTGGGGATTTGTGATGAAAAATGATTAGGTCCCAGAATGGACAGCATCAGGCAGAAGCAACAAACTGAGACAGTCAGCGTGTGTCTTCCTCATCAGTGAGGCTAAATTAGTGAGTCTGAATGAACTCAAGCCAGCAGTCAAGGGTTAACCATATCCTATTAGTCAATCATGAAGAGTGGATCATGCCAATGAGGCAACTTGATAGGCTAGACCCATAAATGAATTGATAACAAAAAATCAACATATGATTAATTCATTATTTACTATTACTTCTTAAGTGAAAGGATAACTTTCTTATTAAACAATAGTATGAAGTGAATGAATCAAGTTGCTGACCCTCCAAGAGGGAGATGAAAATCAATCAAGAGCTAGCCAATGACTAGACAATGCCCAAATTTTCTTACAGGGTTTGGTACACCCTCTAAGAAATAAGATGAAATCACAAACCATAGCAGGTAAACTAAACCTAACACAAATGAGTCCAAGCTTCATTTTCTACTTTGTGGACATTGAAAAATTTCTTCGCAAGCATTGTATAACTATCTGGGATGAATAAATTAAAATAGGCCTTATAGACTAGCTTAATTAGGTCTGTGGCTTATAAATTGACTACTTATATTCCATTTCTAGTACAGTTACTGGCAATAGCACCCAGCACATTGCAATGATGATAATAGGTTTAAAATAGAAGTTTTATGAATGAGATCTAATATGATACTTGCCCTAAATCATCTTTTACTATTATAAAATGATATAAAATTATCACAATCAAGAGTAATAAATGTACCTTGAAATTTTCCCAAATATTTTTCAAACATATTTATTTTCTTGAAGGAAGGCACAAGGGCCAACTTCCCATTCACTGTCTCTATGTCATTCTTTCTCACTGATGCTGGTGGGGGCCACAGACTCCTCCTTAGCACAGTGCTCCAGATACTAGGTGCCAGTTAATGGTAAGAAGGAGTATACCTATTGAAAAGATCATGGATTCGTGATAGAGAAACACGAGTTGAAACCTAAATTTCATTAGATTTTATGACATTTAAGAGGGGATGGTTTAAGATGAGGTGAAAGAGGAAATTGAGAGCCACATCCTTTCTGTACAATTGCCAAGCACTACTTTCTGAGCCTTAGATGTATTAACTCATTTCATCCTCACAAAAACTCTATGCAGGAGATGATGTTAGTTTTGTTTTTTATGTTTTTATTTTATTTTATTTTATTTTAATCTGTGGAATTGAGATAATGAGGCCCAGAAAGTTTAGGAATCTTAGTGAAGAATGCACAGCTGTTAATTGTTAGAGCCGAGATTCAAGCCCACATGTTCTGGTTCCAGGTTCTATATTACTAGGTTGAAAAGAACTTAGCAGAAGAGGTAGAGAACGTACAGAGACTAGAAAAAGTTGAAATCATTAAAATTAAGGAAAAAAAGATTAAAAAGGGCAAGTGAGAAAAGAAACCAAAAAAACAAACAAACCATATTTGTAACAATGTTTTTTTCTAGGATCATAACAATGCTTTAAAAATGTCTCTGATTTTATATATATATATGTATATAATGTATATATTACATATACACATTATATGGTTATATATTATACATCATGACAAAATATATATTATATATGTGGGTATATACTCTTGTACATATCAACAAATAGTGACAATATGACATTAAAATTTTTTGAAATATAAAATAACACTAAAATTTGACCTTTTCCAATTATTCTGAGTGATAGTCCATTTTCTGAAGAGGAGTGAAGGGTAAATGTCAGATGCTTGAATCACAGAATACTGAAAAGGTTAAGGCAAAAGCAAAGCGTTGCTATCATTCTTGTAGTATGAGACATGGTAATACGTAAATTTACTTTATTTTGAGATTGTTCTTATGGTGCCATGAAAGTCTATTTTCATGGACAATGATTAGGACAAAAATGCAGGATAGTGAAGTTCAAGACTCAATTCTCGAAAGTCATCATCAAACTTTTCTTTAATTATTTAAGAAAAAAATCATAATGTCCTGTGTATTTCCTAGAGGACATGACTATCTACCTGTTACACACTATTCTTATAGTTTATCAGTGGACAACGAAAAAAAGTCTATGACTTACAGAATAAGCACTAGAAAAAGAAGAAAAATGAGAAACTCTTAGATGCTATACATACCAATTTTTTTGCTGGGTTTTATTTCAATGTCCTAGATAACATTATACTCAGAGAGTACTATAACAATTATGAATACATGATCTTTTTAGTAGATATAATTCCCCTCACCTTTGAATAAGATGGCTATTCTATAAGAGTTTGAAAAACATTATTTGATATCCCTATAATCCACTTACACTGGATACAGTAATTATCCATCAAATGGTACTAATATGAAAACAAAACTATCATTTAGTTGGTTAGTATCTTTAGCTATTTATTCAGTTGTGCAAAAATTGATTCCAAAATGAAAGCTTTTTGTGACTTGCAAATAGGTATTATCATCAAATTCATCCTAGGGAAATTGTTTTAAAAAATGTCTGTGGAAACTTTTATGGCCGTAGCTGTAAATAGAGAGTAAAGAAGAAAGTTCAAGGAATCAAGATTCAAGAAAAAAAATTAAAATAACATTTGCCTTAATTATCCACGTTTTTCAGAGAGTTCGTGGTATATCTCTCACCGCAACTGGTCACATATAAAAGTAAAGACTCAGGCTATGAGTCAATGTTTTGTATGATAACAGATGTTTAGATGAACTTTCAACTTCCATCCATAGTAGGATGCTATGCTGCACTCCTACCCAACCTTTGATTAACTTGCTCACTTGGAAAGCTAATTAGATGTTTCGTGAGTACAACAGAGAAGTCTGGGTCAGGAATTCATATCCTCTTCTGTTTCTCCAGTGATTCAATCCACACACTCTACATCAAGGGTAGAGACTCTAACTACAGCATAGGCACCCGTATCCGGCACCATTCCACAGAGCTGCAGGGACAACTGGCATGACTCTTATAAACCCTGCCTGGCACATGATGACAAATGAAGGTGTCAGAGTAAAGGAGGAGGCTGGATCTGCTTGTTAGAATCAGAACAGATGCTGGCCATATTTAGAATGTGGCAGGTGGAGAAACATCTCTTCCCTGGCCTGAAGCTGGAAATCGGTTCTGACAGTGATTCTATTAGGGGACTCCTCCATCAGTCTACTTGTTTGGCAAATACTACCATATAGTCTCTCCGTTTCAATGGAATGTTTGGTTTGTTTTTAATAGATAACTGGTGATAAAATTCTTTCATACTGGAATCATCTTGGATGGGTGGGGTAGACTTCCCAAATAAAGTCAATCTGTTCTCCTCAGAGTAGTCATTGAATATACTAGTTCTCTCTGAAAAGCTTCCTAAGTGTTCCATACTCATGCCCAACTCTTGGCCTTGCTCACACTATCCCCATCCCTTCATATACATCTCTATCTTTTATATCTATAATCTTTTCAAAGCCAAATCTTCTCTTTACCCATAGCCTTCCTTGATTAATGCTCTTGTCTGTCTCTACACTGGATATGTAATGGAACTTAGCGTTTTTCTTCACCTAGAGACTGAAATATGTTTCACAATGAGACAGTCACACTGCAGTATAGTCAGTCAAGACCCCAAGTTAGTGTGAGGTCTCTGCAGTGAGACAGGCCTGAGTTTTGTTTCCAGCGGTGACGCTTCATTCCAGGTGCAAGTTATTTAGCCCCTAAAAATCTCAGTTTTCTCATTTCTAAAGTGAGAATAATAATAGTATTTACCTCATACAGTTGTTGTAAGCATTCAGTTAGATTAAATTAGGCAATGCATGGAAAGTGTTTATCACAGTGCCTGGCCCGCGGTAGGTGCTCAGTGAACATTTCTTATAGTTGCATTAACTCCCATTTCTTTACTTAGTTGCAAGCTCCTTGAGGTCAGACACTCATTTTCTGTTCCTTTCAATCCATGGCAAAATTTTAAGCTGACTGTAGATTCTAGCATTTCATTTTACATGCTTAGTAAAATCATATTGAATTTGTGTCATTTCTCAGTTTCAGAGTAATAAGAATAGCAGAGAGTAAAACTAGTCACTGATGTACAAAAACAGGGACTTCATTTTGTTTTCTGGTGGTGGGTCTGCCATGAGGAGCAGACATGGCTTCGCCTTCAGTGAGCGACTGTGTGGTCAGAGTGACAGGCATCACTGTCCTGTCCTCCTTACAGCACCCGAATCTTCTGAAAGCACCAAAACTGAGAGGAAAGATTTGACAGAGAGAAAGCAGTTTGCATAAATACACTTTCACTTATTAATCACTTTCTTTCAAAAGGTTAAGCTGACTGCAACATAAATACAGGATTTAAAGCCAGTGGTCTTGAGATTTATAAAGGGTGGTCATGTTCATGACCATCCTTTGACAATATACCTTCAATCAAGCTCTGGTTGGAATTTTAAAAGCTTTCTTAAAATATGGTTGGTTTCTCTTTTTCATTTTCCAGTTAAAAAGAAATTAGAAGAGATTCCACTGCAGTATACTTTGAGGAAAATCTGCTGACTTCAAGACATATTAATTTTGAGCAATAATAGGTAGCACTTTATGGTGTTTCCTTTTACTGAGGAACTCACAGTCATGCCTATTGCATTTCCCAAAACTTATATTTTGCCAGGGCAGCCCAACTTTAAAGATGCTGAGGAATGTGAATATCTTTTTCAGAGTCTTCTGGAGTCAAACCTATTTGCCATCATAGCGTGCTCCCTGGCATGGAGGCCAATCTCCTGCATGGCACAATACGTAAGCTTTGCAGAAGTTAGATTATTTTAATTTGCTGATAGTGCAGGTGGTATGAGGGTGATTTCTGTAACTTCTGATTTCAATATTATCACAAAATGTTTGAAAACAGACCTTTTCTGCATCATTAAATAACTTCTCAATAAATAATGCCCCCAAATACAAAATCATTGAATATAAAATCAGCTCTATTTTTTGCTGGTTCTTTTATTTAAATTAAGTCAAATGTGAGGATATCCAGATTCTCTGTGACCATTTCATCTTTAAAATGAAGCTAAAAATTGGCATTTGGAGTTTCTTTACTGACTTTAAAGCTGGACTTCTTGTTAATGCCCACAATCATGTAAATGTCGATTGCCTTTGGGTAGCTAAACAGATGAACTTTCATTTCTGTTTTAGTTGTTTTAGCTATTGCCTCGCATCATCAGTAAGTAATAACCTCTTGGTGAATGTTCACGAACGCAAATTTCTATTTTATATATTTTGAAAGAAGGGCAGAACATACTGACCATAACAGATAAATATTTGCAAGTTTCTTCAGCACTTTTTTTCTTTACATTCGATGCCAAATGTGGGAATTCACCTGTAAAGGCCCTGGAAAATGGCATAAAGCTGTGCTATAATTAGGCTAAATGACCACAGTCGTTTGTGGCTTTGATACTTCTCCAATAAAGGTTTCTTATTTGATGAATAATTTTTCAGTCACAATAAATAATTTCAACATAAAGAGCTTTCAAGGGTCTATATTGTTTGTCTGCAAAAGAAAATAGGGCAAGCATTTCTCTCTCTCTCTCTCTCTCTCTCTCTCTCTCACACACACACACACACACACACATACACACACACACACACACACCACACACACACACACACACATAACTGAACCATGTTTTTGCAGGGTTCAGTGGAGGGAGCACTTTTTCACTGGAAAGTGTAACATTTTCAAAGGGATGAATCATAAAATTCAGGAAAGATTTAACCCCATTTTTCACAGACATTATTAATCATATTCTGTGGGGGCTAACAGGATAGATGATTAAACAGCATTCTCTAAACAGCCATAGATTATTTGTCTTTATATTTTAGAACTGGAAATTACCATCAGAAGATCCATAGAGCAGGCCAGAAGGTGCCTGAAATCACCATAAGGAAAAATACCACAGAATGGTATGTCTGCCCCCTGTCAGCTGAGATGATTCCCAGGCAGACATTACATGGCAGTCACATCATCATAATGGTTATACTCGAGAAAGCAGTTTGTAAAACAAGCACCAAACAACTGGGCATAATTTTCATCATAATCTTCAATCTTTAGCCTGAACAATGAAATTTATCCATGAAAAATGTTAAATATTGGTGTTCCAGATGATAAGATGATCCAAGTTATCTTTGAACATTTTTTTGTTTAAAAAGATGTTCACATTGGCACTTAAAAAAATAAATCAGAAAATAATATGGCTTCAAGTGGACAAGTAAATATGGATTTTAGGGAAGTCTTTGGATTATCTATTGCTTTCTTCTTGATTTGGTTCCATTGATAATTTCTCCCCAAGTTTTCTAATAAGTTCTGCTAGATCTTCTGAATTCTGAGTTTTTTCTTCTAGAAGTTCATAGCGGAGACTTGAGATGTCCTGTTTAATTTCCTTCAGTTCCCCTTTGAAAAACAAGTGTGATAAGAAGTCAACTGTAAATATGTAATGCGGAGAAACTAGCAATTCTGGGGTAGAGTGAAATCAGTTCTAATTCCATGCACATCTGTATTTTGAATCATTTCAAAGTAAATAACTTCCTAATAGGGTAAGTTTCTATTTTTTCAGCTAAGTATTAATAAAAAAACTATTGAGAAAAATTCTAACAAAAGTCCTCTGAAAGTAAGTGAAAGGAAAATACTGCTGGCAAATGTTGCAGGAATTGGGAGGAACAGCCCCTCACCTTTCTCAACCACTTCCTCTTCCCTCCAAGCTCCCCATCAAAATAATAGTTACTTATCAGGCAAGTGGCATCTGTCCCCAGCTGCGAAGAAATAACCTGTTTCCCTAGAACTTAACAGTATTGATGATTGGTAAGGTACTATCTTCTCTTCCCCTTGAAGCTCACCCTTCCCACACATATCTCACCATCTCTCCCTCAGCTCTACCTCAGGCTCCACATCCTGGCTCACGTGACTTGTCCCTGTATTCAACTCACCTTCGTTCACTTCATCACTCTCCTTATCAATCTGGGCTTTTAGTACATATCTTTTAATAAGCCTCTTCATTATTTTCTAAAGGGAGAAAAGAAAAATCCATCTCATCTTCATGACCAATCTCTCATTTGGCATAAGTTTGAGTCTTTCTCTATTTAGTAAGCTCTTTAGAAGCAATGACTACCAAAGATTAAGATGATTTCCCTGCCAAGGAATGCACTCTATCTCCATATTTTTAAAGCATTTTTCATATCACCTGGGCTAATGACTCAAAAGTTAATTCTTGAGAAAAGAGCAGTTTAGAGCAAACATCTAATTCTTAGTTCATCATTGTATTTTATTTGAAAAGTATTAGAGCAAGACAGAGCCTTTCAGTAGGACAGGTTAAAGGTGTGCAGTACTACAAGTGGAAACAGAAAATTAAGCAAATGTGCAGTTATTTATGTTTTTCCCCTCCCTTACCAAGAAATGTAGCCATCTTTGTTTATGCTTGCTAGTAATTTATGAATAGCCAGTTTCAATGTAAAACAATTTCTCCAGTTCCTGAGTTTCTACCATGAGGATGTTGCTTTTAATACATAGTTTTTATGAAAAGTAGGAGGCTCAGCATGTGTACAGGAAGTCCTGAATGGGTATAGTTAAACCAAATCTTACTGCCTAAGCCCAAAATGAAATGGTGGACAGTAAAATTCCACTTTCAGGAATTTATTCTAAGGATGTACTTGAGTTCTTAGACAAATATATTCACAGTAGTACTACTTATGATAGTAGAAAAATCAACTCTTAAATAGGGGATTATTCTAATAAATTATCACATATTTGTATAAATGAATACTATACATCCATTAAAAGTAATATGAATATGTTTTGTGGAGTAAAAAATTATTACTCATTATATAAATATTATTAATTCATTTATAGGATATTAAAATATGTATAAATTATACACATTCATATAACTATCTGGCAGAATATTCATCAAAAGTAAGTAGTCATTATTTGTCAGTGGTGGAGTTTGAAGTGAACTTTACTTTTCTTTATGTCTTTAGGAAGGACTGACTTTTTATAATGAACATGGAGACTCTAAGCTCCATGATGTTAAGAATTATTCTATTTTGTTTACTGAACTATCTCTAATACTTAGAAAGTGCCTGGCACGTGGTACTCAATAATGTTTGTTGAATTAATGCATTATTTTGACATTGAAAAAATCTTACACGTTCATTTTTTGTGTAAAAAATCACATGGTTTGAGATTCTAAATATTACAGATAACTAGCCTTATTTCTTCAAAAATTCATCCTTACCTGATACTGTCTTGGAGGATTATTGAAACTATTTAATTGGAAATCTTCTGAGCTCCTTATACTTGATTGTTTACTATGCCCAAGCTGTAATTTGAAAAAAAAATTAGAAATTGATTCTTATCTAATTTTTCTTCTAAATAATGTGATGAGATTTATCAGTTATGTATACAAACTAATAGTCTCATATTATATATAAATAATCTTATATATATATGGTGACATTTTAATTTAACTTGTTTTATATTCTGTCTTCTGAGACAAATCATGGGCACTTTAGGTGTGTTCAGTCTCTCAATGGTTATTAGAGTTTGAGGAGTTTTTTTTGACTTCGTGGCTATCAATCGTGTTGTCATGAGAGTCATGCTTTAACCTTTTCACAGAAGCAGTTATGATAGAGGAAGAAGCAAACAAGTTGCAAAAATAATGGTGATGACCTTGGAAGTTCATTGGTGACCTCAGAAGTTCACAGGACAGTATGATTGATTACAACATTCCTGCTGTAGAGTGTGATGGGGATCTTGAAGAAATACCAGGGAAGACTCTTGTGGAACAGAATTCAGGTGCTAAGAGAGCACTAATTAATCCATTTGAATTTTAGGATCTGAACAATATCCCATTTGGGCAGCACTTTTCAAATAAGATATTTGCTTGAATAAGCAAATAAAGAATTAAATCGATCTGCAATAAAAGTTTTAATATACCATGTTAATATGCTAAGAGGATGATTAAAAAAACTCTTTAAGGCTTTTTCTAAAGAGAAAAAATAATTTTCCAAAAAACAATAAGGAGAACCTGAGTGAAAAGAGCAACTCTAAATTTGTATGTTTTAGGTATATAACTGTTTCCGAGGATGAGAAACTCCAAGACTGTCTTCAAAGACAGCTATGATTCATATTTCCCAAAGACATCTATATTGCTATAAGTACGGCTCAATGATACTAAATTAAAATTCTTGAGTTCGGGTTTTGATCTTTAAATGCCTACATAGTGAATTAAAACAGCTATGTATATAGTCATCCATTGAACAAGTATGTATTGAATGTCCTCTATATGTAAGGTGCTGTGCTAGGTTATGGGTTCTAATGAAGAATGTAAACAATTATGGTCTAGCTGAATTATAATAATAAAAAAAATGTGGCAAGGCTGATAAAATCCATAAGAAACAATACACTATTTTGAGAATATTGTTTAGATAGCATCCTTTTTCATGTAACTATTTCCCTTTTTCTTTTACCTTCTCTAAAACTATCAGCAAAATGTCCATTTTTTTCACTTCATACATATTTTTAAAAACTTTAAGATAAAATTATACAATTGACCAAATTAATCAGAGAGGCAGCTTGGGTTCTTAAGAAGATCCCTTCACAGATGCCTGAAGACTAAAATCTGGTTCTGCCACAAGTTAGCTGTGAAACACTAGGCAAGATGCTGAAAATTTCTATAATCTCTTCTGATAATAAAGGGAGTGGTCTAGTTGACCTTCCATAATCCTTCAAGTTCTACTATTTTATGAATTTTTTGAAATTAATGAAAACTTCAACATATTTTAATAATATATTTAATTTACTTTTAAATAATATAATTATTCACTATTTTTATAGTGATATAATTATTCCTAGCTTTCAAACTATAATTTATACCTTAAAGACATCATTAAATGTTGTGTCCATGTTCAAGTTCACTTTCATCCCCCAATTTTTATGATAAAGCATGGAGGGTGAGGACAGATTCATAATCAGAGGCAAAGGATCCAGACAAAGAGAAATTTTGTGTATTATCCTTTTAAATCATTTATTATCTATTCATGAACTCACAACTTTATAGTTGCAAATCTTAATTTTATGTCTCCTTTCATTAGAAACTACTAGTACATCCAAAAAGTGTTCATGGAAATAAGAAAGTGAAAAACTATGCTTCTTTAGGATTTTTTTGAACGCAAAACTGTGGTCTTGAATACTCGATATACCAATCACTCCCAATTAAGGCAGCTCTATGACCCGCCATGCCTATGGAGATAATTCTTTTTTTTTTTTTTAACTTAATATTTATTAATGTCACACAGGCCTTCTTTCATTTGATCTTTTCTAATTTAAGGTCTTTGACTTTTTTATTCCCAATCCCTGAAACCTTCCTTTCCTGGCTTTTTGCCTAGCTTACTTGTTCTGTCTCATCCTTTAGATTTTTGCTTAAAACATAAGCTTCTCAGAGAATCTTTCCTCACCTACTCCATTAAAAATAAATTTTGAGCAAGTTAGGCCTTTTGTTTCCTTTTGTTTCCAGTTATAAAGTATATAACATACTTTATAACTGATAGTTATTTTATTCACTGGCTTAATTACATGTTTATTGTCTACATTCTCCAGACTCCATGGAAGGATGGACTTTGCTTAGTTCATCCGAGTGTCACTAGTTGCCAGCATAAGCAAGTGCTCAAAAATTGTTGGTTGGTAAAATGAATGAAGAATGAAGTGCTTTGGGGTCACTGATGGATTTCACTTGGTTTCTGAACACTTTGCTATACAAGATATACACAATCCGGGTTCATGAATTGGTTGCAGCTCAACTACATTATAAAGGTACATCAGAAACATGGTAAATTGGTTTTAAAGCATGAGGCAGATGCCTTACAAAGTAACACACTGAATGACACAGAATAGGTAATAGTGCCAAGAAAACAAACAAACAAACAAACAAACAAACAGAAAACAACGTTCTATTTATTTGAGAATGTGTGTGATTGTAGATTTTCCAGCGTATAGATGTTGAAGTGCCAAGGCCACAGCTACAGTGTGTTCATACAGTTTCAGCCCAACACACAGCTCTCCTCTGCATGCACTCAGTGGATAGAGCTTCTCAATTGAGACATTTGTGACACTCTGGGCTAGACAATTATTGTCAGGGACTTTCTGTGCATTGTAGAATGTTTAGCAGTGTCCATGGCCTCTACCCACTAGACACCAATAACAACTCCCTTCTCTGGTTGTGATAATCAAAAATGTCTCTAGCTATTACAAATGCACCCTGGGGATGCTGGTGGTGGGGGTGCAAAAATCACTCTGGGTTGGGAACCACTGGTATAGTTAAATGATATGTGACTGGCTAAACAGTTGTAAATTCGTTTAGTTTATTTTTATGTCACTAGTTCTACTCTACACTTGAAATATGAATTTGGATGCAAAAATAACATTTTTCAGAAAAAAATCTAATCAGTTTATAATACATCATAGATATTCAATATTAAATGTTAAAATTGAATAATACCAAGAAATAGCATGTAAGGACAACCTTAATGATGCAAAGAAGCATTATCACCACTTGGTGGCAGAAAATTCTAATATATAATTGTTTCTAAGTACAGCTACTAAAATGCACTGGAAAGTCAAGGGAATTCACTTTGCACTATCCATAGTATTTAAATCTTAGAGATTGGGTCTTTATAAATGATATTGACATTTATAATGTGATGAGAGTGGAAGAAAAAGCTGGTTGAGTGGAAGCAGGAAGGACTGGGTATAAGCTTTGTTCTTAATCTGCAAATATATACTCCAATTCTGAAGGATCCATCGCCTATCCTTTTTTATGCCTCTTACCACATTTCCTGCATCCTTTATGTTTTTTCTCTTTTTCATTTCCTAGTAATTACTTTATTAGCATTTCTCATCTTGTCATAACTTCACTGTAGAATTAGAATGAGGAACTAAATAGCTTGTTTGTTTTCCATTAAGAAAAACAAATAAGCTTTAGTCTTTGGAATTTATTAGGCCGTTGGACACAGCAACAGTTCTAAGTGTCTCCCGTTCTCCACAAGCATTAAATGTCCTGAGGCCAAGAGCAAAACCACAGACTGAAAAGGTATAGGCAATATATTGAGTCAGCAGGAAATGAAGGCATGAAATGAAGCCATGTGGTACAGTACTGGTAAATCACTTGCTTTGGAATCAAGTATATATGATTTGAATTCTGGCTCTGTCACTTGTCTGAAATGGGACACTGGGCAAGTTGTTTCACCTCTATTATCCTCAGGTTCTTCATGTATAAAATAGAGAAAACAATGTTACCAAACTCCTAGAGCTAATGTGAGGATTAAGGAAATAAAGTATGTAGAATATGTAGCTTGACATACAGTAGGCATTCTACAATGTGAGTAGCTGTTATTATTGTACAGAAGTTATAAATATCTACTCTGTGGCTTTAGGCCTATTTCATGGTTAGTTATAATCTAGTTTATTTATTCTAGAGATACTTTGCCAAATATTGCTTTTTGCATGTCCAAGCTCATGACTAAGTTATTCAGGGAATGAAATATTCAGTGATTCCCACACCCAGATGAGCAATAGAATCTCCTGAGATCTTATTAAAAATACACATTTCCAGGCCTCGTTGCCAGAGATTGTAACTCAACAGACCTGAAGAAGAGGACTGGGAATTTATACAAAATCAACCAGAGAAGTGGTCCTGGTGATAGCGATGAATTGGAGCCACTACTTTATGTGATTGTTTCCTAGGATGATTTAAAAGATGGCCTCTGGTTTAATTAAAAGTTAAAGGCTATAGTTCCTGGATATGTAACTGATTTTTAAAAAATTTCCACATCTCACTCAATCCAGTGCAGAATGGACCAAAAAATGCTGAAATAGCATGTTTATGCTCCATATTGACTTACTGTACATGGTGCAAAAATCTGCTCTAAAACTGACAACTTGAAAGTGATCGTTCTAGAGCTAGAACACAGCAGTTATTCAAAAACTTATTTGGCATTTTTAGGTTTAGACATGTGATACAGTATGGCAAAGATTGCCTTTATTTTATGCTACCCTTTCTGACTGCATATCTGAAAAGCTAATGCTACCAACCACCAAAGTCAGTGATCTTCAGAAGGATATAATTAAAAATAACAAATAAATTTGCTTACTTTGTTTTAAAAAGTATTTTTATATGGCACATCCTACTGATTTGTATGGTGTGCCCAAAGCAGATGTGAAAGAAGCATTTGGGCAACCTAACCACGTTAACCTTCAAGGAGTCAGAGAGAAGGCCTGAGTAAAATAGAAACTTAACTGTGTTATTTTAGATGCAGAATTTATGAAAAGGAATAAGCAGAAGCCATGTGAATTGGATGAGGAATAATGAACCATGAGAGTTTTTCTAAGCACATATGAGGGCCAAACATGCTCTAGCAGGAATTCATCTCAGTAACAATAGGCAAAAATGACTGAAAATGTAAATGATTGCTTTAAAAAACATTTTCTCAGGAATATAATTAATGTACCATGAAAAAGCAAGCTACGTGAAATGTGCCTCAACTTTTGTTCATCACAAGCTTACGTAACAAAGGAAAATAAAGTATACGTTTGCATTGATTTGGTCTTCCAGGAGTCAAATTCTAAGACAAAGTTAGAAGTAGGAGATGTATTTAGAATTATGCCGATGAGAAATCATGAGAAGTGGGATCAGGAGGAGGCAGAAAAAGCTTCTAGGCTGTGAGGCTCGCTTCCCTGTGAAAGGGGGAAAGGTAAAAAGTCAGCCAGCCCAACAGGGGGCTCCAGTGCAAAGACTGCCCCAAGAGGGGTTCTGTGCTGGCAAGAAATGTCCATTGTGGGAAAGCTGAGGGGAATTCCAAAGGTGCTGTAGCTGGAGGCTGTCAGCTGACCACACTCCTCGAAGCAGGCTCTCTCCTGAAAGAAGATGAGTGGCACATCTCCATGGCTGCCACATTGTGGCAGTTATACAAAAGGGTCTCTAGATGGTGTAACTAATACTGGAATCAACATTTTGTTGATTCAAAACTAGGGTCAGATACCACAGTCTTAGTATTGCTCTTGAAGAGTTTCTTTCAATCGAAGATTTAAAAAAGGGGCTATTGGAAAGTATAAGTGGATCCAACCTGTGTTTAAAAGATATAAAATACATTTTTTCAGATGATTAAAACAAATTTTAATTTTATACATTTTTGGAGAGACTGCAAAGAAAATAAAATTAGTTGATTTGAGAGATACTTTAGTTCCTATCATAAAGAAAAAGAGCATTTGATTTCTCTTGAATTTTTGTCATATTTGTCAGATGATTTTTGGTGTCATGCATTCATCATAATTTCAGCACAAGTAGTTTCTTACTGGAAAACTATAAATTCAACTTACACTGACCTATTTTTGCAAAATTTTTATTAAGTTACTTATATCCAAACAACAAAAGAGCCACTTCTCTATGACAAGTACTTAACATTTGTATAGTTTGTAATTTACAAAACACTAATTTAATCCTCACAACATTCTTGTGTGGTAGGTTGAACAACTTGATTATTCCTATATTTTAGAAGAGAAAATTGAGGTTTAGAGAAGTTAAATGAATTGCTAAAGGTACAGAGATGAGATGAAATCCCAACCTTTTGAATACTTAGTTCAATGCTCTTACTATATCAATACTATATCAATACTTAACATCTATACTTAATATCAATGCTTCCTATTTTTTGCTGGAAGAAAAGTTAGCTTAAAAACAAAACAAAATGTCCTCCCTCCTCTGCATTTTTGTCCCAAGAGGTGGCCTCATAGCATAGCTCTGGTTAACGAGATACAATAACAGAAATTGTTGAAAGGCACTTTCTGAAGGTGGCAGATTCAGCTGGCATGCCCTACTTTTTCTTTTCCCTTATTCTTTTCTCATATCTGAAAAGCAAGTGCTATGGCTGAAGATGAAGCTGTCATCTTGCATCTGACTATCACAAAAAATCCAAGGAAATCACACCCCCTGGCAATAATCTTGTAATGTCTAATTCTGGAGATTTAAATGGGAGGGAGGAAAAACAACTGTTTTGTAAAACACTAATTTTTTTTTAATTATGAGCAACTGAATGCAAGTCCTAGCTTATATGTCACCTTTTTCCTAATTCATTCATTTATAACATCCCTTAGCAGTAAGCATTTATTTTACCCTTACAATTTGCATACTACAAGAAAGAAGCAAATGTTCTCATTATTGGGGATTCTGCCACTCCACATTAGGGACCTGATGCATTTCTTGGGCACATTATAAACTGTGCTGACTACAAACTGTGCTGACTACAATAGATAACCATTGAATTCTCATGATACCTTTTTGACAACTTCTTGACAGCCAAATAAGAAGGGCCTGCTAGATGTGCATACTCTCCACCTGAGCTTTAGTTAATCATATCTCCACCAGATCCCCTGACAAGTTTCTCTATTACTTTAATTTTTCCTTCTTTACATCACTATTCCTATATTCCATCACCCATGGGTTCCCAAAAGTAGTATTTAATATATCTTAAATATACATGTAATTATTTTTGCCAATAACAGATTTCGAGCATTGATAAAATAATTAAATTCTTTAATGTGTCTATTATCTGTTTCTTGAAATTAATTCTGAACATTTGTTCCTTTCTCTGAAAAGATAAGCTTGATCATATGCAAGACTTCATATTTTCAAATATGATCTTACCTGTTTTTTGTCAAGTGATAATTTTGAAAGGTCTTCACGACTTCTCCAAATTCCAAATTTCTTTTCTTCATTTCTCTTTTAAAGATAGATTTTAAAGTGAGTATAATTGCTAATTGTACATTTGGAATTATAAAATCAATTTCACTCTTTATTTCATATTTTAAAAACCATCTCATATAACTCTCCAGCAAGTTTCAATGACAGAAACATTCTTTTTGGGGGTCTACCCTTTGTAAGTACTTAAACATTTCCTTTGGACACCGAATTCACTCAGATTGCAGTTCTAATCAAACCTGTAAACTACACATTTAATTATATTTAGTGAAGGAAATTTTTGCCACTCAACCCAGAAGTTTGAGTTATATGGAATGTTTCTCTTTTTTTTAATTATAGAATCTTATGATTGCAAGGAACTTTTACAACCAGTTGCCTACCCAATACAGGAAGATCTTCTATATAGTCTAATAATGGCCATCCAGCATTTATTGATTACTTGTAGTGACAGAGAGCTCATTACCTCATAAGACAACCCACCACTGTTATTATATGTTTATTTTTCCATTGAACTAAAATTGAACTATTTGCAACTTTCACCCATTGTCTCTCTTCCTATTTTTGAAAGGATAAAAAAAAATTACTTCCTAGTCAAAAGTGGGAATTTTAAAGATATTCATCTGTTCCCCATCAATTCCCTTTCTTCAGGTGAAATAAACATCTCCTAAATTCCCCATTAGATGACACACTATTCACACCTGTCCTCACCCTGGTCCTCCTCTTCTGGGTGCACTCAGTCCTCCTGGACATAGAGTTCTGCACTCAGCAGACTTCTTTGCATAGAGTAAACACCCCCTAACCCCACCCCAGCTCCCACTCCACACAGTTACACACAACATTCCACATGTGCTCTAAAGATTTCTAAATATACTGTGATCACCCTATCCCCTCAGCCAATCAATATGCCTCTTTTGGCTTATTTTTTATTGTTTCTAATTTAATACCCTTAAATCTTTCTTTGTTGAACTCCTTACTTCCAAGCCTAGTCTTTCACTTTGCATGTGAGAAGTTGATTTCTGAACTTTTCAATGTGAGAAGTTACTTAAGAGTCTGTTAGAATCCCCCAAGTCATAATCAGCTACCAATGCTTTACCTAGCTGTGTAAATTGAAGGAGAGGCAAGGGACATATAGCCACAATAGCCAAGCTCTCCCTTTCAAGATCCACTCCAGATAATGTAATACATTATTTTAGTTACATTTCATGAATTTTTCTTACATTCCTTTTTTTAAAATTTCAAACATGCCTTTATTCTCCATAAGTACACTGATTATAATCCAGAAATGTAAACATCCCTAGATCTGAAGATTCAGTATCTACATGGGGTTTAATGCTCTCCTTTGACAGTAGATGCCTCATTGCACTCAAGTGGTCAGTGATCAACTTGTTTATAACCTGAAGTTCTGAGTTCAGGCCAGAAGTTACATGGGTGTTACTGCCCTCAAGTTAGAGTTGAATAGCGATGGGCAGAGCCCTGAATTAAAGATTCTTTTAAATCCCTTTCAGTAGGAAATGTCTAATGTGCTCCTGTTAGACATAAGCGAAAAGCCCATGCTGAGCTAAGTGACTACATTAGGAATGGATGGACATACCATAATGGACTGCTTCTTTTTAAAGACATATAGTACAGTAGTTATAATGGTCACAGCATTTAAAAATATAATTATAGGTCGTGGAGATGCTCTTCAAATAAACAACTAATAATGATTTGGTTCTGTGTCCAGGATATTTTATCTTTTCAAAAAATGTCATCGACAATCTAAATGAGGACAGTGAGGGACTAAAAGCTATGATTGCCTGAAACTTAATAAGCCAAGGTGTCCCCTGCCTGAGCTTAATGCTGTTCCCAAGAAAGGACTAAGCCAGTTGATAAAGTTACTAAAGCTGCCATTTGAGGAATGGAAACTGGTTGAGGAGGAGAAGTCTTTTATTGGAGTGTAGACAAAGGCAGATCTTTCTGTCTTAGAGGTGCTAATTCTTGATATTGACAAAAGACCCTTTCTTTTCCAATTATGAAGTCATTAGCTTGTCTACCCAGCTGAGATATTTGGTGAGGGGAAGAGGGTGGCATAGGAGATGTGAAAGTAAAGAGAACGGCCTATGCTCTTGGGGTGGAAAACTCTTAGAGCCCCTCTGTTTTTCTGAACTATGAACTCTGAAATCACTGGTGGCAGAGTTTAGTCACTAATAGCACAAGTTCATCGAATCACTTGAAGAGTGATTATTTCAAAAGCTCTGGTCTCAGGAGAAGATTAAGCTTTCATACTGGAGCAGCTATTCACTTTAAAACACAAAACAGAACAAAAATTCTTTTTTAATCCTAAGAATTAACTAATATCCAAAATGTTGTCTTGAATCGTGAGATCCATCAGTTTTGACATCATCTAAACCTGTAGGCATCTAGAACACCATTGTAAAAATTTTTTAGGCATGTTTTAGGTTTCTGTGAAAACTTTGTTTAAATGTAAACTTCATACCACACTGTCAATTTTTGTCTTAATAAAACTAGATAGATTTATAATATATATGTAATTATAAATTATCAGGTTAAATTACCTTGTTCATCTCTGCATCCTCCTGGAAACCTTTTTTATGACCCTGGAACAGTTCAGAAATCCACTTTTTAAGCCTCAGTAAGAGATAAAACAGGGATTTTGGACTTGGCACCAGGTTGAAGGGAACTGGAAGAGTTCTTCCCTCTTCAAAGTAGGAAAACCAAAGTTTGGCCCTTGCAAATTTCCATTCCACATCAGCATCATCCTATACAAATACACATGACAGTTCAGCAAGGAAATGCATAAACAGAATTACTGGGATGCTCCCAACATTGTGTCCCTAGATGAAAGTAATGATGCCTGCAAACAGTCTCAGACCCCAAAGACTGCTCCAAGATATTTTTGAAATGTTAAGGTTCTACTCACATACTCTTTCCTAAATCTGTCTAAAATTTTATCAGGCTTATAGAACTACAGATCTCAAAACTTACATGTGTTTATAAATACATTGAAAGATATAAATGTATTTTCCTACATTCTGAAAATACTATAAAAATGATTCACTCTTTTATTCTGCAATGGATCACTCATTTGATTGATTCAGGACACCAACCAAGATTTCTGAAATAAAAATTCATAATCACTCTAAATTTGGGAAATGGTCAGTTTTGAACAACACTCAAAAAAGGTTTGGAGAACAGTGGTATTCATAAGCAATACATTTTTGAATAAAATGTAAATTCATGCTGATAGAGTATTTCTAAATTTTTTTAACAATAACAAATCAGACAACATTTCTCCTCTTCATGCCACTCTCCCACCACACTCATTGATGTTGCATTTGGAAGCAAAGAGTTAAAATTTTCTAGTCCATAAAACAGGGAAAGAACAAAAGAGGGAAAGCAGTCTGTATTATCACAACCATTACTGAGTTGATCCCTGGAATAGTTAAAACATGGAGGCACAAAATATACCAGTGTATAGAGATTATACCTCAATTTCCTGGAATGAACTATTGATCATTGCAATTAACATGTTTAGCAAAACAATGACCATTGTAACATTATAGACTCCGTAAAGAACGTAACCGATGTTTTCAATGAATTTGTGATTATAGTTGATGACCACTGATTTCACTTCAGAAAGTCCAAATATAGCCCAGAACAGTGTCTTAAAACTCTCCTCGACTCTGGGGGAAAATAAAGAGAGAAAGGAAATAATAAAGTCTATAAATAAATGATAGTGGTACTATACAAAAATAAATTAATGTCTTTGCAAACATGAGAAAATTCTTTACTTCTCTGAACCTCAGTTTTATTTTCTGTAAAATAACTTTTATTCTCAAGGTGGTTGCAAGGATGAGGTAATATTGTGTATATGAAGCACATAACTCAATATCTAGCACATAATAAGTGCTCAGTAATGTTATTAACATGACTTCATAACTACAGATGTTAACATTTAAATAATCCTTAGCTTTGGAAATGGAAGTGTTAAATGCATTGCTTAGTAAAAATAATACAATTTGTTTAGAGTCCTTTTAGGTTTCCTTTTCATCTATATTTCCACTCATACCCAATAAATAGATAATATAATAATAACGTGTCTTAAGGAAAATATGACAATATAAACATAGACACTATTACCAAAATCACTGACATATCTTGGTAGATATTTTGACACATTAGGCATAATTATTGACTAAAGCTAAGAACCTCTGCTTTTTAACCTAGGTGATTTCATTTCTCTGATAAACTGCACTTCACAAAAATATGAATAACACCAAATTATGCTTCAGTTGATGCTTCTCATTGGACACCTAATATCTGAGAAATCTATTCCAAACAGACTACATAAAAAATACATCTGTCCATGGCGAACATAAGCCAATACTCTTGTCACTATTGATAACTCAGAACTTCTTAATGATAAGACGCGACAAATTGAATTGAGAAAGCAGATGTTCTCACAGTCAGCGCCCCAGGTGTCTCATAAGCAGAACACAGCAGTTACAAGTA
This sequence comes from Pteropus medius, assembly GCF_902729225.1. Classification (NCBI taxonomy): domain Eukaryota; kingdom Metazoa; phylum Chordata; class Mammalia; order Chiroptera; family Pteropodidae; genus Pteropus; species Pteropus medius. Next base: position 865,007 of record NW_024349505.1, on the reverse strand, counting down.
TAGACACTGAAGTCAGTGGACAAGGGTTTACATCCCAGCTTTTCTACATACTAGCAGCTATGTAACATTCAGCAAATTATTTAAATTTTCTGAAATTCAGTTTCCTTTTTTTGTGAAACGAAGATAATAAAATGATACATGTGAGAGATTTATTACACTACCTGTCTTTAAACATATTAACTATTATTATTTAATATTGGGAAAGTGCCTATATTTTTGAGCTCTTCCAACTCATTTAGAAATCCTTGCATTTTCCTAAAGAGGAACGGGAGATAAATCTTTATCAAAGCGTTATTTGTCCCATGGATATATAAGAACACTTTTAAGCTAACATTTATTTAATCTACAATTTTCACCATCAAAACATCCAAGAGCACATACATTGTTAAGGTCTCATTTTGTTTTACACAACATTTATTAAATCCGTAATCATTTAAACTCATATTATTTAATCTACAATCATCATCATCAAAACATCTGCGATCACATACGTTGTGAAGGCTTCATTTTGTTTTGCACCAATGTAGTAGGAGTAGAGGTTGAACATTCCAATCATGAAGGCCACAAACACCATGATGAATATGACCATGAACTTGAAGATGTCTTTTACCGTTCTTCCAAGTGATATCTGCAGAGGTCCAAAGCTTTCATTTGCTGGTAAGATATAAGCTATTCTGGAGAAACTTAAAACTACAGCAATTGCATAAAGACCTTCAGATATAATCTGAGGATCAGAGGGGTCCCACTTTATCCTGGCTAGGAAAAAGAAAAGACAGTTATGGTGAGTTTCTTTAAGCTGTTTATTTAGATAACTTCCTTTCTAGTTAAGAATATAATTACATTAGCAATCCAGCTCCCAAAGGAAATCTCTAATCTTAAAGGGTGTCTTTAAGTGTCAGGTATATTTAAATTTATCAATTTCTTGAGAAAATGATCCTCCTGGCTTGCTGGCAATTTTCTGCAAGAATGTAGCATAATGATAAAGAGCTCAAACTATGGCCTCAATATATGTAAAAATTCCACGTATAGATATATATAAATTCCATTCATATATAAATTAGAAAACCTGGCACAAATTACTTAATTTTTCTTAGTATTATTTTGCCATGCTTAAAAATGAGATAATGACACTCCTCCTACCTCTCTCATGTTTTGAGAATTCAATAAGTCAACATACATTCCATGTTTAGAAAGTGGTTGGCACTAAATAAATGGTAGTGTTTATGATTTAATCTTAAACTATAATTACAGTATAATGTAATTTTGGGCTTGTAGAGTACTTTTAGTTATTTAAACTTATAAAATAATTTTTCTTGGGTAGTCAAGTCTATTTTTATAACAAAAATGCAGCAATTGTTCACTTATGAATTTTTCTGAGATTATTATGTCAGATCATCAAAACCCTAATTAAGAAACCATCATGAAGAAAACTGCAAAAGCAATGTGTAAAAAAGAAGAAAAACACGATTATAAATTTGAATTTGTTTATTTGCTTAGAATTGGAATTAGGAAAGGATACAAGAAACTAATAAAAGCAGTTTCTTTTTTTATAACACTTTGGGTATAAGTACTACATATAAATAAATAGATATAATTGAATTTTTATATTCTGCATATTAAAAATTTATTTAAACATTAAAATTAATACTAAAAAAATAGTTTACAAAACCTTATGTGACATAGCCAATAAACCTATGTCAATTGAATGTTAACTAATTTCTTAACAGAGGGTTTAAAATAAATATTCAAAAGGAATCTATTTATTCCACTCCAGGTTTCTACAAGAAGGGATTTTTTCTAAGCAAATAACTGAGTCTACCTAATCTTGGGGTTTGATATTACTGAGCCCATTGACTAATAGACTCAGGACTATGTCATCCACCCTGAATTTTATCAGTATTAGAGGTGACGATCTGTCTTCTATTTTGATTTTTTGTTTTATATCTCAACTAGTTCAAAGCCTGGATGGTGTTATTTATTTGAAGCTCTCTCGGAGATTTCAACAATTCTCTTCCTTTCAAATAATTTATATGTCTTAAATGGAAATGATACTGAAATGTGTACTATTTTTAATAGTTAAGAGAAAAAAAGAAATCCAAGACATAAGACAGGCATTCTCAATGGAGTTGATAGTTAGCAGTTGATCCCAGAGAACAAGTGAAATGATTCTTGCAACTAAGGGAGGTTTCCAGCCAGAGGATACATCAAAGGAAGAAGCAGAAAACATACTTCTTCACATGCAGATATTCTGAAGAAGCTGGAAACCAACCAATTCGATGAGAATGAGTAGTAAACAAAATACTACGACGTGTACATTTATAAGAAACTTCTGCGTTTTTAATTAATTTATATTGACTATGTATTGTAAACTCACCCAAATTGTAGTATCTCACATTGTCTCCCAAAGTGACTTTTGTCAAGTCCTTCAAAGTATCATTTGCATCAATGATGCTCTGGGCTTTGGAAGCATGCCAAAATGCCATGAATCTTGCAATGAATGATGCTGCAAAGATCGCTAACATACCAAAATCAAGCATATTCCACAATTCAAACAGGTATTCTTTGGGGCCTTGAGTCCAAATTTCTTTACATTCAGCCCATATCATGCCTGAATTGGAAAGGGGTTTAAATATCAATTCAATTTTATTACAACTTTAGCTCTTCAATAAAACAAAATAAATTTGAAAGATCTCAACCTGATATTCAAAACCCTTCAAAATTTGGCCCCAAACCAACCATCCAGCCATAATTCCCACATCCCCCCAAATCCTGCATTCCGGTAATATTAGAGTATAATCTGAAAGAATCTGACAAAGTTTATCAAGATGCTTAAAACAACAAACATTCTTTGATCCATTAATCCTACACATAAAAAAAAATACTAAAAAGATGTTCATTATAGGATTCTATATAACCAAAATGTATAAACACACCCACACTCATACACTCAAAATAGAAGTAATTATGGAACTTCCACAGAAGGAGTAGTATGTAGCCATCTGATATATTTTAATTGCCATGGGGTAGTGGTCACAAGAATGTAAGTCACAGATCTCCAGCTACAGAAATTTAATTGCCCATGGGCCCCAGCTACCACATTATGAAAACGATGCTCACTTTTGTCCCAAGGACATGCTGCCTATGGGCTGCTCCCAGACAGTGACTGAGGATACCCCTTCTTGGGAGACATGGGACTCCTCTGATGCCTAATTTTAGCTCAAGAATTTCCTGACAGCTTTGCCAAATTTTCCTAAAACTGCACAGAGGTCTAGGATGCTTCTTCCCAATGTTCCCTCTCTCTCTCCTTCCTTCGGGATCATATTTGCATCCCAGTCTGACAGTCCTTGCATCCTTCTGCGCTCCCTTTCTATTTTCTCTCACATGAAATTTCCTTTAATAAAATTTCAGTCTTACTTAATAAATTGTCAACATTTAATCTTGTCTTTGCACGTGCTTCTTGGTGGACCTGGACCAACACACGGTGGAAAATGTTTATGTCATTTAAACATGCTAAGTAAAAAATGTTTATGTCATTTAAACACGTTAAGTAAAAAACATAGCATTTAAACACGTTAAGTAAAAAAAGTCAAATATATTACGTAGTCAATGACTTTATGTTTAAAGCAAGCATAGCGAAGATTAGAAAGAATTACCGGATCTCATTAATAGTAGTTGTCTCTTGCTGGTGGAATTATTAATCATAGTGCACATTCTCTCCAAAATTTAGTGTAGTATTTAGGAACATAGGTTTTGGAATTGGACTGCCATGGATTTGAGACCTGTCCTTCTGCTTATTAGCTGTGTAAACTTTGGCAAGTTACTTAAACTTTAAAAAACTCAATTTGTAAAATGCATATAATAGTAGTTTGTACCTTATAGGATTGTTATGAGACTTAAATAAGATAAGACATGTAAACTGCACAGCGCAGTGTCTGGCACTTAGGAAAAATAATGACTAACAATTATTGAGCAATTATTATTTTTAAATTTTTATGATAGTCACACATTTTCTATCTTAACTTAAAGAATCTTGCTTTGTTAAAATGAAGTAATTTTACCCTTAATACCTTTAATATGCCCTACTCTCTGACACCTTGCCTCCTCCTAGAGCCATGTGGAGGAATACAATCTTTGGATTCCAACCATCAATCAAAATCTACCCTATCACAAAGTCTTCCATAGTCCCCTAGTAGAAAATAATCTTCTCCCTTCCTTCCAGCAACCACCTGCCCCAAATGCTCACACTTTTCATGAACCTCTATCACAGAACCTGCCATATGAATGGGTGTGGAGCCAACCTGTAGAAAATAAAACAATGGCATGGTCTCTGTTTGCTGACAGTTTACTATGTGCTTTTCTCGAAACCAGCATCAGTGCAGTACAGAGGACATGGTTTTACGAGAAGACAACTTCATTACTTATTTTGAATTATTCCACATTGAGAGGAGACTGGGATTAAACTCATATATATTTTAGTGGATCAAATTTAAAACAGGAAATACTGCATGTATATACTCACACATACACACACGCACACATGCACACACAAACACACACACCTCCTTCCCCAACCCCAGTGACTATGACAAAGGATGATAAAATCTGAAGGCAGCTTCTCTTTTATGGTCCTGCCAGCCTCCTCACCAGGACAAGAATAGTTTAACTGAAGCATAGGGATTAATGGGATATTTAAACTCATATAATCTAGTTGTTTTCAAAGCTTCCTCACATTCTTCCTTCCACTTCTCCATCATATTTCTTTCTCTCTCTCTTTCTCTCTCTCTCCTACTTATCTCTCACCTCTCTCTCTCTCTCTCTCTCTTTCTCTCTACTACCACGCCTCTCTCCCTCTCAGAATTAGAATCCTTGGTAAAAATGATATCTTACCAAAGCTTAAAAAACAAAACAAATACAGTGAACTATTCTGCTGAAGAAAGACTTCCTGTCATATTTCCCTTGAGAGCCCCTGGGAGCGGCCAAGCATAATTTTAAATCCCCCATCTAGTCCATCTTCTCTTGCAAGCAAGGAATTTTTCCACGGGGTCGAGCCTCTGCTCGAATATGTCTGGAGATGAGGTGCTGACTACTTCTGAAGGCTGCTGATCCCACTGGTGAATTTTCAAAAAGTATCCCTCTGTGTGGATCCATTAGTGCTAATTCTGCCCTCTAGGGCAGTAGAGAATGAGCCTGCTCCTTTTGCTTTAAATGTCTTAAAACAAAATGAACAAAATGAAACAAAATAAAAACACTCATGTGCTCATTAAATCTCTTCTTCTCCAGCAGAGGCAAGTGTACCATAAAGCTAATGAAACTTACATTTCAAGATGCCTTATTTGCCCAGGCTCCTTCTAAAACCATGTTTTGTCTTTACTTCTAAATGAGGCCCTCCAAATAAATAAACTTCAGGCTCCACAACTCCTGGATTCCACTCCTCTCCCATCCTCCAGAGTAAGCCACCCCAGTCCCTTCAAGTGCTGTTTTGTGGACAGCCACTCACTCTTCTGATTGCTTTCCTTGGGATGCTCCCTATTGTGCCCATTGTTTGCATGAGCCACACACAATCTTGCAGTTGTGGTCTGGCCAGAGCTTGGAACGGTGGAGTAATTACAGCCTTTGACTGTAGTCCTCTCCTTTTGTTGGAGAGTCAGCTCAGCATTACATTTGCTTTCTCAGCAGCTCACACTGGACATTAAATTAAAAGTGCTCCTTACAACCTTTTCCCATGAAGTATCATCCAGCAAGTCTCCACCTCCTCTCATTAGTTTGAGCTCACTGTTTACCCTTATCCTGCAACGTCAAGTCTGTCGTTCAACCTTTTGACTTTTCGTCAACCAAACATTAGATAAATTTGCTTTCTGTGACCAATAATGAGGTCTTTTTCCTCAAGATAACCAACATCTGAGCTAAGTAATTCAGTTCTTATTAATACTTCCAGGAGGTACAACAATTTTCTTTCGAGAATAACTTCAGAAAGAAAAATACCAGTATCGGAAACTGAACCGGGAGTCTAAGATATGCTATAAAGTATCAGCTGTCCGTTCTGAGTCATTAATTGTTTTCCCTTCAAAAAAACACTGTGAGATAATCTCTGAAGTTAAATGCAAAGGTTAGCAGCCAACAGTTTCATGGAAAATGTTTTTATTCATAAAATTACAAGTTAATGTAATATTCTTGGTTTAGGTTTCTATGTGAAAAAGGAAAAGCTTCTAATGCTCATAATAAAATATTAGTAGAAGAGTGAATTATGCATGATAAAGAATAAAATGAACATTCATTATATCTAATCCCCTTAGATAAAATCTAATTTTTCAGTTTCATCTTGAAATAGTCATATCTTGCTCAATATGTCTCCGTTAATAACTACCATTCCTATGTAAAAGTAACATGAACTCTTAGTAAAGAGTTTAATAATAATTATCTGAGGTTTATTGAACTTTTCCTGTGTACTAACCACTGTATTATATACTTTACATACACTAACACACATACAAAAAAACTATAACACATAGGCTTTTAGTCTAATAAGATCAAGGCAATATCCAAATGATTGCTTATTTTTATTTTAAAATCAAGTATTAGAGGTAAAATGTATTTTATGTTATAGCTTTAAATTAGAAAAGAAACAGTGGAAAATCAAAGTCATCTTCTTTGCCTGTTATCATTACTTTGGTGATGCAATTTACATTTTAAGCCACTATCCACATTTCTCCTTGAAATATAGCCAGGAAATACAGAAATTCAGAAGTTTTGAATAACAATGCTGTTGAATTACTCCACGTGAATTTAAAATGATCATATAGTGATTTGCATGGTGCTTCATAATATTTCAATTGATCATCCTATTGGTCCCAGTGTGAGGAAGCCAAGAAGATGTCCCCTGACTTAGAAGTAACATAAAACTGACTGTAGATGCTTCTCCAGATCACTGAGGAAGAACTAAGCCATGGACTAACTAAAGGTTTTGAATAGAGATTCCCTGAGCCTCTTCTCTTTACATCCTCTGTATTTCCACTCTAGATGATTTTATGCATAGTTGGGGCCTTAAATACCATCTAGAAAATAAAGATCATTGAAACTTTATCCACAGCCCAGCCTTCTCCCAGGGGTTGTATTTTCTATTATTTAGTGGACATCTTCACATGACAATCCTATCGGCACTTCAAAGTCAATCATAACTCAAACTTCGTTATCAGCTTTTCGTTCTCCCAGACTCAAGCATGATGTTCCTTCTCTACTTTCCCTTGTAGAGAACTACACCACCTAATAATCCAAAGTATAATCCACACATCTCCCTTTCTGCGTACAATCAATCAATGAGTTCTTCGAAATGTATCTTTTAAGAAGCTCTCAAGTCCTTTCCCCATTCCCTGAATTCTGGACTTCATCCTCCTCACAAGGATCACTTCGGTTGTCTCTCAGTCTCCAGACTCACCCCTCTTCTAAGCCACTCTCTATCTCACAACCACTGTGACCTTTCTAAAATGTGATCTGATCACATTACCACTGGTGAAAATCATCCTCTGGCTATCTCACCACCCTTATCTTCCATTATCTACATCCACAAATGCACTTGTGCTCCAGCTGGGCTTAACTCATAATATTTCATGTGTACTAGGTGTTGTCCTAGTTCTAGATCTTCACGTCTAATGTTTCCATGCCTTGTAACATCCTTACTCCTCTATAAACATTTGATTCGGTTAACATTTCCATATCATCGAAGTCTCAAATTTAAGGTACCATCCAAGGAAGACTTCTCTGTCCCTTTCACATTCCACCTCACTCAGATTTAGATGAATCTGTGTATATGTCCATAATACCCTAACGCTCTTCAATTCTAGTATTTATCACATAAGTTTTAATTACTGATTTATTTACTGACCTGCCCCAAACTTAAACTTCCTTGAGTGCAAGGATTATGTCTCATTCACCTCAGGATCCTCATTACCTAACAAAGGCACTAAATAGCTATTGAATTTATTCATTAATAAATTTCTAATTGAAATACCTTTATCATTTGCACTATACTTAATGGCAAGTCATACATACGATTGGTTGACAATTAGTGTAGTCATAATCGTTAACACTATATCCCCTCTGTTTTGCTTACCATCTGGGAGATTTAAGGCAAATTACTTAATCCTCACATACATGCTGTAAGGTAGATGTAATTATTATGCTACATCTGGGGCACAGAGAAATTGCATAATTTGATGCATGTAAAGTGCTTTGAACAGTTTCTGGTACATAATGTTCAAAAATGTGAATGGCTATTAGCTTTAGTTTCTATTAAATCTCAACATAAAATCATGTGGTTGTTTTTAAGTTTTAAGTAACAGCTTTCCCAAAATATGAGTGATGGTTTTTTGTTTTTTGTTTTGTCACTGACAGGGTTTGATTAATACTGTCCTGTTCATTTTCTTCCTGAGTTTTTCTTAGAAATTCAAAAAGCATGTGGTATGTGAGGAGACTATGGCACTTATAATGAATGCAAATAATTCCACCTTAAAAACACAAAGAAAATCATGGTGACAGTGCATTGTAGAATGCTATATACATTTGTATAACTGATGTGTCCAGCTGCTAAAGCTGCAAAAATAAATGATGACAGAAAATCAGTCCTTACCTATTACCCAGGATATAATGAGCATCTCCATCCATGAGAAGCAGGATGTTTTCATCCTGAACAGCTGTTTTGCATTATCTGTGCTGGTTTCATTAGGAAGGAGTTTGGTGCCTTCAAATCTGTCAGCTGCATTCATGACTAGCAGTCCCAGAAAAATGGTGAAGGAGGCTGCATGAGCCACGAACTTCATGAATGGTCCACGCATTATCTTCCCCATCTGCCACAACACACACCAAAAGAAAATCTTAGCTTTGTTGTGTACATTTTGCAAAATACATAGGCATACACATAAGAATAAACATCTGTGCACTCCAATGTTCTCCTAAGGTAATTTGGTATATTTATATAACTATTGATAGAGTAATATTTCCTTATTTTGGTTACATTTCTTATCTACATATGCTGATATTCTGGACTGACATTTAAATAAATTAACTTTTCTATTAAAAGATATTTAAGTTCTTAAATTATTAGATAACTGACAAAATAATATTTTATTAATATAATAATGACAAAAGGCAGAGAATAGTATCATCATTATTAATAAAAAGCAAACTAATTTAATGGGCATGAAATATTGAGGAAGTAGCAATGAAAATATTAAACTGAGTACTTTACAATGCATAGATCATTGGTTGGTCAAGTTCTAGTTTCATTTCCTCATTAGCTGAGTGCCAATAAGTGAATTTCCTAAATTATGTGAAAATAAGATTCTTAATATGAAATTTGGAGACAATAAAAGCTCTTGTGCCTCTATAGTACAGGATTTATTTCCATCTGACATGTACAAACTCTAGGTAGGGCAGAGAGGTGGTGTGTGTCCAGGAACATCTCAAGGGCTCTGTGCATCCTCTGATGTAAGCAAAACTCATTATGTACGTGCAGTTTTTTTTTTTCTCTCTCTTAGGAGAGGGCCCATAGCTTTCAACAGCTTTTCAAACGAGTTTATTATTACATAAAAATTTATGATTTAATAATAATACCAACAACATAACCAGTATTTATGAATGTGCCAATTACTGTCTTAAGTGTTTTATTCTGTTAACTCATATTTATCTATTAAATGCCCATTTTATAGATAAAGACACTGAGAAAGTGAGGTCTAGAAACTTGCTTAAAGGACACACAACTCATAAATGATGCAGCTGGAATTTGAACCCAGCCTTCTTGTTTTAGAATTAATTTGGTTTGCAAGACAACTTTATATTTTATCATTAAATACATATACAGGTATATGTAAAGTCTTAGAGAAAACATAGAAGGTTCTTTTTAAATCAATAATATTGTAATAACTATGTATGGTGCCAGGTGGGTACTAGACTTATTGGGGGGAATCACATTGTAAGTTATGTAAATGTCTAACCATTATGCTATAGACGTGAAACTAATATAATATCGAATGTCAAGTGTAATTGAAAAACTTTTAAAAAGTAATAAAAATTTAAAAAGACTTTAAGAAGCTAAATGCTATTATAGAAGAAATGCAATCAATGTTCTCTGTTCCTATAAACATTATTTGTCTACATGGTTTCAAAACATAAAAATTAGAGCTAGAATGAATCATAGTTTAGTTCCTTGTCTCTTGATGTTTAGAATCTTAGGCCAGACAGGACATCAGGATATTTGTGTGTGTATGAGTGTGTGTGTTTATATCTTTCTATATAGTTTTAAGCCAATGGATCCATCTAGTTAGATATATTATACAGCCAACCCAAAGTTACTTTGTGAAAATCTGCTTCAAAAATATTCTCTAAAACCCATACTCCCATAAGAATGCTTATTGAGTCAAAAAGCATTCCTTTGTGTGTGTGTGTGTGTGTGTGTGTGTGTTTTGTTTTAGATCTTGTTTAAACAGAACTCACAACTAATCAAATGAGGGAAGAGTTAAAACAAATGAGAAACAAAGTAGGCCTGATTTTCCTTTGCCTGTTGTCCTTAGCTATGTTTTTAAAAAATATATAGACAGTTAACAAATTAACATTAATGCGGGTGAGAAAACATGGCTGAGTGAGAGCCGTCTTCAGATCTCTCCTCCTGAAACAACAATAAGCTGAACATCTAAAACTCAACAAAAACACCCAAACTGCACACAAGCATGTCTGAGCATGAGATCTGCATACAAGAGCTACCACAGGTCAGAAACCTGGGTGTTGGACAGTGGACTTGGAGAAATAAAGAAGTCGCCCCTTGCAGCCTCCAGAGCTCCCTGCGGGAAGTGGGGGAGGGGAGAAGGTGCGGGAAATTCCCTGATTAGCCTGCCTGGAAGTGCCGGAACTTCTAGCAGCCAGCACCAGGGCCCAGTCATCAGGGCAGAAAGCAGAAAAGTGGGACGGGACCACAGTTGATTTTTACTGGCCCAGCTGCAAAACCCAGGCTGAGCTGCAGCCCTCAACTCCCAACCCAGAAGGCCCCTCCCCCCACACCCTCTGAGACCCTTCACCGTGGAGCCCCAGGAGAATCTGAGCAAACTCTACTGAAACTGTTGTTAACACTGACAGAGACTGAAACTGAGAGTAGCCAGTGTGATTAAATATCTACAAGAAAATAAAAAAGACATTTAGGCTTTATATAAGTTAGGGATCCAAGAGGCTTAGATGCCACCTACTGGACACCAAAAGAAAAGCACTTTCTTTGCAGCGGGCTAAAGAGAGACCGTTAGAAAATAAATCTTTTTGGAAAAACAACAGAATACACTTCCATTAATGCCCAGATGCAGAAATAGTCCATTAAATACCATGAACAGCCAAGGTGACAAGGCATTTCAGAAAGAAAGAGAAAAATCTACAGAAAATAAGCTTACAGACATAGAAATATGTGACTTAAATGACAGAGAATTAAGGACGTACTTCTGAAAAAACACAATGCGATCCAGTGACATCCAAAACAAGTCAAATCAACAATTTCAGGAATTGAAAAAACAACTAGATGAGCAGAGAGGAGATCAAAACCCTCAAGAAGAACCAAATACAACATCTGGAGATTAAAAAATAACACACAAAGCAAGAGTTGAAAAATGAAATAACAAACTTGGGAAATAGAGTCAACCAAATAGAGGAAAGGATCAGTGAATCAAAGACAGAAATCTAGAAATAAATCAGAAGGCAGAAGAAAGAAACCAAAGAATGAAAAGCAATGAAAGAGAAATTCAAGAAGTATCTGACACCTTCAGAAGAGGAAACATAATAATAATAGGAATTCTCGAAGGGGAAGAAAAGGAGCAGGAATAGAAAGCATTTTCAGACAAATAGTAAATGAGAATTTCCCAAATCTAAGGAATGAGCTGGAGCTTAGAATTCAAGAAGTCAACAGAACACCTAATTATCTCAACCCAAAAAGGCCTTCACCAAGACACATTGTATTAAAGTTATCAAAAATCAACAACAAAGACAGAATTCTCAGGGCAGCCAAAGAAAATAAGATGGTAAAATATGATTTAGATTATAATCGGACTTCTCAGTACAAACCTTACAAGCCAGAAAAGAAAGGAATCAAATATTTAAACTGTTAAGTGAAAGGAACTATCAGCCTAGAATTATATATCCAGCTAAGCTCTCTTTAGATATGAAGGAGAAATTAAGACCTTTCCAGACATATGAAAATTGAGGGAATTCACTATGAGGCCTGCACTACAGGAAGTACTGAAAGATGTCAGCTCATCTAAAACAATAACAAAACAAAACAAAAAATACATAATTAAAAGTAAAATGACTATCAGGCAAATAGAAGCAGAGGAGTGCTACCCTTACTCCTTAAGAATAGGGCATTATAAGCTTAAATAATAAGAGAATTGCTATAGCAAGATGGTAATGAACATACATAGGGACAAATTGAGACAACAATGACTGAAAAGGGGAGGATTCAAAATCCAAAGTCGCAAAGGGAAAGGAAATAAGGCACGTGCAGAAGAAAATGGATGACTCTCTCTCTCTCTCTCTCTCTCTCTCTCTCTATATATATATATATATATATATATATATATATATATATATATATAAAACTAAATATATATATATAACTAAATATAACTAAATATATATATAAAAAAATATATATAACTATATATATATAACTAAACTATATATATATATATGTAACTATCCTTTTCATATTCATAATGGTAACCACACACCTAAGATTCAGAACTGAAGTATATAACATAAAACAAGAAAAACCAGAGGCAAAACTCACAAAAGCTAACCAAAATAAAGAAAACAGAAACACAAGGACAAGGAAGCAATGGAAACACCAAGCTACCAGAAAGCAAAAGATAAAATGGCTGTAAGAAGACCTCATATTTCAATAATCACCTTAAATGTAAATGGACTGAACTCACCAATAAAAAGGCACAGAGTTGCAGAGTGGATCAAAAAACAAAACCCAACCATGTGCTGTCTCCAGGAGACACATCTCAGCTCCAAAGACAAATACAGACTCAAAGTAAAAAGGTGGTAAATGATATTTCAAGCAAATGACATTCAGGGAAAAGTGGGAGTAGTAATGCTAATATCAGACAAAATAGACTTCAAAATGAAAAAGCTAAAGAAAGATACTGAGGAACATTTCATAATGATAAAGGGAATCATGCACTAAGAAGACATAACAATTATTAATATCTGTGCTTCCAATTAGGGAGCCCCAAAATATATAAAGCAATTACTAACAGAACTAAAGGGAAAAACAGACAAAAATACTATCATAGTAGGGGACCTAAATACCCCACTGTTGGATATGGACAGAAAATCAATAAGGAAATAACATCCTTAAATGATACATTGGACCAACTGGACATAATTATTTACAGAGCCTTCCATCCCAAAACAGCTGCTTATACATTCTTCTCTAGTGCACATGGAATATTCTCAAGGATTGACCACATACTGGGACACGGAGATAGCCTCAACAACTATAAAAGGGTTGAAATCATACCAACCATATTCTATGATCATAATGCTTTGAAACTAGAGATCAACTGTAAAAAGAAAGTGGGAAGAAACACAGATACATGGAGATTAAACAATATAATACTGAAGAATAACTGGGTCAGAGAAGAAATAAAAAGAGAGACCAAGAGATACATAGAAATGAATGATGATGATAGCACAACATTTAAAAACTTTGGGGACATGGCAAAGCGGTCATAAGAGGAAAGTTCATATCATTACAGGCCAATCTCCAAAAACAAGAATGAGCTCAAATAAACAACCTAACGCTTCATCTTAAAAAGCTAGAAAATGAAGAACAGATAAGGCCTAAAGTCAGCAGAAGGAAAGAAATCGTCAAAATTAGAGCAGAAATAAATGAAATGAAAACAAATTAAAAAAATAGAAAAAACAAATACGACAAAGAGCTTGTTCTTTGAGAAGGTTAGTAAAATTGACAAACCTCTGGCTAGACTCACTAAAGAAAAAAGGGAAAAGGTACAAACAAAATCAGGGATGAAAGAGGGGAAATTACGACTGACATCGCAGAAGTACAAAGGATCTTGCAAGAGTAATATGAAAAAGTATATAACACCAAATTTAATAACCTAGAAGAAATGGACTAGTACTTAGAAAAGTACAATCTTCCTAGACTGAATCAAGAAGATATGGAAAATCTAAATAGATCGATCAGCAGTAGGGAAATTGAAACAGTCATCAAAACTCTACCAAAAAGTAAAAGTCCAGGACCAGATGTCTTCACCAGTGAATTCTACGAAACATTCAAAAAAGATTTAATACTTGTTCTCCTCAAACTCTTCCAAATAATCAAAGAGGAGGCAATACTTCCCAACTCATTTTATGAGGCTAATATTACTCTGATACCAAAACCTAGTAAAGATAACACACAAAAAAAGAAAACTACAGACCAATATCTCTCATGAACACAGATGCAAAAATCCTAAATAAGATACTAGAGAACTGAATACAGCAACATATTAAAAAGATTATACGCCATGATCAAGTGGGCTTCATCCCAGGGGCACAGGGATAGTTCAACATATGCAAATCGATTAATGTGATACACCATATAAACACATTAAAACATAAGAATCATATGATCATATCAATAGATGCAGAAAAAGCCTTCAACAAGACACAGCACCCACTTATGATCAAAACACTTAACAAAATCGGTATAAAAGTATCTTAACATAATACAGGCCATATATGACAAACCCTCAGCCAACATTATACTTAATGGTGAAAAACTAAAAACCTTCCCTCTAAGATCAGGAACAAGGCAAGGATATCCACTATCACCCTCTTATTCAATATAACATTGGAGGTCCTAGCAAGTGCAATCAGATAAGAGAAAGATATAAAAGGCATCCAAATAGGAAACGAAGAAGTCAAACTGTCACTATTTGTGGATGACATGATTCTCTATATAGAAAAACCTAAAGACTCCACAAGAACACTACTAGAAACAATAAGCAAATACAGTAAAGTTCTGGATACAAAATCAATGTTGAAAAATCCATAGCGTTCCTATACTCTACTAATGAAGCATCAAAAAAGAAGTGGAAAAAATAATTCCTTTTGCATTTGCAATAAAAACAATAAAATACCTAGGAATAAATCTAATGAAACATGTGAATGATCTATATAATAAAAACTATAAGACTCTATTAAAAAAAATCAAAAAAGATACAAAGAAATGGAAAGATATTCCATGCTCTTGGATTGGAAGAATCGACGCAATTAAAATGACCATATTACCTAAAGTATTATACAGATTTAATGCAACCCCCATCAAAATCCCATCAGCATTTTTTAAAGAAATAGAACAAAAAATCATCAGATTTTATGGAAGTACAATGGATCCCGAATTGCCAAAGCCGTCCTGAGAAAAAAGCACGAGGCTGGAGGCATCACTGTGTCCGACTTAAAATTATACTACAAAGCAACGGTAATCAAAATGGCCTGGTATTGGCAGCAAAACAGACGCACTGACCAGTGGAACAGAATCTAGAGTCCAGAAGTAAACCTATATTTATATGGATTTATATGGGCAAATAATTTTCAACAAAAAGCCAAAAACATACAGTGGAGAAAGGAAAGCCTCTTCAATAAATGGTGCTGGGAAAATTGGAAGGCAACCTGCAAAAGAATGAAACTAGACTCTTGTCTATCAGCACACACCAAAATTAACTCAAAATGGATTAAGGACCCGAATATAAAACCAGAATCAATAAAATGCATATAAGAAAACATAGGAACTAAACTCAAGGACCTTGGGCTTAAAAATGATTTTATGAATTTGACTTCAAAGGCAACAAAAGTAAAAGCAAAAATAAATGAACGGGACTACATCAAACTGAAAAGCTTCTGCTCAGTAAAAGAAATCATCAACAAGGTAAAGAGATAACCATCTGAATGGGAAAATATATTTGTAAGCAAAGCCTCCAATAAAGGCCTAATATCCAAAATATACAAAGAACTCATACGACTCAATAACAACAAAAAAACAAATGATCCAATCAAAAAATACGCAGAGGATCTGAAGAGACACTTCTCCCTAGAGGACATACAAATGGCCAACAAATATATGAAAGGATGCTCAACATTGCTAGCTATTAGGGAAATGCAAATCAAAACCACAATGAGATACCATCTCACACCTGTTAGAATAGCTTTAATCAACAGAACAAGAAATAATAAATGTTGAATAGGATGCAGAGAAAAAGAAACCCTATACACCGCTGGTGGGACTGCAAATTGGTACAGCCACTATGGAAAACGGTATGGAGGTTCCTCAAAATATAAGAATTGATCTACTATATGATCCAGCAATCCCTCTACTGGGTATTTACCTTAAAGACTTGAAAACCTTAAAGACTTGAAAACCCATATCCGAAAAGATATTTGCACACTGATGTTCATAGCAGCACTCTTCACAGTGGCCAGAATATTGAAGCAACCGAAGTGTCCTACAATACATGATTGCCTAAAGAACTTTGGTCCATATATACAATGGAATATTACTCAGCCATATGAAGAGATGAAATACTGCCATTTGCGACAACCTGGATGGACCTCGAGATAATCATGCTAAGCAAAATAAGCCAGATTAAAAAAGTAGAATATCACATGCTATCACTTATATATGGGATATAAACCTAAAAGCAACAAATGAACTGGACAAACAGAGACTCATGAACGTGGACAATGGACTAGTGGTTACCAGAGGTACGGGGTGGGGGAGGAAGGAAGTGGTAGACAGGGTAAAGGGGTCAAATAGGGGTGTTGGGGGAGGGTTAAATGGGTAAAGGGGATCAAATATATGGTAGCTGAAGGATACTGGTCTCTGGGTGGTAATCACACAATAGAATATATAGATATCAAATTATAATGTACACCCCAAATTACATAATTGTATTAACCAATGTTACCTCAATAAACTTAAAAAAAAAAAAACATTAATGCATCTTTAATTTTTTTTCTTGGTGTTGCCACATGTACAATTTTAATTCTACAATGTTTTACATATGATTTATTTTAATCATGTATTACACAGCAAATGAAAATGTAGCACAAAATTTAATAAGTTCCTTGTGGAAAAAGCTATTATGAATCTTAAACCCATTTTTTTTAATTCTCTATTAATTTGACTGCTGTGGAAAATTGGGCTTGGGGCAATGACTATTAGTAGTAAAATTCGTGAAAATTTTATTTATTCCCTGACTTGATCAGAAGAGAATCAGAGGCAGCCTTCATAATACAAAATTACCCAAAACATGAGAGAGTTCAAATAAAAATAGAAGACGATAATGACAAAAAGTTGAAGACACAGAACAGAGCTGAGAATTAAGTTACAATGGGCCACAAGTCTGAGAACTCTGGAACCCGAGTTTTGCTGTCCTGAACACATATGAAGTCAATGTTCTCTTATTCAGGCAGGATGTCTGATCCGTGCCTCACTCCTGACCTGGTTTGCCTACCTTCTTCACTGAGTTACTGACCCTTATGTAATATTACGCTTTTATTTTATTCAGAAGGGAGAGAGGAGAATCAAACTAGGCATTTTTGTTGCTTAGTAAATGTTCTAGTTAAAAGGGGTAAAAAGCAAACAAACAAATAAAAAACAAAAAGTTGGTTGTCAAGAAGTAACAATGGTGTGTTTGTATATTCATATCCTCTATTTCCTATTACAAATCACTGAGAGTTGTGTTTCCTTTTAAACTAAGATAGATTTTGTCACCGTTTAATAGATTTTAGGAATTTAAGGGAGTTATCCATTTTAGTAAAAGTTGTCATCTGTATCTTCTTAGATTTAAATAAATTTCTAAAAATATAACTGTAACAGAGAAGACTCATCAATTGAACAAGGTGAACAATTGATGTACCTGGCAAATTATTGAGTGGAAACATTGAAAGAAATACTTCCCTTTAAATATTATGCATCATACTCTTGTCAAGTATTTATTGATGACCAAATACCTAACTACCCTAATTTAAATAAATTTAAACTAATTTAAACTAAAATAATTTGAAATCACAGTATAACCAATTTTTTTTGTAAAGAGCATAAAACAATTGATATTTGGATGATAATGGAAAAGAAAAAAGTAAGGACAAAAAATATCTGAAAGAAGACAGCAAACTTGAGGAATGAAAACCAGCTTTAAATAGAAACAGGATTCTGTCAAGGTGCATAAGCTTACAATTTGATCTGGTTTAACGTGCTGTATTAAAATTTTTTTTAATATGCAAAATAGTATTTTAAATAAAAGTCTCAATATGGCTTAAGCAATTTCCTCCTATAAAAAATAAATTCTGTAACCTGTAAATAATGTTTATTTCATTGCTAAGTAGAAAAATTGTAAAATGGATTTTATCATCATGCTTCAAAGGCTAAATAAATAACAGTTAGTAAAATAGATTTTATGTTCTGAGAAAAAAAGAATACCTTGATGATGTCCTTTTAATCTAATTATTTGTCTAAGTGTTTATAAACAAGGATGGAAAATAGATGCCAGAAAGAAACATGGCCAGGGAAGAAAAAATAGTGAAGGAAATCAGGTTAATTAGAATCTAATCAAAATTTAGGAAACATGTAACTCTAAGACTGCCAAAAATAATCTCTATCAAAACATCAAGAACTCTGGAGGGCATTATGCTTTTGAACTCACTGGATATTGGAAAGGATAATTATTTAGTTTAGAAAAGATATTATAATTTAACTGATCACAGAGTGAAAACAAGGATAATTCAGAAACTCCTCCCCTCTTAATTCATCTTAAATCTCTTTAGACTCAGGAGATGTGAGTAGAAGCAGAACAAACACTACATACATAGATGCAGGCTATGTTCCACTAAGGACACTAGAATTTTTTTTCAAAGTGAAATCTGTGATATCTAAGAAAAAGAGAAGAAAAAAATTATAACTTTCTAGAAGAAAAACTGTGATATAAATTTGTAATCCTAGTAAAGCTCACTATTTTCATTTTATTTTCCTCATCTGTATTTTATTTATAAGAGATCAAATTTGTCCTTATATATTTTAAGGGAAAAAATCTGTGATGATAGATTTTGAAAATTTTATTAAAATTATTGAGGTGACATTGGTTAATAAAATCAAATAGGTTTCAAGTGTAAAATAATACTTTAAATAATTCAATAATATATCATACGTATATTACACTGTGTATTCATCACCCAAAGTTAAGTTTCCTTCTGCCACCAAATATTTGGCTCCCTTTAGCCCTATCTACCTCCCTGCTCCCCCACTTCCCTCTGGTACACTCACAAGAAAACGCCCAGTTTCCAGCAGCTCCTTTCATCATCACTAGAAGTAATTATGAAGTTCTCACTATAAAAGGCTTTGTGCCAGCTTTCTACCCAAAGGCACTTGGAAAGGTCCCTACAAGGCTAAAGCACCAAATAAAGTGACTAAGTACATAAAACAGTATGTCGATAATGGTGATATTTGTGTTTGCACCCACGTGTTACAAATGTTTGAAAATGAGTCATGCCCATGTTTAAGAACTGCAAGTGATTTAACTCACATTTCTGCACAGCACAGAAACAGATGGCCCAGCAGACATTTTAGCCATATAGCTTTAGAATTATTTTAGTCTGATTCTCACAGTTGTAGCTTAAAAACAGTTCAAAAACATGAAGAATGAGATTGTTGGAAATGCAAGACAGAAAAATTTCTGTCACACTAGTGGAAGATTAGGTCCACTTGAACATATTTTCAGCAAAGCCTGGGCAGACAGATTTTGCTTAAAAACAAAAACCAAAAAACAAAAAACAGGCTTTCTTTGCTGTCAGGTTACAGTAGCCCCTGTACCTAAAATAAATATTCTTCACTGAAACAAGCATCATATTTGTATTTATATGATTGTCCTTTATTTAAATCAAGATTTATCTGGTCATATTAGCTAAAATAAATACAAAACAAAAATTTTCATCTCAAATTTTACTGAAAGGTAAAGGAAACATATTTATCCTTTAGGATATTATTTAAAATATCTGCTCAATGCATACTATAAGTTCATTTAAAAATATTTTTAAAAATGTGCATAGACATGACTAAAGAGAAGATAAAAAATGAAAATATACTAATGTAATAACTGAAGGTTTTTAAATATATTAATAGTGGTGCTATTACAGGTGAATTTTCTCTTCTTTCCATTTCTTTCTCTATTTCATAGCTAATATGTGTTATTTTTGTAACATTAAACACAATACCATTATTTAAACTCAACTCTGACCTTTCTAAAATTTTCATTTGGGAAATAGAATTTTCCCTGCATAACTTGCTCTGATATGTTCAACGAAACATACTTCTAGGAGATAAAATAGAGATTCAGATTTCACAGACGTACCTTGCTGCACGGAGCAAACCAGTAAATGAGAGCCAGGAAGGGTAGTCCGATGGCAACGGCGAGGACCACGAGAAACTTGACTGCCATTGTCTGCTGCCGCAAACCAGAAAGGTTCTCATACCATATGGAGAGAAGCTGCTGTTGACAGTTCGGATGAGCTACAAACTAGCAGGAAAGTGATAAAACATTTAAACAGCTTGATTAAAGAATAGTTCAATGTAAACCAGTTTCTTGTGTTCTAATATTTTGTTCTGTGCTTTCCCACGAAAAATATTGGTAGAAGTAAGGTACAAACATAAAACATATAGTTGACAAGCATCAAGCAAGATGGCAGTATGTTCTAATATGTATCATAGAAATTAGATTACAATTTGTCAAACTTTTCATTTATGACAAATGGATTCTCTTTCAAAGCATAGAAAAAAATTTAAAATTTAATATTATAAAAAGATTCATCAATGTTTTACAAAAGGACTTTTATAATTATGTTTTATTCATCTAAAAGGAGCGATGTAATCCAGATATCTAAATACTTTTTTTAAAAAAGCATACCATCTATCCTGTACTGACATTAAAATGCTAAAGTTACTTTATACTAAATTTTCTTATATATGGGTCTGTTTGTGGACTGTCTATTTTATTTCATTGATAGCTCTTTCTATTCCTGTGCTATAAACTCTTTCAATTAAGAAAACTTTATGAATAAATTTTGCCTTTTATTTTTCAGATTTTTTTATTCACATATTTAATTTTTAATTAAATTTATTGGGGTAAAATTGGTTAATAACATTTTATAAGTTCCAGGTGTCCAATTCTATAATACATCAACTATATGTTACATTGTATATTCACCACCCAAAGTCTAGTCTCCTTCTATCATCATATATTTGATCCCATTTACCCTCTCCATCCTCCCTCAACATTCCTTCTCCTCTGGTAACCACCATACTGTTATCTGTGTTTATGAGTTTGTTTCACATATTTATTTTTAAAAATGATCTCGACACAGGACAGAGGGCAATATTATTTAATAGACAAAAAGCAACAATCCAAAATAAAACATTGGTAAAAAATGTTAAAAGGTTAGATAAAGAACAGGTTACATAAAGGAACTACAACTGATTCTTAAGGATGATTAGCTTCGAAGATAATTAAAACAAGATATGATATTTATCTTCTTAGAATGGTAAAGCTTAATATTGCCCATTGTGAGCAGAAGAAATCAGCCCTCTCATACACTGTTGGCCTGTGTAAACTGGTGCACTTCTTTTGAAGGGAAATTTAACAAATGTTTTGGAATTAAAAAATAAAAATGTGCCATATTAATTCCATACCTGGAATTTTTGTCTACAGATAAAACTCATGCAAGTAAGCAAGCTATATAAAAAAGTATCTTTACTGTAGCACCTTGTAATAACAATAACCAACCTAAAGAAAACGATGAACACCCTTAAATAGTGAACTGATTAAATAAACAGAATGATATAACAATGCAGCCTTTGAAAAGACGAAGTGGATGTTCATTTACTAATATGCGAAGATGTCCAAGCTATAAATTTGTGGAGAGAAATATAATAGTGATTAACTACTTCCCATAAAAATTGAGAAAATAGAAAAGGAGCATGTCTATACTGTTTGAAAACTTACCATAAACATATGTTACTTTTATTATAAAATGTAGCTTTAAAAACATTTTTAAAAGCTATTTTATATAATGTAAGAAAGCAGTCAAGAATTTGGGAGGGGAAGGTACTGCACAAAGACAGAGACTAAAAATATTCCACAAATAAAGATACAGTCGAAGAAGATTCAGAAGCACTAAAGAAGGAATTGGACTATAACACAAATGGGAAAATGGAACTGAGTCTTAAATAACAATGCTCTTGTCATATAATAAATGCCTTGTAATTTGGACACACAAAAGTTAGATTATGTCACTAGTTAAGTAAAAGAAAGGCCATCACTGCATAAACGTATCTAGATTTAGAGCTGTGTTCAGTGTAGGTTAGATGCCTCACAATTAGGCCCTTAGGCTTCATTAGAGAATCTGCTTGATGCAACCCTGTTCATTAGAAAGACCTCGCTCAATTTAACTGTGCCAACCTTTCATCCTTATTTAGCACCAATAAAAACTGAAATAATGTAAATAGGCTTCATGCCTGACCTTACTTTTTTTACTTCATATTTAATTGCAAGTTTTAAACGGCTGAGATTTGGACGGCCATGATCTCCACCACTGTGGTGTATTTCAACATCCCCATTCAGAATGGCCTCTACTTCTTCGGTATTCCTGCACAGGTCAAGGAGTCCAACTACAAAATCTTTGCACTGCATTGACAGTTTTTTGTAGTCATTCTAAGAAAGACAAAGCAAAACAAAAAAACAATAATGTAGAAAGAGCACATTTTTACTATACTACTCAGCAGAATTTATCAGTAACTTAGTTTGTAGAGAAAAATACTTTTTTTAGATTTATCATTCTTTTACTATGCTTTAATTGCTGTTGCGCTGAGTAACCATAATAATTTTCTTCATACCTTCAAACCCTAAAAAAGGAAATTTGTCTAAGGCGTAATCAAAGTTATCAAAAAGAAGTATACTGTGCCAAACTCATCTATTGATTCAGGAGAAATATAAAGTAAGCAACTTTCCCCACTACTTTGCATACATCACATCTCTTATGTTCATAACTTCATCAGGAAGGCACGTAATACACATTTGATAGATCTTTGGAAGACTTTTAAACTGCACTGGTTAATTTTAAAAACATAGGATATTGGAGAGGTTCCGAAGAAAAACGAACACATATCAATTATCTATTTAATAAATTGTTACTGAGGATCTGTATGTGCCAAGCACAGGGTCAAAAGGCAAGTCCAATATAAAGTCTGCAAATTGAGACCTTCTTTGGAGAAAAGAAAGTTTAATGAAAATGCTTTCACTGTAATTTATCTCTGATGACCTAGTATTAATGCTGGGAGGATTTGAACAGTGAAGATTATATTTAAACACCAAAACTCATGTCAAACTCATATACAGCATGTATTCACATCTTCATTCAGGTCTTCCTAATAATTCCTTCTTCTTTATTCTCTTACATTGAAATAGGACCTTTTATAACCCAATGTTAATTGAGAAAACTCACTAGCTAGAGCTTGTTGCATTGCAAGTGAATTATATTATCTCATTTAATCTTCACAGTCTCTTGCTCTGTTAGATTAAATAATGTGTCCAAGACCATGCAGCCAAGGTTGAAATCAGGATTTAAACCTAATTCTGTTTGCCCCAAGCCCTTTGTCTTTAAAAATTATACTACTTTGCCTCTTCTTTATAAAATGCATTCTATTTTTATCTTGAAAAACTGGGAGGCAAGCAGGGCAAATACTATTCCCATTTTGCACATAAAAAAGTGAAAGTCCCCTGAGGTCACAGAGCTTCAGTGGCAGAGTGTTCTCTTAAAGCCAGCTTTGCAGATTCAAAGTTAGTTATCTCCTCTATCCTGGAGCCAACGAAGTGTTTTTGGATGAATGGTGGAAAGATCCCCTAGAAAAACTGAGAGAGGAAGATGTTGGAGAAGTATGATTGTCTCTAGGTGTCAGTCAATAAGGTAATATTTTGAGGAAGTCTATATGGAAAATAGCTTCATACTGGGTAAGTGTGTAAAGCACCTACTAGGGCTCCTCTCTGTAAATCATGCCAAGTGATCTTTCAATACAGTTTAGTAACTTCTAAACAGGCTACAATTTGCTAACTGCAGGTCCAAACAGATTCTATAAAAGCAAATTGATAAAACAAATTATATCTTAGCTGAGAATGGCTCGAACTAGTTCTAAACAGGTATCCGGTCAGATAGTATCTGGTCAGAGATACAAGGAAACAATTTTACCCCTTTCATGAAATAGTCAGTTAGGGTCCTGGAGACAAACTTTGAGGTGTGAAAGTGCAGATGTGGTGCATGTCCACCATACCGGAGCACAGTGGTTAGGAGCTTGGACTTTTAGAGCTAAATGTAGCTGTAATCAAATCCCAGTTCTTCCATTTTTTTTTTAGCCATGAGATCTTAAATAAATTAAAACCATTCTATGAGGTGGGGGCTATTATTACTCTAGTTTTACAGATAAAAAACCTGAGACTTGGTGAAATTATATAAGTGTTAAAGAGATCACACATGCAAAATTCATAGCATGGCGCTAAGCATTTATCAAGCATTTGATAAAACATAATTATTTTATTTTATATTATCAAAGGCAAGATCTGAAAACAGGCCATTTCTTGACATCTGTAAGCACCCATGAGCTATGATAAAACCTAATACACCTAGCCTCTCTTATATGCAGAGCTCAATACTGGACATATTCTTAGGCATTTTAAAGTCAAAAATGTAATAGTCAAAATCAGTTTTCTCTAGAATTGTAAAAAGTCTCATGGTGAAATTAGACATTTAAAAACAGAGTAGGATCCATCAACTGTGGGGTAACACTTTTTAGTAGAAACTACATTGACTGGAAGGTTAAGTCCAGCAGCTTGGTGTTGTTTAATATCTTGT
This sequence comes from Pteropus medius, assembly GCF_902729225.1. Lineage (NCBI taxonomy): Eukaryota > Metazoa > Chordata > Mammalia > Chiroptera > Pteropodidae > Pteropus > Pteropus medius. The sequence continues at coordinate 840,023 of NW_024349505.1, read as the reverse complement.
TTCCAATTTAATGTTAATTCTCAAGACATAGTCTCAAGAAAAAAAAAAAAATTCAAGAAAAAAAAGAAAGAATAAGACTCTGCTCTTAGAAATACATGCTTTTTTCACCTTGGGAATTCATTTACAATATTGTCATATTTTGCGTTCTCAAACTGACACATAAACTCACAATGAAATGTTAGCAGTGCTAGAATTAGCCAAATGCAGCACTGTGACTTTGATTCCTTGAAAGGAACACTGAAGTTTACAGGTTGATTTAATTTTAGGTCATGTCTTTGGGTCACACACCCACACCATACATCATAAATTAGAAGTGGGCGCTCGCCTATTAATTAACCTTTGAATTGAAAACAGATGACCGATAGTGGATTAATAGAACAGAATTTAGAGATTATAAGACATAAAAATGTTCCTGTTAAAATTATCTTTTCAAAGCTTTATCTTAGTTGGATTTTACTTAGTGGAAGAGATGTTAAAGTCTGTAATTTTAATGACTGGCTCTTCTTTCTATATAAAGAATGACGTTTGTTTCATAGAGATTAACAGGGAAAATGCAAACCTTAATTCTCACTAATCAACTGGCCAGGCTTTGGAGAAGAGCAGTCCTGGGTTTGAAACTAGGCACAGCCACCTACTAGCTGCATGACTTTGAGCAAATGAATTAATCCCTTAAAGCCTCAAAATTTTCATGTGTAAAACAAGGATAATACAAGTACCCACTTCCAGGGTTGCTGTGAAGATTATGCAAAATAATGAATGCCAACTTCCTGGTAATTATTAAGATTATTATTGTTTTCATTATTTCACAAACAATATTCAGGTGTTCTCAATCCCTCATCACAAAGTTATGATAACAAATACAAAGGCATATTGGGATTCCTGGGTAGCATCTGAACGTACATTGAAATAAAACAATTATTCATTCATTGGTTCTTTCAATAAATATTCTATGCACCAGCTCTGTGATAGATACTATAGTCTTACTAAGACAGCTGCTTTGTAAAATGACATTATGTACTTGAAAATTAAGGTAAGTATACAATATTCTTAGCTATTAGCCAGACATGCTTCTTGGGATCACATGTAATACTTCGTCTTTCCTGGTCTTTAGAATAATTGTCACTAATGTCACATTGATCACTGACCTTTGTCACAGCTGATGTGGTAATGATTAGCAAGCGTTTATACAGCAGCTACTGAGCAGGGTTATAAGGGACATAAAAGTTAATTAGACACTACTCTTGAGAAAAGGTAAACAGATGCAATACAATTTCAAATGTGAATTAAAGACATTTTCCTAGATATGTCAGATGCTACTGACTTTTATGTTGATCTTTGCCATCATCACCAGCTACATATTTAACTCAATATAGTGTTTGATAACCAGCTTTTACTGTTCCTTTTGCATAGAAATTTTCAGGTCCCACTGAAGCTAGGAAGCTTGAAGAGCAACAATGGAGTAAACAGGTGATGAATACACAGTGGTTTCAGGGACTGAGGCCTCTTATGATACAAATTGCTGCAACTTAACTTCCCTCCCTAACTGTTGACTTGCCTTAGATCTAAAATTCTTCCAGAATGAGATTTTCTCAAAGGCAAGAACATACACACACATTTATACACTTTAGTGCATTTATTTGTTTACATATCTGTCTCTCTTGAATAAATTCAAATATCTTTCAGAACAAGGACAATATTTTATGTATCTTGAGTCCACACATCCTAGCAGTGTCTGGTACATAGTAGGTAATCAAAAATTTTGTTGAGTAATGTAAAGAAAGGAACATACCTGGGTTTTAATTCTCATCCAGCTACTTAATGACTATATGATCTTAGAAAGGTTATTTTAATTTCTGGCCTTCTGCTAATTTCTGATTTTAGAGAACTTAAATGCCAATACATTGCAAAGTTAGACTGTAAATCATTTAGATTAATTCATAAAGCTCAACAAATGTACATCTCTTCCTTCCTCTTTGATCTGGATCTCAGCCTTATACTTCCTATGTGGAGATTCTGCTTTGTAGGTTATTTAACACTTAGCTACAAAGTGACACCTTTTGTCACCCTGCTAAGGTCCAATAAGAGTCACACTGCCTTTCTGCTAACAAAAACTACTTTTCAGCTTAGTCACGTTCTTAGAAAATACTTCCCTTTCAAACTACGCCAGATGTTTTTGAACATTCGAACACCAGAACATAGCAATGGTTTAAAAGCAGACAGGGCAGGAGTTTCTCTATCTTTCCCTTTCTCAAAGTCAATAGCAGAGGCATCTGGAGGTCAATGTGCATGTTTGGGCATAGAGCGCCGGAAAGACGTGAAGGATCTGGCAAAGCTCCAAAAAAGCTACTTATACAGAATGACAGAGAAAAGGCCAACCCCTGATGTATGAAAGAAGTGATTCAAGGGTAATTAAAAAAAAAAACACACACACATTGGTAATATAAATAGATTCAAAAAGGGTTTAGAGACATAAGTCATGGGTACATATTAAGATCCTGAAAAGAAATGAGAAATTTAGGAGAAAGCATTTGCTGTTAAAACCATCCCTGGTACTGATCTTCTTATTTGTAAGATTAGTCTTACCTTATCTGAGGTTAATTTTGAATCAAGGAGAGAAGCCAAGAGTTACGTTCTCTTCAGTATTAAAAACAGTTAAGTGCTGGGTGTTCCTTTATTATTATAATTATTGATTTGCTGTTTGCTGCTAAAATTAGGTTTACCCAATTTAAGTTTAAGGTGGCTGAAGTTTCATGCTACCAAAACAAAGAATTATTGATAAAAATTCAATATAAAAATTGAATTTGAATGGATGAAAAACTTTTGAATCTGGTTTCTCCCTATTCTCTTTAAAGACCTGCAATTCCTTGGGCCTGTTGGTTTTTCTCTTACTCTTGTGGCTCCATCCAATTGTTAGATTTCTCTGCTTTGGTCTTGTTGTCACCTCTGCATGGTGCCAGCTACAGACCTGGTGATATGGGTAATAAATGCAATTTGTTTGATTTAGAGGATTTAAGGCTCAAAACTAAAATTGCCTGAGAAACTCAGCAGCAACCCCTCTGGCCTCTTTGGTTGATGGACTCCAGGTTATTACGGAACGGGAGAGTTTGGGAGGAACTTAGAGAAACTATATGTTTGAGCTTACAAAATCCTTGTGGAAATTCTCATTCTCTGACTCATAAAATAGATTATTTGCCATCACACAGAGATACATGAAGACTTTCCTAGGGGCCAGGGAACACTGATAGTCCTAAGGGAACCAATTTTCAGATCCAACTTTCTTAAAACTGGTTTCCTTGAAAATAGATATTTTGCCCCTTTACAAAAGAATTTTCCACTCTTGCCTACTCATGCAGCAAACAATAAGCTTCAGTCTAGATACCATAAACCCTTAAAGGTTTCTGAATTCCTCCACTCTAATACACATTTCTGTTTAAGATAAAGTTTGCTAATAGAAATACAAAGTGCTGGCTTATGTTAGGATATTCTAAATATAGATGTACGGTGCAGTGTGGAGACAGGAACAGTAATAATTTTTGTTTAATGCACTTGCCTCTTCATTCTCCAACAATTGGCAAAGAGTACATCACTCCTGAATGAGAGTCTAGTGAGAAGATGGCAAAGACAGTATAAGTAAGAAATACTGAATGCAAAAGTAATGTTTTCATGTATTTAAATATGTGATTCTTTTAAACTCTTCTTAATTCTCATCTGTAGGATGTATCATTAGCTAGAAAGAAAAGTAGCTCAAACAGGCAAGGCAGAAAAGATTAATGAGTGAGAATGATTCTTTTTAATGTAACTTGGAATGGTTTCCAGGACTAAAAATTTTCACAGGACATTGGCTACAACACATGGATAAAATTTTTTTGTGATTTCTTTCAGACTCAGCATGATTGTAATTCAGTAAGGTATCATATCATGTAATTCAGTAAGGTATCAAATCATATAAAAATATTTATTCTACCTACAGTTAACCCTCTTTTAATTTTGTTCCATAAAATCTTTAACAATTTATATATCTTATTAACAAAAATTAGAGTAACATACCAAGATATTTTTAGCAGGATATACCCTTTTCTTTCATTAAGTACATAACAAAAGTGTAAACATGATTAATCCAACTAAAAATTCATTTCCAGTAGGAATCGCATCATATATTCAAAATTTAATTTTCAAAATTTGTATGTATTTTTTATACAAATTTTCAATTTATATAGTTTTATTCAAATGCACAAATAATAGATGTAACAGTAACTCCAGAATATTTTTAATACCTAGAGCCTTATGATCACAAAAATAAAAAATTCTAAAATTTCATATATATTTAATATATACATATATAGGTATATACATATATAAAATCTCACATATATATGGTGATTACGAGAGACTTTACAATAAAAAGCTATTACATTAGGAATCACATTCGTGGATGAAATTGGACTGAAACAGGCTCAAGAAGAAGGAAAGATGTAGTTATTCTGGATGTTCAAGAAGAGGTCATTCACTTATTTTTAAAATAGGTGATAATGAGCATCAAACATTCATAGCATGCCAAGGCCCCTGGATACAACCGAAGGAGCATTTTAACAGCTATATTTTTAAATGTCAATATTTACGCCATGCAGAAAGTATGTATTCATCTGTCTCTCAAATCAAACTGACTTCCCTCAACTTGCTCCTCTTTATAACCTCAAAAGCATCTATCATCATGTTCTGAATATAGAAACAGTGTTTTATAAGAGAAAGAACCTGGGTTTTAGAGTACAGCATACCTGGATTCTGATCCCAGCTCTGTCATTTACCAGTTGATCTTGGGCCTTACTTAACCTTTTTATACCTCCACTTCTCCATCTGAAAAGGAACTAATATCTTCTCAAGGTTGTAATAAAGATTAGACATAATAAATATAAAATGTCTAGTATATAGCAGAATATCTCTAAATGATAGCAATCACAACTTTTACTAGATATAATTATAACAAAGAGCTTGTTGAAAAAGCATATTACCTACTGTCCACAGTAACTAGCACATGCTGAGCATACACTGGAAGCGTGTAAATAAACCTTGACATTGACTTGTGGAAGGTGAAGTCCTTATTGTTAAAGACCTACCTTGAACTCTTTCTCAATGTTGGCCAGCACTGCCAGCTCATTACTAAGTTCTAAAGCTGTCATGACTGGATCTTCACTAGACAATGACAGGTAAGCTGGACTTGCCAGGCCTTTATAGGCATTAATCCTAGATCTGGAGTGGCTAAAGGAGTCATGCTTCTGTTTCTGGTTGCATTCACTGCACTTGCAGAAATAATCATGAGGCCGTTCAATCCGAGCACCCTTCCGCAAGAGAGTGTGCACGATTTCATATTCCTGGCAGTGAGCAGCCAGAACAATTGGAGTCACATCATGGGAGAATCGTGTCCCATCTTCATCATAGGCATAAAAATCATCTTGCTGGAGTTCGGACTGGCTGGGGCTAGTTGCTAACCTCTTGCCTTCAGCAAAAGCTGGATGACTAAGAATGGCTTCCACAATCCGAACATAACCCTTACTAATAGCTAGAAGCAAGGCATCCCCAACACGAGAGAGATTTTCTTTCTTGAGGAGAAGTTCTGTAATTTCCAAATGCTCATTGGCCACTGCCAATTGTAGGGCATTCTGGCCCATGTAATCCACACAGTTTACATTAAGCGAGAGGCATTCTTCTAACATCTTCCTCACCACTGGGATGTTGCCATATTCAGCTGCATCTAAAAAGCGTTCCTCCTCAACAGATAGGCTTGTTGAGTGATCATTAAACATGTACGCTGGTCCTCGGTTAGCTAACCTTCTCCCCTTCTCACGGAGAATTGTCTGCCGCCGGTGGGCCAGTCTGTTGTCGGTGCCTCGGCTGTAATAAAATAGAAAGATTGTGAACAAATCATATTAACAGCATTTTAGTGTGCCAAATGACTTGCCATCTAATGCAATCCTCAAGTATATTAGATGTTGTCTCATCGTCTCTAGACAAACTATAATATAAAGATGCATTTATTTGTTAATGGATTCCAAGAACTTTTGCTTTAAGAAATCCAAGCATTTTGTATATTTTGACATTCTAATTTGAGGTAGAGACTCTGTCAATTCCTATGATCTCTCTGTGCTATTCACATAGAGATTAATTTTTGCTTTTCAATCACAGGTAGTATAGACATAAAAAAAGACCCATAATCAATAGTCATTATGATATAGAGTGTGAAGATATGTTTTTAAAAAGTAGAAAAATAGCAAATCCATTCAAGTCAACACTTACTTATTGAGTCCCTACTATGCCAGATCCAGACAATGTGTAAGGCCCAGAAAAACCAATGATGAAGAAAAAAGAGAAAGAAAATTTTCTGCCCTTATAACTCTTGTAGTCTAAAGGGAAATGGGTAATTAGCACATTACTTTGTTGTCAGCTATTTAATTGTCATGATAACCTACAGCAGGGTCATCTAACCTAGCTTCTAAGAGAAAGTGATATGCTACAAATGGAAGGATGAGTAGGAATCAGGTGAGAGTGTGTTTGGGAGGGTGGGACAGGTGCAAGGGTAGAGCTTTCTCCAGCAGAGGGATCAACTAGATGCCACGGCATAGGTTTCATTAAGGGCAACTTTTGATGCTTGGACTTTGCTAGGTGTTGTTCTAAAAATTATTGGAAACTTGAGAAAATTGTGATCAAGGTGCTAGGTGAGAAGGAATTCTTCTGTGATGGAGATAATTTTAAAAGAGGTGGCCAGCCTACAATGTGGGCCTCACTCTAATAAGAAGAGAAAGTGATTCCTCCTCTGATCAAAAGCTACAATGGAGATTTTTGTCCTTACTGAGTCATAACTTTATGTCTTAAGGTCTTTTTGAGCTTGAAAGGCTCAAGCCTTTTCACTGTCACTAACTGGAAACCCAAAGAGAACAAGTTCCTGCAGAATAGGAAAGGGTTGGGTTATAAGGGAGCCTGAAAAAGAGAAAAAGTTATGATTGATTATTGATGTGATAGATGCCCCGTCTCTTTAAAAATGTTCTAAGAGCCCTCCCTCTTTAAAGGCAATCACAAACTTTCCAGTATAAAGAGAATTTAAATAGATCCAAAAACCCCATAAACCATCTTCTCTACTAATTTGGCCAGGCCTAGACAACCTAAATCTCTTTCTCTACTAGTTCTGATCCATCGTGGTACCAAATCTCCAGGCAATGTTGTCTATGGTAGTGCGATACTCAAATAAGTTAGCAAAATTTCAGCAGCTAGGAAATAGATTATGATTCTCCAACAAGCTTGAAGAGTATGCTGCCATATTCACAAATGTTTTTAATAGATTTTCATTCAATGATGAATCCTTTAGCCATCCGAGTCCTCTTCAAAACCAATCAAGCTGATGTTTTTTTGAAGAGACAACTTTGTAAATGATATAAAGCACCAATAGTTAGGTGTACATTATAATATCAGTAATTTCTAAGATGGATCTCTCAATAATATAACTTTTCATAGCAATAAAGGAGTGATTTCTATAACAATTTTGTTTTCTATAGCGATTGTTTTGTTTTCAATTCCTTTTTAATTTTATCAAAGTTATGCATGTGAATATTTTAAGGACTCTACAAGCTTCTTATTAAAAAACAAACAAACAAACAAAAAACCAGCAGTCCCTTCTTAATTTTCTCCATTTTCGGTTCCCCAGAGACAATATATTTCAACTATTTTAGCTTATGATTTGATAATTTCAATCCTTATATCCACATGACTTGGTAATAGTGTTATTTCTTGATTTTCCAGTTTTGGCATTATCTATGGACTTCTTATTATAAAAGTTCAGATTTAGCTCACTTTCACAATCTCCCACCTTCACACTCTTCTCACACACACACCCACACAGAGATACACGAACTAGCTTCATGGTTCTGTATCATTCTAGTAGAGTTATATCATAACTTTTGTTAGATAATCACTTATATTATGACAATGCAAGTGCTAGTCATAGCTATGACAAGTAGTATACTACGGTGTCTTTTCTGGTACAGTGACTCTATTTCTTGACACCTAGCAATTAAAAATTATCTTTCTGTATTCATATGCTTAATATTCTGGGTACTTATGACTAATTCAGCAAAAGTATCTTTTTCAATGTAAATCTTCTCCATTACATGCAATGCACTGTGTGTTTTTTCAATTTTAGCTTCTTGAAAAATCTCATCTGCTACTTTCTGATCTGCTAATCTAGACTGCTGTCTAGACTTGATGAATGTATGTTTTCTTTGAATCTTCTTTTTAGCATCATCCCAAGGATTTTGTGTTGAGTTTCTTGTTTTCTATATCTCAGATCCTTTTGTGTTGAGTTTCTTGCCTTTGTGTTGAGTTTCTTGTTTTCTATATCTCAGATCCTTTTTTTCCTTTAGTTTACTCCATTGTTTTAATATAGCACATCCCCCAGTAGCTGATTAAGAAATCTTGAGATGTCAAAAATGTCAAAAAATGACTTTGTGCTATTAACAACCTTAACTGGTAGTTTGTCTGAGTAGGGTATTCTAGGTTGACAATAATTTTTAAATTCTGTTCTGTTAGATTCTAGTTTTTGTAGTTGCTATTGAAAAATATGATTCTGGGTATTCTCTTTGTCTCTAGTGACCTAAAATTACATGATTTTTTTATTAGAGGAATCTCTTTTTCTCCATAGTTTTGGACATTCAGTAAACCTTTTAATCTGGAAAAATGTGTCCTTTTTTGAAAAACATTTTTGACTTATTTTCTCTTCATTTTTTTCCTGCTTTTAGTGTTGTTTCTGGAACTCCTTTTTGGATGGTAGACATTCTGGAATTATTCTTTAATTTTCTTTCCTTTTCAATTTCTAATTATTTATTGTTTTGTACTATATTCTGGGATACTTCTTTAATTTTATGCTCTAATATATCTTTTGAAAAAAATTTTCACTATTATGTTTTTAATTTTCAAGAATATCTTTTCGTTCTTCAAATATTTCTTTTTATAGTAGTTTTTCTGTCTTCAAAGACACATGATCACTATCTTCTCTTCTAATTCTTGAGTCATTAGTGATAAAGACTTCACAGATCAGAACTTTAGAGAATTTACTAAGTTGCTTTTTTTGTTCGTTTTGTTCTCTATATTTTATATTAGTGTTTTCTCAAATAGCTAGTGATCCTTAGTAGATAATCTTATCCATTTTTTAAAAATAATTATTCATTCTAATTTTTTTCAAAGAGAGTACATTTTCACCTCAGAATTAGCCAGACTTTAATGTTGATTTTAGCAAAGGTGATTCTTAGAGGTGAGTTTCTAGAAGAGCAGCATTATTTCTGAGTTAACAAGATGGATGAGGTAGAAGAAATGAGAGGTCGCCAAAGATTTGTTACATGAGCAACCATCCATCATCTTCCTTCTGAAATCCTGAGCTCTCTTCCTTTCTATCTGTCACTTTTCTGACTTCTAATAACCTCTTTAGCCTTTTACTTCCTCTCTTGTCTTCTGTATATATTACTTCTTATAGTGTCTGTTGTAGACAAGAAGACATTCAATGATTGGGGGAGAGGAAGTGTCTGCTGAACAAGAATAATGCTTTAAAAAAGAAAAACTATAAAAGTAAGGGAAAAAAGAGCAAGTGTCGTAGGATGTATAAAAGTGAGATGAAAATAATAAGGGTGAGAACTTGTAAGAAAAGTTTTCATGTAACTAAAAAATAAGAAAGACACAAAATTGACACAAAATAATACCAAGTACCAAAAGACCAAGAATCAAGCCTATATTTTGCTTTTTCTTCCTAAGAATGAGAGAAATAATTATTCCAGCCTATGTCACAGGATGTGGAAAGTGCTTAAATTTGGTTTCCGTTATTTTTTATTGCTACGTGCATTTATATAGACAAGAAGGACACTTCCTTTATCATTTTTTCAGTTGTTATTCAATGAAAAGACCCTTGTCTTCTATTTAAGAAATGGCAAGGACTGCCATGGTAATTGATGTAAATGGTTTTTGTCTTTTTACAGAAAGAACAAATATAATCAGTAGCTTCATTGATATCTCAATTTTTAAACTGGCTTCCAAAGTTTTATTTGCTCATGTAACACGTCTAAATTTACACTGAGGTAGAACAAGCCTGAGTTATGACATCTTTAATTCTAAAATTTTTAAATGATTTATTTAAATGGTCATTTATTCAAATAATGGCAAGTTCTATTTTAGCAAGCCACTGATATTAATGATATGTCCTAATTCCTTATAAACTATCATGACTTTCATACCTATAATTTCTATCCTTTTGAAGGAATAACAAAGACATTTCCATAGAAAATGTTTTCTTCAGCTTTAAAGCATCTTCTATCTCCCTCTTTGGGACCACAAATATTAATCATATGCAGTGACATCATGATTTTTTTAAAGGCCCAGATTATCATCATCTCTTAAGCATTCTGTCAACAGAAAAGCTTGATGCAGAATGTTTATAGAGGTATTTACAATTGTTTTAAGAAGACAGCTACTGCTTGCACAATGAAAGCAATATTCCTTGCATGGTAGTAAGGGAAAGGGAAAGCTGCTTGCATGTTGACAGAACAAAATGCACGCACTGCTGCTTCCTTGTCTTCCCTAACTGCAGTCTAAAGAAGCAACAAATAGCTCTCTATATATTATTTTGTCACAAGTGCTGTTGCTTAATCCCTGACTTTCAGAGGCAAAAGCAAAATGTGTAAAAAACTTTTTAAGTAACACATATTTGAAGCCTTTCTAGAAAGAAACTAGATGTTACTAGATTATATTATCTCTCTGAGAATGGATTTTATAAGGCTATATTACAGAATTCTACACTAGTTGCATATGTAACCTAGAAAAATCATCTACAAGAAATAAGAACAGCTCAAAGCACTACGTTAACAAAAGAGATATTTTCATTCCAGCCAAAGGGCACACTTTTGCAAAGTCAGCTCTTCTACTTAAGAAAAATATTTGATAAGAATTTTTCTTTATCCATTTAGCCATATTTAGCATGGTTGAATGTTTAGTTACCTACATTTTCATGTCCGTATTTTTCAAATTTCTTTAATCACAATACATAAATACTAGTTCTAGGACAGAGTGTAATTAGCTACTGCCCCCCATGCTATTCAAATAATGATTAGGTCATGAAAATCAACAGTTTTTACATACCTCATTTTCCTGATTCTTTTCGCTGGTGAAATAGTGCCTGTTGCCCCAGATAGTGAGAGATAGAATAATCCATCTCTATTGAAAATGCCAGCAACACAAATTAGCTTCTGAGTCGAATGGACTATGTGCTTGAGTCCAGAGCGTGTGCAGTAATTTCCTCTACTTCCTGTTCAAATATGATTCATTTTTATCAAATGGAACTGCTCCTATATTAACTAAGCTCCATATTAAGTATCTGGCTTAATGTTTATTTTTTGTTTCAAAAATCTTTGAAAATATTTCAGTTATAGCACAATTCTACTAAAGCAGAAGTGTTAGAAATGTAAATGACACGTAACTATTCCAGGCAGGATGGAAGAGCCAGAAAAGTAGACTTTCAGATTCACCCTAGGATGGTGAAAACAAAGAAAATTCCAGAATATGTGTTTTATTATAAGTCCAGTTGTTCATGGTAAAAATCAGACTTGGGTATTTAGAGATTAACAATCAACACAATGAGCAATTTTGCAGACTACTTTCGGAGGATGAATGATAAAAATAGTTTCATTCTAATTTTATAAAAATGAGACCGTTATTACTCTGTTTACTTAATCTCTGGTCGCATATCCCTGGCCCTTCCTCTAGGGTTGAGGGAACAGTAAACAATTAGAGTGGTTTTTCTTCATCCCATGAGAACAAAGACTGTTTTACTCAGTGGATAGGAACATTGCAAACAATTTGTATATAACTTTCAAATGCATAAATCCCTCTCATCAAAGGAATAAAGTTCAAAGCTTGTTTGTTCCCCATTAAGCTGACAATAAATCACTATGATGGACAACCTTACAAACAAAAAAGATAACAAAATATAAAGGTTGAACCACAGTGCGTCCTGGTGTATATACACTATTTTATATTCATTTCAAATATGCAACAAGCTCAATAGGGAACGAAGAAAGTTGAAAAAGCATCTTTTTTAATGGCATCCTTGTGACTTGTCCCAAAGTGAAGAATTTCTTGTTCTTAAAGGCAGGACTAATATTTTCTCACCTCTTCCATTTTCTTTGCCTACCCTTGACATTGCATATAGAGCATAAGCACCCATCTTTCCTGTGCATTACCAAATCCCTTTCACCTCCAGATAGTTTTCAAGATAGCAATTATTTTGATTCAATCAATTCTAATTTTTTCCCACAGACTCCTCTCATTTCATCAGATACTAACTTTCCTTTTGATCAGTCACACTACATCACAACACTGCCTTATTATTTCACAAGCAAAATGATAATAGCCTGAACTGTTTCTCACTTTTAGTTGGGAACCAGAAAAAGTGTGACTGAAAAATCTTGTGTGTGTTACATATTTTTTTGCTTGTTTATTTTTATCACCTATTTTTCTATAACTATGTGAGAGAATAAAAACATGAGTAAATAGTGAAACAGTTATAGGAACTTGACTTTGTATAAAACAACTAAGCCTCCTGTTTGTGGTTTAATTTATTTCATGTGTCACATCTTCCTTCTTTGAAATGCTCTTCAGTAGATTTCTGGGTGCATGCATTTATTTTGATCTATTTTAATAGAATACTCTGGGAATATTAAAAAGTTTATGTGTAATACGAACAAATTATATCCCAATTATCTCATCAAAGAAAGAGGTTTAAACCATTTGCTTCTATTATCAACAGCCATCATAGTCCTGTGTATTATGCAAGCATATTTTCCCATTCCACAAATAACTTCTGTGTAAGACAGATTCCAGGCAGGAAATAGTCAGCATACTTAAATTGGGTAATCTGATAGTCTAATGAGGAAACTCTAGAAATATGTGGGCAGGAGTTAGGCATATCCAACATGGCACCCTACAGTATCAAGTGTAGATTTAGGCTTGAATCTGCATAAGAAGGAAGGAGTTGCCAGATGTTAAACAAGGTAACCAGAAGGCAACTGTAAGGGCCCCTTGACAGTGTTTCTGACCTCTGGTAGAGGGTAGGAGCCAACTTTCAAGGAGAGAGCCAGAGAAATTGATACCCTGACCTCACCGTCCTGCCCTCTGCTATCCCATAGTGGCCTCCTGTGGGCTGTACCACACCCAAAGTCTGGGACAAAGGAGACCATTGATTTAGTCTATACAGGTCTGCATTGATGACATCCCCCCAGGCAGAGGATGGTGTGCAAATGGTGGAAAGTGGACCAAGAGAGCCAAGACAACAACACTCAGCACATATTCTATAAGTGAATTTAACTGTTAGTATTAATCCCTTCAGAAATCACTGATGAAAACATTTGTGCTGAGAAAATAGTAAGTGTATAATTTTTTATTATGAGTCACTGATGCATCACCAGTTCTCACCTTTCCGAGCTTATTTTTCCCTTCTATAAGCTATCTGTCAGGAAAGACACCCACATTCAATTTCAGGCAGTCCATTATCTTAAAAAAAAAAAAATGAGCCTTAAAGATTCATCCATCTGCATTTTAAGTTGTTGCTCACATGAGACCTTAGGATGAACAACTCTGATTCTGAGGGTGAGAAGGAAGGTAATATGATGTCATCAAAACATTCAGAATTGTTGAAATTGTGTGAACAGCACAAGCCAAAGCTGCTGACTGCCAGAGATAACGGTGCTAAAGAAACAGGCTCCTGTAATAGCTCTGGAACATGCTCTCAACCTCTACCATGGGGGCCAGATCCAACTGTTCACAGTGCAGGTTTAAGTCTATATGAGCCTGGCATGTTTAAGAGAGTACAAATGTAGATAAAGGGAAGTTAGGACAATGCTGTGCATAGTTTCATTTATTTAGAAAAGAAAATTATGGAATGCCTTTCTTTGCTGATGGGGTATGATTTTAGATCCACTATCAAACCTCACATTCACCATCAGGATCTTGAAATTTCATTCACTCATTCATTCATTCATTCATTCAAATTCTTATATTTCCAGGCACTGTGCTAGGCACATAGGGGATAAAGCAGGAAAAGACATTTAAGTATAGCAGAAAAGAAAGAAGTAGACAAAAGATTACAGGGCAATAAATATTATCAAAGGGAAGGTGTGATGTACTACATAAATGAATAATAAATAGTTTTCAACTCAGTCTATGGGTTAGGGAAAGCCTTCTGAAGAGATGCCTCTTATTCTAAGAATGAGGGAGAAGTTAGCAGAAGGGAGAGAAGGGGAGACAAAGCACTTCAGGCAGGGAGCTTGTGTATGTCAACAGACCAGAGAAAACAGAAAGATGTCCATTATAGCCGGAATGTACAGGAGTTCCCAAGGGGCTTCTGATTCTTGGCTAGTTTAACTGAAGATTGAGGGCTCAGTGTTAGAAACTGGGTCTGGGTTCCATTGCTGTTCTCAATTCAGCACTAAGGACTTATATCTTAGGGCTGAAATGTGAAAACTTAGGAAATTCCCAAAGAGCTAAGGATTTCAACTTAGGAGATTCAAGTTTCAGAACTCAGCTATTGGGTCTCCAGCTCAGTTTTGTTCTGCGGAATTTGGAGTTTATATAATTCAAGGTTTCAAGTTTAGAACTGAGTCATTAGGGATCTGAACTTGAGGCAGCTCTGGGGAGCTATGTGAAATATTGGGAAGAACAGAGCTTCTAAGAAAGCCAGGCTTTATTGGGAATCCGGACTCTGCCACGTACTAGCTGTGTCATCTCTCTGAGACTAAGATTCCTCAGCTATAAAATGGGTGGGTGAGGCAGGGGAAGGGCTTGTTGTTACTTTGCAGTGTTCCTATGAAATTGGTGATATGTGAAATTCAGCTTAAGGTAATTTGATCCCTTATCTATTACAGATTTCAGATCCTTCTTAATCATAATTGTTCAGTGCTTTCGGGTTTGAAAATGTTCTGCTTAATAAACAAGATGAAAGCAAAGTAGCCATTTAATAGTTTCTCTTTCTCCTATGCTATCTCTTAACATTTGTACCACGTCCCCAGAACAACAAATTAACCCTTCCTTGTTTTTTTTTCTTGCTCTGTACATCAACATGGCTAAAAAAGCATTTTTGTTGCCTTATTGTTTTTTTTTCATCTTTGGCATATTTTGTATTTCAGCTTTGCTAGCACTATTCTTAAACCATTCTTTTCCATTCTTTTCTCTTCATTCCCTGATTGTGTACTTCCCTCACCTTTTTTGTATGCATGGGCTCTTAAAACCTAAACTCATCTTCATATTCCAGTGCCAATTACGAGGACAGGCACAAAACATCTTAGGAATCTGCAAAAGGATGAATAAGTAGTAGAAAGAAAAGTGTACGAAAAGAAAAATGAATGAAGAACATCTTGTTTTGTCACATTTTTAGGAGTTTTGAAACTATTTTATGCCATATCGAGAACCTAATATTTTATTGTACAGTTAGAATGTCACGTCAATAACCAAATATGTACCAATAATAATACACAAACTACCTCTGCCATCAGAGTTAAATTTTGAAAAGAAGTGTATCCTATATTTGTGAAATAACCGTGACTCTTTATAATGTTCCTGTATCATTCAGGTAGCTGATGGGAAGGTAGACAGGCCACTTTGTGGCTGTAACCACATTTGCTTCATTTCCCACAAATTCATTTAGAATTTCTCCTACCAGGAGGATGTGATCTCATTAATAACACACCAGTTTTTGGATCATGGATCTGTGGAAATAAAAGAATTTTATATTTGAATACAAATATGGTCACAAGACTAAACTAACCAATATTTACATACTAGTAATTCACAATGCCCTCATTTAAATGGACTTCTAGTAATTCACAATGCCCTCATTTAAATGGACCACTGCCTTTGAAACAAGGAGTGAAAGGTTAGAAAGCATCATAAGTAGTAAATGTTGCCCAGTGACTTTCAAAACCCATGTATATTTTACAGTTTTGTCCTTTATACCATTCCTAGCATCATAGTGTCTGACATTTTATTTTAGGGGGAGGGTGTATTTGAACTGCTTTATTCTGAGCCCTGGAGCTTATGAGTCCTACCACAACAGCTTTTTTTTTTAGCATTTTATTTTATTTTATTTTGCAGTTTCAAGTATAGTATACATTGGTTAGGCATTTATATAGTTTACCCCCCTAATTACTCTATCACCCCTCTGGTTCTACACATAGCCATTACATTACTGCCGACAGCATTCCTTATGCCATGCTCCCCATTCCCATGACCATATCTCAAACAATCAATATGTACTTCTTTAGCCTTTCATCCCTTTCTCCCAGCCCCCCTCCACTCCCCATCCCTCTGGCTGTCACCAGATTGTCCTCAGTATTTGTGAGTCTGTTTTCAATTAGTTTGTTCTTTCTGTTCCTTGGATTCCACAAATCAGTGAAATCATATGGTGCTTATCTTTATCTGACTTATTTTGCTCACCATAATAACCTCTAGGTCTGACATTTTTAAACTGCATTTTTTCCCCTCATCCAGTGCTCAAATTCATAAATTTCCATCAAACACCCCATATTCACAGTGGTTAAAAGCACAGATGCTAGAGTAACCAGATATGGATTCCAGTTCTGGTCTGGCCATTTATCGATTCTCTGGCTTCCTTCAAAAGGATTTTAATGTTCCTATTTCACAGTATTGGTGGGAGGTTTACAATATTGTCTGCATATTATTTGGAAAATATTACTTATAGCCCAGCACAATGCTAAGTGCTCTACAAGTTTTAATTCAATAAATCTTCTTAACCACCTCATGCAGCGTGTACTCGTATTGAGGTAAAGATGATGTAAGGCATTTACTACTTGATAATAGTAAGTGTTCAATAGTCTTAATTATTATTATTTTATAATATTTTAAAATAGGTTTTACTTGCTGTAGTTATCCACTTTCAGTAAAAATAAAATATGGCAATTTGGTAGTTTGATTTTGTGCATACTAATCTGTGTCCATTGATTAATCAATTCACTATATACATACCCTTATTTTTGTAGCTTTATAAATACAACTATTGGATAAGCTCTTACGAATATACATTAACTTAATTTTACTAGATCTGGAAGAATGTGAACTGACATTTACTAAAGGTTTACTATGTGCCAGTCATTTTACCAATGTTATTTTATTTAATTTTCACTGTAGCTGGTAAAGTTGGCTTTGTTACTTCCACTTTATACATAAAGATGTGCTTGGGGATTGATCTAAAACAGGGATGGTATACATAAGGAAAAGTGTTGTTCTTTTTTGACACAGCTGTAAAAAGCTAATATTGAATACCCTCAAAAAAAAAATGAACTCTCTACAATGCCTAGGACTTTTTATGATATATAGAAAATGTTTTAAGTTCATACTTATAACAATGCTAAAGCAAGGTTGTAAACAGTTTTGCGGATGTCAGATTTCATTTTTTAAATATTATCTTTATTATTGTGAAACATACATGCTAAAGAGAGCTAAAATTTTAAGTTTAATAATAAAATTAACACCACTTGCCTCCCCATCCCCCTCTAAGACTACATTAGACCACTGATAACTGTGAAGAATTTTGTGTGCGCATTTTGAGTTACTACCCCCGCCTCCACTTCAACAAGTGACCACTACATCACTACCTGCCTCTGTGTTAAACATTCTCTTGACTTTATTTTTATAGTTTTTCCATCTTTGTATGCCTTGAAGACTAGAGATTAATTGGAAAGAAGTAAGTATGTAGTACACATCCGGAATAATAAAGGGAAATATTGACACTGTTACACTGTTGGAGGAACGCTCCCATTAGAAGACAGGAAGAACAGGGTTTGGTTGACTGTCTGAGCTTCCCTGAGTTTACAAGGGCTCCCAGGGAAAGGCTGACCACAAGTGAGTGGCACCTTCTTCTGTCAGAATTGCAAAGTTCAGATATTTTAATGGATTGTTGGTTGTTTTGGTGGTGTGAGTTGGAGTCGCTCCTTCAATTTTTTGGTTATCTATTGTCTTGCAGGACAAAGACTTTCTCTCCTTCTACCTCTTTTCTCTTTCATTACCTAACAGATAGAAGACACTTTTCACTTTATTTTTGCCTTTCCCCCTAGAAGGTACATGTTTTGAAGAACGCTCTTTCAAACTGTGCATACTTTTACGTCATTTCCTAGTTTTAGACCAACCTGGAGCTATTCACTAACTCTCTTCTTCTCTCTTCCTTGTAGTTTTTCCTGGTATTCTTTATCTCCAAAGCAGGCCAGGGTGTAGGAGGTAGGTACGGAGGCATTAAGATTGTCAGAAAGAAAAACCATAGGCCCAAAATGGTGTCACTTGTACTAAAGCCCATGATGCCAGACCTAGATTTAATACCTGACCTATTTGCTATTTCATCTTCTCCAAGAAATATAATCTTAATCAGCCAATCTGGAATTTTCTGGTCAACATCATGAAGTAATCTATAATATGGGCCCTCTCTACCCCTATAGAAAAAAGAGGCAATTTGCATGATAAAAACTTTTGCAGTTTTCTTCCCTACCAAAAATATCCTGATCTAAAAATAATCCTTTTTTTCTTTGTTAATAACTCCCTTGCTCTGCCCTTCTTCCTATAAGAACCTCCCATTTTGTACAACCCCTAGGAGCACCCTTCTAATAGCAAGATGGGATGCTGCCTGATTCATGAATTGTTAATAAAGCCAATTAGATCTTCAAATTTACTTGGTTAAATTTTGTTCTTTAACAGGATTTAGTAGATGTTTTCTTTTTCTTCTTATTGTTATTTTGAAGTTTGGTCGTTCTCTGTCATTAAGGTATGCCATGGACACGATTTCTATGAAGTTTTATTTATTCTTTTTTGTTCTGTATGGTTTCCATGATATTTTAGAAGACTAGAAGCTAGGCAGTTGCTAGGTAGTCTTCAACTACGTGGAATTCTCTGTTATTTTGTCTTTCTCACGAAGCATTTTAAATCAATCGTGGCAGAAATAAAACAGATTCTACTAAACTTCGGAGACTAACTCTGTGGTGAAACCAATTTTGGTCTCCAGTGGAGAGTAAAAAAACAAAAATTCTACATTTTCCCTTAAGTTAGACAGGAGTTCATCTCATAGATATTTATCGATGATTAAAATTAAATACAACAAATTGAAAAAGTAAATCATTTCAGTGATACTACACTTGATATAAAAATGTTTCTAATCAATAAAATACTCTGCTCTACTTGCAATGATTACTAAAGGCATATACATATGAGTCAAAAATAAAATTGTTTAAAATTTTTCTAATGTTGCATAAAAAAATTAAGAATGGATATGGTGACTCCATGTAAAATTTTCTGTCCTTTGCACATCGTTTAAGAAAAACATCCTTTCTTCTCATACTTCTCCCATCCCTGTATTCCTTTGTGGTTTTGAAATTTAATGGCTATTAATTTGGGAGGTATCTCTTTAAGATGGACAGGCTTTGTCCATGCCAAAGTCAACACAGGATTAATCAATGATAGCCAACTGCCTGGCTCTAATTAGTTCATTAGCAGTCCTCCAATCTAGAAGTAGCTTCTCCTTCATATTAATTTTTATCTTTACTTTTATAAATTTGGAATTATAAGCCCATCATGGCCACTCAGGTAAATTTACTAACATATGGAGGGAGAGGAGCCTCAATATCTGTCAGGCCTTTTTTTATCTCTTACATCTGAATGCTTTTATGTCAAAATGTAATTCTACCATCAGATGTCATTCTACCCTACTATAAAAGCTTTTATTTTTAAGATTGGATCTTTTAATTCAACATTTACCATTTTCAAAATGGTGAGTCATAGGTAGTATGGCATGTGTATATACTATGGAATATAGACAATCATTGTGAAATACAGTAAAATTTTATATCAGTGGTTTCCTATCATTTGGTGGTAGAATCTCCTACAGTGTGTCTGCAATACTTTTTATTTATTTACTTGTTTATTTATTATTTGTATAAGAGAGCCACAAATTTAATGACTTTTTTGCATGATAAGAATTTATTTTATTTTTAATTAACATTGTATATATTAAGATGTACAACCTGATTTGATATATATTACACAGTAAAATGATTAGTACAGACAAGCTAATTAACATACTCATCTATTCATATAGTTACCTTTTTCTTCATGAAAGCACCTAAAATCTCTTGTAGCAAATTTCTAGTGTTCAATACAGTGTTATTAGCTATTGTTCTACTTGTAGCAAATTTCTAGTGTTCAATACAGTGTTATTAGCTATTGTTATTATGTTCTATATTAGATCTCCAGACTTATTTATCCTACATTATTACAACTTTGTACTCTTTGACCAGCATCTCCCCACTCCCATACCCTTGGTAACCACCCTTCAACTGCTTCTATGTATTCAGCTTTGTTAGATTCCACATACAAGTGAGATCCACCTATAATACTTTTTAGATGACTTATTTTATTGATACAAAAACACCTACTTTATTCACTTTCCAATTATTTCTCACTTCCTAACCCTTAGAAATACATATGCAGCTATCACATCTCATTGCCTCAAATAGCCACCGCTAAGTAGAAAAAGAGATAAAAATTTGTAAATGCCTAGTGTCCAATTACATTAGCCACTGATTTTTGTACAGCCATGGAAGAAACAATCAAACACAATGAAGTTAAACATCTCAAAGTAATAACGTTTTAAGAGCAAAAATAATTTTTTTGTTTTTCATTTTCTCCAACATGTTTATTTCCTTCCAAAACTTACACTTCCCTACAAAAATGCCAAATTGGGTTTCTAGGTTTTACAAGCCTCTTGATTTACTGCCTTTAAGTCTTGGTTAAATATATTTTTACCAATTATTCTCAAGTTTTAAAAACAACACTTAAAACTGTTATAGTCAATAAAATAGAAGGCTCTGGGACACCTAAAAATTTATAAAGCAAAGTCTTTTGGCTTTTTATCACTTCATGCCCTTATGACTGAACTGAGAAAGCAAGTGTTCTTATATAACATTGAGGGAAAGTGTGGAGTTCACAATTTACATTTTTCATGACAAGGTCCCAATGTTACATATTAGGTTAATAGGAGACTATATGCATTCAT
Organism: Pteropus medius; assembly: GCF_902729225.1. Lineage (NCBI taxonomy): Eukaryota > Metazoa > Chordata > Mammalia > Chiroptera > Pteropodidae > Pteropus > Pteropus medius. Next base: position 818,893 of record NW_024349505.1, on the reverse strand, counting down.
GAAGTAGGATGTGTATATAAGAGTATATGTGTGATATCTTATTTAATTATTTACATGGACGTTTTGTAGCTTTTATAAGAACAATGATGTACAACTCCTATGTTCGTTGCAGCATTATTTATAACAGCGAAGATGTGGAAGCAACCTAGGTGTCCATCTATAGATGAATAGATAAAAAAGATGTAGTATATACATATAATAGAATATTATGCAACAATAAAAAAAGAATAAAATCTTGTCATTTGTGACAACATGGATGGATCTAGAGGCCATTATGCTAAGTGAAATAAGCCAGGTAGAGAAAAACAAATACAGTATGGTTTCACTTATATGTGAACTCTAAGAAAACAAATAAAACAAAATAAAAACAAATTCATAGAAAAAGAGACTGAAAGCATGGTTACCAACCAAAACCATCCAGAATTCTAACCTACAGAACGGTGAGATAAAATATTTACGCTGTTTTAAGTCACTAAATTTGTGGCAATGTTTTAGAGTAGAAATTGAAAACACACACACACACACACACACACACACACACACTTTTTTTATAAACTTTATTTTTTGAGCAGTTTTAGGTATACAGAAAAATTGAGTAGAAAGTACAGAGATTTGCCATATATCCCCTGCCCCTACTCATGCATAGCCTCCCCTAAGAGCCATACATTTCTTAAGATAGGTAAACATACACTGACACATCATTATCACCTAATGACCATACTTTACATTATTTACTCTTGGTGTTGTACATTCTGTGAGGTTAGGCAAATGTATAATAACACATATCTAGCATTATAATATCATACAGAGTAGTTTTACTACCCTAAAATTCTTCTATGCTCTGCCTATTCAACCTTACCACACCCTAGCCCCTAACGATTACTGATATTTTTACTGTCTCCATAGTTTTGCCTTTTCAAGAATGTTATATAGCTGAAATCATTTCAGATTGTCTTCTTTCACTTAGTATTATGCATTTACGTTTCCTCCATGTCTTTTCATGGCTCACCCATTTTTATTTGAATCTTCTTTTTCCTTTCTCTCTGTCACCCTTACCATTCTCAATTTTGACCCCACTCTTCAATATGAAGTCTTGTCCCAGATAAAAGCTCTAAAAGCTCAGTTTTGAGATTTCACAGGGGTTAGACTGCTCTTGTGTTTAGGATTTATCATAAGCCCTGGCACACTTGCTATTGGAATGAGCAAATTTTAGCTGCTGTTAATAAAATTGGGTCTTCTCAATAAATTGACTGCTATGAATTAACTTGTTTTCAGTTTCTCAGGTGTCACACTGAGTATCCCTCTGCTTTCTGCAGTTTAGACACTGATATTAAGCAAGCTTTGTAGCTTTTGCTGATTTATCCCATCAGCCTGCATATTTGGCATTTATGGACATATTCTGTCACCAGTTTTGTTATAAATGTTGTCCATTGGTTTTTAGTTTTGTTAAATCGTTGCCTCGGTTTTTTTACATGTGGGAATTTGGACATTTAAAAAATTATGCTTCTTCTGATGTCACTATCTTCCTAGAATCCTAGGCCTAATTTAGATATATTTTTTAAAAATTACTTATAAATATTATTATTAAAAATTGGGGGTGATGTCAGAAACATGGCAGAGTGAGAGCCATCCTCAGATCTCTCCCCTTGAAACAACAATAAGCTGAACATCTAAAACTCAACAAAGCACCCAAACTGCACACCAGCACGCCTGAGCATGGGATCTGCAGATAAGAGCTCCCAAAGGTCAGAAACTCAGGTGTCAGGCAGTGGACTGGGAGAAACAAAGAAGCTGCTTCTCGCAGCTAGAGCTCCCTGTAAGAAGAGCGGGAGAGGAGAAGGTGCGGTGACTTCCATGATATCCCTGCCTGGGAGTGCTGTGAGCTCTACGTAGCCAGCAGCAATGTCCAGTCATCAGGGAAGAAAGCAGAGAAACAGGAATGACAGAAAAGTGAGGATGACAGAGAAACAACAATTGATTTTTATAACCCACAGTGGTAAAACCGAAGATGAGTTGCAGCCCCCATCCCCCAACCCAGAAGGCCCCTCTTGCCATACCCTCCAAGAAGGAATGCCATGGAGCCCAAGGGGAATCTGAGCAAATGCTACCGAAACAGTTGCTAACAGAGACAGGAAATGAGACTGAGGGTAGCAAGCAAGATTAAACATCTATAAGAAAAAAAAGACATTATTAAGACTTTATATAAAGTAGATATCCAAGAGGCTTAGATGCCACCTACTGGAAACCAAAAGAAAAGTGCTTTCTTTGCAACAGGCTAGGTACCATTATATAATAAATCTTCTTTCTATTAAAAAAAAAATCAGAATATACTTCCATTAATGTCCAGGAGGAGAAATAGTCCATTAAACACCATGAACAACCAAGGTGACAAAGCAGCTCAGAAAGAAAGAGAAAAATCTCCAGAAAATAAGCTTATAGACATAAAAATATGGACTTAAATGACAGAGAATTCAGGAAGGTACTTCTGAAAAAACTCAGTAAGATCTGAAACGAATCATATCAACAATTACAGGAATTGAAAAACAACTAGATGAGCAGAATGAGTTCTTTAGCAAGAAGATTGAAACCCTCAAAAAGAACCGAAGAGACCTTCTGGAGATAAAGAACACACTGCAAGAGTTGAAAATGAGATAAGAAGCTTGGGAAATAGAGTCGACCAAATGGAAGAAAGCATCAGTGATATCAAAGACAGAAATCTAGAAATAAATCAGAAAGAAGAAGAGAGAAACTGAAGAATGAAAAATAATGAAAGAGAAATACAAGAACTAGCTGATACCATCGGGAGAAGAAACATAAGAATAATGGAAATTCTCAAAGGCGAGGAAAAGGAGCAGAGATTAGAAAGCATTTTCAGACAAATAATGGATGAGAATTTCTCAAATCTAAGGAATGAACTGGAGCTTGGAATTCAAGAAGTGAACAGAACACCCAATTATCTCAACCCAAAAAAAGCCTTCATCAAGACACATTGTATTAAAGTTATCAAAAATCAATGACAAAAACAGAATTCTCAGGGCAGCCAGGGAAAAGAAAATGGTAACTTATAAAGGAAAACCTATTAGATTATCATCGGACTTCTCTTTGCAAACCTTACAAGCCAGAAAGGAATGGAATCAAATATTTAAACTATTAAGTGAAAGGAACTACCAGCCTAGAATAATGTATCCAGCTAAGCTCTCCTTTAAATATGAAGGAGATAAAGACCATTCAAACCATACAAAAATTGAGAGAATTCTCCACTATGAGGCCTGCACTACAGGAAATACTGAAAGGGGTCAGCTTGCCTAAAACAAAATGACAAAAGAAAAATGCGTAATTAGGAGTAAGGTGACTAGCAGGCTGATAGAAGCAGAGGAGTGCAACCCTTACTAGGAACAGGGCATTATAAGCTTAAATAATAACAAGAGATTTGCTATAGCAAGATAGAAATGAATGTTCAGCATATATAGGAACAAATTGAGATAACAATGACTGAAAAGAGAGGATCCAAATTCACAAATGGGAATGGGCATAGGGCACACGCAGAAGAAAAGAGTTGTAGTTTGGATCAAAAAACAAAACCCAACCATATGCTGCCTCCAGGAGACACATCTCCATTCCAAACAAATATAGACTCAAAATAAAAGGGTGGAAAATGATCTTTCAAGCAAATGGCTTCCAGAGAAGAGTGGAAATTGTGGTACTAATATCAGATGAAATAGAGTTCAAAATAAAAAAGGTAAAGAAAGATACTGAGGAACATTTCATAATGATAAAGGGAATCATGCACCAAGAACACATAACAGTTATTAATATCTATGCTCCAAATTAGGGAGCCCCAAAATATATAAAGCAATTACTAACAGAACTAAAGAGAGAAACAGACCAAAACACTATCACAGTAAGGGACCTAAATACCCCATTGTCAGATATGGACAGATCATCCAAACAGAAAATCAATAAGGAAATAACATCCTTAAATGACACTTTAGACCAACTGGACATAATTGACATATACAGAGCCTTCCATCCCAAAACAGTTGCTTATACATTCTTCTCTAGTGCACATGGAACATTCTCAAGGATTGACCACATACTGGGACACAGAGATAGCCTCAACAAATATAAGAGGGTTGAAATCATACCAATCATATTCTCTGATCATAATGCTTCGAAACTAGACATCAACTGTAAAAAGAAAGTGAGAAGAAACACAAATATATGGAGATTAAACAACATAATACTGAAGAATAACTGGGTCAGAGAAGAAATAAAAAGAGAGACCAAGAGATACATAGAAATGAATGATAATGATAGTACAACATTTAAAAACTTTGGGGACATGGCAAAGCGGTCATAAGAGGAAAGTTCATATCATTACAGGCCAATCTCCAAAAACAAGAATGAGCTCAAATAAACAACCTAACACTTCATCTTAAAAAGCTAGTGAAGGAATAGCAAATGAGGCCTAAAGTCAGCAGAAGGAAAGAAATCATCAAAATTAGAGCAGAAATAAATGAAATTGAAAACAAAACGAAAAAACGAAAAACAATAGAAAAAATAAAAGCGACAAAGAGCTGGTTCTTTGAGAAGGTTAATAAAATTGACAAATCCCTGGCTAGACTCACTAAAAAAAAAAAGAGAAAGGACACCAATAAACAAAATTAGGGATGAAAGAGAGGAAATTATGACAGACACAGCAGAAATACAAAGGATCATACAAGAATACTATGAAAAAGTATATAACGTCAAATTTAATAACCTAGAAGGAATGGACCAGTACTTAGAAAAATACAATCTTCCTAGATTGAATCAAGAAGAACTGAAAAATCTGAATAGACCGATCAGCAGTAGGGAAATTGAAACAATCATCAAAAACCTACCAAAAAGTCAAAGTCCAGGACCAGATGGCTTCACTGATGAATTCTACCAAACATTCAAAGAAGATTCTCCTCAAACTCTTCCAAAAAATTGAAGAGTAGGCAATACTTCACAACTCATTTTATGAGACCAGTATCACCCTAGTACCAAAACCTGGTAAAAGATAAAAAAAAACCAAAAAAAAAACTACAGACCAATATCTCTCATGAACACAGATGCAAAAATTCTAAATAAGATACTAGCGAAATGAATATAGCAACATATTAAAAAGATTATATGCCACAATCAAGGGGGCTTCATCCCAGAGGCACAGGGATGGTTCAACATAAGCAAATCAATTAATGTGATACACTACATAAACAAATTAAAACATAAGAATCATATGATCATATCAATAGATGCAGAAAAAGCCTTCAATAAGATACGGCATCCATTCATGATCAAAACATTTAACAAAATCAGTATAGAAGGAAAGTATAGCATAATAAAGGCCATATATGACAAACTCTCAGCCAACATTATACTCATGGTGAAAATTAAGAACCTTCTCTCTAAGATCAGGAACAAGGTGAAGCTGTCCACTATTACCACTGTTATTTAATATAACATTGGAGGGCCTAGCAAGTGCAATCAGGCAAGAGAAAGATATAAAAGGCATCCAAATAGGAAACGAAGAAGTCAAACTGTCGCTATTTGTGGATGACATGCTTCTCTATATAGAAAACCCTAAAGACTCCACAAGAACACTACTAAAAACAACAGGCAAATACAGTAAAGTTTCTGGATACGAAATTGACGTTCAAAAATCCATAGCATTTCTATACTCTAATAATAAAGAATCAGAAAAAGTAGTGGAAAAAATAATTCCTTTTGCAATTGCAACAACAAAAAAATACCTAGGAATAAATCTAACGAAACATGTGAAGGACCTATATAATGAAAACTATAAGACCCTATTAAAAGAAATTGAAGAAGAATTAAAGAAATGGAAAGATAATTTGTGTTTTGGAATAGAAGAATCAACATAGTTAAAATGACCTTATTACCTAAAACATTATACAGATTTAATGCAACCCCCATCAAAATCCCATTGCCATTTTTTAAAGAAATGGAACAAAAAAGCATCAGATTTGTAGGAAGCACAAAAGACCCAGAATGGCCAAAGCCATCCTGAGAAAAAAGAATGAGGCTGGAGGCATCAGTCTGCCCGACATCAGATTATACTACAAAGTGACAGCAATCAAAACAGCGTGGTATTGGCAGCAAAACAGACACATTGACCAGTGAACAGAATCGAGAGTCCAGAAATAAACTCACATTTATATAGGCAATAATTTTCGACAAAAAAAGCCAAAAACATACCATGCAGAAAGGAAAGCCTCTTCAATAAATGGCGCTGGAAAACCTGAAAAGCCACCTGCAAAAGAATGAAACTAGACTCTTGTCTATCACCACACACCAAAATTAACTCAAAATGGATTAAGGACCTGAATACAAGACCTCAAAGGCAAGGGAAGTAAAAGCAAAAATAAATGAATGAGACTACATCAAATTAAAAAGCTTCTGCTCAGCAAAAGAAATCGTCAACAAGGCAAAGAGACAACCATGCAAATGGGAAAATATATTTGCAAGCGACACCTCCGATAAGGGCCTAATATCCAAAATATACAAAGGACTCATATGACTCAATAACAACAAAAAAACAAACGATCCAATCAAAAAATGGGCAGAGGACCTGAACAGACACATCTCCCTAGAAGATGCGAGAGAATGCAGAGAAATAGGAACTGTCATACACTGTTGGTGGGAGTGTAAATTGGTACAGCCACTATGGAAAACAGTACGGAGGTTCCTCAAAAAACTAAGAATCTATCTACCATATGATCTAGCAATCACTCTACTGGGTATTTACCCCAAAGACTTGCAAACTCATATCCGAAAAGATATTTGCACACCGATGTTCATAGCAGTGTTATTCACAGTGGCCAGGACATGGAAGCAACGAAAGTGTCCTACAATGGATGATTGGCTAAAGAAGTTGTGGTACATATATACAATGGAATATTACTCGGCCATAAGAAGAGATGGAATACTGTCATTTGTGACAACATGGATGGACCTGGAAATAACCATACTAAGTGAAATAAGCCAGACAGAAAAAGCTGAAAATCACATGATATCACTTATATGTGAGATATAAACCGACAAGCAATAAATAAACAGGACGAACAGAGATTCATGGACATGGACAATGGACTACTAGTTACCAGAAGGGAGGGGGGCTGGGGAGGAGGTAGATGGGGGAAAAAATTTAAGTCATTTCTTCAATTAAAAAAATAAATAAATTTTTAAAAAATAAAATAAAAATAAAAAAATTGGGTCATACTTCAATCATATAATGGCAACCCCTCTTGTAAATAAGTTTATTAAGTTTTCCTGTAAAGTAGTCACTTAAAAATATATTATGTCCTAGACTATCCGTTGTATAAATTTGGGATGTTTGTGAAGTGAAGCTTACATATAATACAGACTAGGTGTATCGATGCTGAGAAATTGGCAAGTGGTAAAGCAACAGCCATTTGGGGTCAATCATGAGTTTCAATGGGATCACCTTTTTTGTGTGTGATAAATTATAGATTTGAAATGCCAATCATTTTTCAGGCCTCCACTTATACCAAAATACAGAAAAGAATTGAGTGATCTATATAAGAAGATAAAAAATTTATTCAAAACTTTTTTAGTTCCTCTTAGCACTGAGCAACGTATATGTGTAAAACTTTCTATTTTCTAGGAAATGCTGAAACAATTATCAGCAGTGGAAATGAGATAACACAATGGGGTAGACACAGAAAAGATTGCCTAAGGCTTCTGCTAAATAGCTGCAATGGGAAGAGTATCAGAGGATCAAAAGCAGATAAGCAAACAGAAAACAATGTAGGGTCAAAGGAATGATTTGAGAACTAACTAGACTTAGGTACTCAAAGCAGTTATCTTTTTAAATTTGTATGATTCTTAAAGAAATGAAAGAAAAAAAGGGGTGGTGTTTTTTCACATTACATATATTTTTAAAAATTTTTATTAAATTTATTGGGGTGACATTGGTTAATAAAATTATAGAGATTTCAAGTATACAATTCAATAATATATCATTTGTACATTGCATTGTGTGTTCACCACCCAAAGTCAAATCTCTTTCTGTCACCATGTATTTGACGCCCCCCCTTTCCATCTGGTAACCACTAAACTGTTGTCTGTGTCTATGAGTTTTTATTTGTTTGTCTTGTTTGTTTGCTGCTTTCATTTTTATATCCCACATATGAGTGGAATCATATGGTTTTCAACTTTTTCTGTCTGACTTAGTTTGCTTAGCATGATTCAAATGGATTAAAGATGAAATAAAAAGAGAGAGCAAAAGATACATAGAAACAAATGAAAATGAAAATACAACATATCAAAACTTTACTACCTTTAAAATGTCCATCAATAACCTAAATTTTTCTACTCCTCTGAATGACAATTCATTATATATACATATTTGTTTGGTCTCTACTAAAATTTTTTCTTATATATATTACACAAGCTAAGAAACATATTTTATCCTCACTTTTGTTGTTTCATATAACAAATGCATTTTTGGTTGTATGATAAAAAACTTTGGGGATATAGCAAAAGCGGTAATAAAAAGAAAGTGTATATCATTACAGGCTTATCTCAAGGAACAAGAAAAATCCCAAATAAATAACCTAACATTACATCTTAAGGAACTAAAAAAAGAGGAACAAATAAAGTCCAAAGTCGGTAAATGGAAGGAAATAACAAAAATTAGAGCAGAATTAAATAAAGTTGAGAACAAAAGAAAAAAAATTAATAAAACAAAAAGCTGTTTCTTTAAAAAGATCAATAAAGTTGAAAAACTCATGGCTAAACTAACTAAGGAAAAAAGAAAAGACACAAATGAAATCAGAAATGAAAGAGAAGTTAAAATGGATACCAAAGAAATACAAAAGATCATACGAGAATACCATGAAAGACTACGTGCCAAAAAATTCAATAACCTAGAAGAAATAGACAAGTTCTTAAAAATATACAACCTTCCTTGGCTGAATCATGAAGAACTGGAAAATCTAAATAGACTGATCAACAGTAAGGAAATTGAAACGATCCTCAAAAACCTCCCACAAAGTAAACGTCCAGGACCACATGGCTTCACCAGTAAAAAAATTATCATTTGAATTTTTCCCAAGCTTATGTAGAGTTAAATGTCTGCATTTATCGTTCGTGCGTGGAGTATGCTGAAATTCATTCTGTTTAACTAGGTTGCCATATATAAAAATGACTGTATTTCTCAGTCTTTATGAAGCAGAAAGCTTGGCCAGGGGCAAGTTGAATAGAATTGTCATTCTGCACAATTTCTGATTAGGGGTTCCATACTTTGCCAAGGTTGCAAAACACGTTGAAGGATGTTGGCATAAAGGATGCCTTTTCCAATTGTCACTGAAGGCTGGAGAAAACCAGCATTACCCTATTAGTATTCTCGATAATTCAAGAACTAAAGCTCAAAGAGTGCTAACATACTTGCATGTTTATCATTGTTAACGACAATGTGTTCTTAAGTGGTCTGAAGGGAAGATATTAAATAAAGCTCCTCCAACCAGGAACCACTCATGTGGTTTTTACTATCTTGAAAAATATACTATATCTTGAAGTCTGGATTATCTGGAAATATCAGGCAACTCTTGTATTATTCAGATTGGGATATCAATTGTCAGGTCTAAAGTATTACTGGTAGACTGGCTTGTGGATATTCTATCAAAAGAGAAGACAAATCTCTAGATAAATTCTTAAAAGAACTGAAATTGGAACCATATTTGAATTTAATTTATTGATTATCTCTAGTGTCTAGAATCTTGATCTCTACTGCTTTGACCACTGTAATTCAGAGACACAATCAGCAGAGATACAGAGTCAAACAGAAGTGAGGAGTCTGTTGGGCACCTGTCTGGGACACCCATTTAAATAGATAATAAATTAACATGGATTCAATCATAAATAAAGTGCCAACTAATTCTTCATGACTGAAAAAAATGTAAATTGGTCACTTATTCAGTCCCACTAATCAAGATAATGCCCTCACAGGAAAATCTAAAAACACATCTTAGTGGAACAGATCTGGCCTTGTTGGGTAGTTTTGCAAGTTTGTCTTGTGTAAAAACTGATTTCAACTGGCTGATAGTCAACACTAAAGTCAACAGTCAAACCCAGTTGATATTCAGAAACCAAAAGATGCCTGTATTATGAGTGAGTGTTTGATTATCTAAAGTTCAAACACTTTATTATGAGTGCTAAAAAGTCACACTACTCAGAAAAACACAAAATAAAACTGAGAAAATAGTGCCTGCTAAAGAGTAAAAGTATTTCCATGGAAGCCAGTAAATACAGTGTCTAAACAAATTTCGAACAAGTCTTCATAGCTAGATGTATATAAGCTATCATATGAATGTGATATATGTATAATTCTAAATGGTAAAAAAAAAAAAAAAGAAATAAAAGATGAATCTAAATAGATTAACATGCTATGGACATTAGACCCCAAAATAAGAGAAAAAACTTTAGAATACACATGAGAAAATCTTTGTGACTTTAGATTATACAAAGATTTTATAAATAGCTTGAAACCATTAAATATTGATAAACTACACTCGTTAAAATTAAAAACTTCTGCTCTTTGATAGACACTCAGAAAGTGGAAAGACAAATTATAGACAGGAAGAAAATATTACAAAACACATATTATATCCAGAATATATGTATATAAAATTCATACAACTCAAAAGACAAACAATTCAAAAAAAAAAGAGCAAAAAATTTAAAAGACACTTCAACAAAGCAAATATACAAATAGCCAATAAACACATGAAAAGAAGCTCAATCTAATTAATCATAAAATGCATAATTAAAAAGACTGACAATACCAAGTTTGTCAAGGGTGTGGAGCACCTGGGACTCGCATATTGTTCTTGGGAATGCAAACGGCCATTTGGAAAAACACTTTGTCAGTTTCTTATAAAGTTAAACCTGCATATATTCTATTATCTAATAATCTTACTCTAAGATAAATGAAAATACATGTTTAAACAAATATCTATATTAAATCTTCATAGCAACTTTACTCACAATTGAAAAAACCTAGGAAAAATCCAAATGTCCATTAACTATTGAATGATTAAACAAATTATGGTATATCCATCCAGTGAAATACTTCTTATCAATAAAAATGAATGAGTTATTGAGACAAGCAATAACATGGATACACCTCAAAACATTCTGCTGAGCTAAAGAAGCCGGAAACAAAAAGCATGCATGATTCCATTTCCATGACATATTAGAAAAGGCAAAATTATAGGAACAAAAAGTAGGTCAGTAATTACAGTAGGTGAGATCGAAAGAGAAGTGACTGCCAAGAAATAAATGGGAAATTTTGGGGTGACATAATGTTCTATATTTTGATTTTGGCGGTAGTTCATGACCACATACATTTGTCGAAATTTGTTCAACTGTATGCTTAAGAAGGGTAAATTGTATTGTTTTTAATTTATAACTCAAAGTTTTTTAAAAATTAGATTTCATGACAACTCGACCATTGAGATTCTTTGAAATGCTGTGGGAATTTGTTTTGTTCAAATTTTGCTGTAAATTAACATATATCCAACAAACCATACAGTTATTTTTAAGAAATAAAATGTTTAGACTTAAGAAGAGCAATGTTTGAAGGAAAGTCAAATTATTAGCATGTCTAGATCTCATAATTCAATGCCCAGTGCCATAAAATAATATAGAAAACAAATATTTGCCTAGTGGTCTTCAAATTACTTGATACTTTTTGAACTTTTTAAGGAATGGAGTAAGAGCACCGGTAATGTGCTATACATAGAAATTCTGCTCTATCGGCATCTTAGGAATTTGTTGGGTTTGATTCATAAAGATCACCTTTAAGCTCTTTAAGTATGTGACTCCTCTAAGAGTTGTGCCTCTCAATTGGAAACAGGTCTGTACTAGTCTTTATACACACCTATATCATGTATTTGTACCCATAATATTGCCACTGCATTGAAAAAAAAACAACTAAATTGATATGTTTACAAGGCACATTGGCCTCTTTCTATAAGTCACAAAATAGTTCTCTTGCGACATAGTGTCTAAGAGTGTGCCTGGGTCTTTTGACTGCTAATCTGATAATCCGTTAACCATATCACAGAGTCTCCCGCTGAAAATCAAACAGATAGATAAAATCCTTATCTAGCTTTATTCATTCAGTACTCATTCAGCTCCAGTACAACTCTTATTAGCTAACATGTTAAAAATTTTTCACCCTTACTTAAAATAATGTTTAAGCAGATAATGTAGGTCTTTATGAATTTTTCCTCCTTTAACAACTACATCTCTCCATTTGCTTTATTCTGCCAAGCTGAACTTTATTTTTCACATCAGCTGCTAAACATAGGCATTAATTTTACCTGACCCATTTGTCCTTGTAGCATTCCTAGCACTATCTAGTTTTCACACAGATGGGCCCTCCATTTATTTGTTTTGCTTGTGACTATTAGCTTGTTCCAGTATATGAATAAGGCAATAAAGAAGAGCAGAAAGGGAAGAAAAATTATTTGCGTTCACAGAAAATAAAACAGTTATAAATTTAAGATCACATTTTAGAGTTTTTTATATCCAGACTCAGGTAATAAGGAGATAAAGTTAGCAATTGCAAGGATTTCAAGGAAACATGGAGGTTCATCAATAACAATTTATTGAGTAAACTTATGCATAAATTAATGAATGAGTGAATTAAGTGTCTAAAGAAAACTGAGTTTGAATCCTAGCTACCCCACTAAGTACCTAAAAATTTGGGCAAGCTAAGTAGCCTTTCTGAGCTTTGCTTTCTTCATTTACAAGATGGAAATAATAATAATTACTTTACAAAACTGATTTGAACATTAGACATGAGATATATAGAGCATCTAGCACATCATTGAGGAAGTAGTGATTTTCAGTGCAGCTGCAGGAAAATGTTTGATAAAATTCAACTTCTATTTACGATTTTTAAAAAGGAAGTCTCTTAGCAAACCAGGAATAGAAGGGAACTTAGTCTGACAAAACATATCTATAAAAAGCTAGGAAATTCAAAGAACCAATTGTAGCTGAGAAACTCTTGAAGAAAAAGAACAAATTAGAAAGACTTGCCCTATCAGATAAGACTTATTGTAAGGCTTTGGTAAGAAAGTATAATATTGGCATAGTGGTAAATGAACAGATGAAATTTTAAAAATGAAGTAGTATAAACAGAACTATGGGCATTTTTTATATAGCAGGAATGACATTACAGATTTTTGAAGAAAGAATAGAATTTTCAATAAGTTTTCAATAAATGTTGAGGAAATTGATATTCTTTTAAAAAAAATTTTTACCACTACCCAACATAAACAAAAAACAGTCTCAAGTAAAAAATGACCTAAATGAGAAAAACTACAAGGCTTTTGGAAGACAACATAATTCACAAAATAGAAAAATAAAATCTTCATTAATTCAGGATAAGGAAAGATTTCTTAACAAGCCACAGAAAGTACCAATCGTAAAGGAAATGTTTATCAAATTAGATATGTTAAATTTAAGAACTTATTTTTACTAATAAAAAAATAAGAGAAGATAAATCACAGAGTAGGAGGACATAATTGCAACATCTATGATCAATAAAAAACACTAGTGTCCAGAAGAGTAAAAGAACTATAAAGCAATATGAAAAAAGTAGGCAACCTAATATTAAAAAAAGCTAAAAAACTTGATTAGGCACTTTAACAAGAGGACTATCAAATGGGTGGTAAATATGTGAAAAATGTGCTCAACCTCTTTGGTAATTAAGAAAAATAAAATTAAAATTACAATGTACACAATTATAATTCTACCAGATTTGCAAATATAAAGACTTCTAAAATATGTCTTTTAATTGAATTGTGCCCCTCCCCTCCAAATTCATATGTTGAGATTCTAAACTTCGGTACCTCAGAATATAAACTTATGGGTCTTTAAAAAGATAATCAAGTCAAAATGAGACCATTAGGGTTAATTCTAATCAGATATGACTGGTGTCCTTGAAAAAAAAGAAAATTTGAACCCAAAGACACATACAGAGGGAAGACAATGCAGACAGGGAGAAGATGGCTATCAACAAGCTAAGAAAAGAAGCCTGGAACAGATATCTTCCCTCACAGCCCTGGGAAGAATCAAGCCTATTGACAACTTGATCTTGGACTTCTAGCCTCCGGAACTGTGAGACAATAAATTTCTATTGTTTCAGTCACCCTGTTTGTGGTCTTTCGTTACCGGAGCTCTAGCAAACTAATATAATATCTAAGCCAAGTGTTGATGAGGATGTAGAAAAGTGAGGTGCAGGATTCTCATGTACTGTTGAATGAACTATACACTAGTACAAACACTTTGAAAGCCAGTTTGGCATTATCTAGTAAAGTTAAAGATAAGTCTATCCCAGTTTCCAACAACTCCACTCTTAGGTACATCCCCTAGAGCAGGGCTATTCAATAGAACTTTCCAGAGTGATGAAAATGTTCGATAATTGGTGCTGTCCAGTACTATCATTACAAGTCAAGTGTGGCTAGTGAACCCTTGAAATGTGGGTAACACAATTGAGGAATGAAATTTTTAATTTTATTTAATCTTAACTAATTTCCATTTAAATAGTCACTGTCTAGTGTTTGCCTTAGTTGATGGTGCAGCCTTAAGGCAACTCAAATAAACATGCACTAAGATAACATCTAAGAATGTTTATAGCAGCACTGATTATAATAATCTAAACTTAGAAAGAAGACAAATAGTTATCAATAGTAGAATAGTAAAATAAATTATAGTATGTTTATACAATGAGATCCTGTAGAGTAATGAAAGTAGATGATCTAGAGCTATGCACCAAACTGATGAATCCCAAAATTACATGAGTAAAATAAGTAATAAACAAAAGAATACAAATGGCATAATTCATTTACATAAAATTTAAACAGTATCTTTATAAGAATAAGTACAAAGGTGGTAAGTGATAAAGAAAAACAAAGAAATGATCGTTACCAAAGTCAAGTTGAAAAGAGACCCACGGGAGTCTTGTGTTTCCTAAGCTTGGCATTGGTTACATAGAATTCATTTTACAATTCTTAATTAAATTGTACATGTATGTTTTATTTTTCTGTGTATGTGATATATCTCTCAATAAAGGATGAGAACAAAATTATAGTTGTTATCATTACTCAGATGTTGTTTTTAATTAATGTTGCTTTTCTTTCACAAACACATAAAATCTATGCACATGAAACCATAGTCAGAGATTTTTAGTAGAAATACAAATCCTTATGTTCTTTAATGTATCTGCTTTCTTCATCTTAAAGGTACAATCTAGCAACCATATACAACATACTCTCTTAACTGACCTTTTATCTAACCCCTAGCTTAACCAATGTTGTACATTTGAAACAAAAACTCATTGATACTCTCACCACACTGAATGTTTGTGGCTACTGTACATGGTACTTCTGCTTCAACAGCTCCAACAAAAATTATTTATGTATGTTTATTAATAGAATAGGAATGTAAAATGAGATTTGTCAATTCTATGAAGAGTAATTTGTGTTCTTTGGGAAGACTTGATAAAGGAGAGACTATTAAGAAAAAAATGTTGTATAAGTAGATTGAGCAAAGCAACCACAAAGATGAGAAATCATAAAAATCTGATACTTAGATTGCTTTGGAGTTTTTAACTTCTCATTCTATGTTAAAGAAAATTGATACTGTACATCAAAAATTATTTTACTATGGTAAGAGAAAGACATGAAGCACCAATTAGTGAACCCGAATCTTAAATATGCTTAAGGAAAAACCTTGACACTACATCAAAATATTGGTGAATCAATCCTAATGTATGTTTTGACTTAAAGTATTAAACTATGGATAAAGCATTTTTCATAATTCTCTGCTTCGATTCACTCTTTCAATTAAACCGTAAACTACTGGTTCCAACAGAGCCAGATAAGAGGGCATTTATTGTATTTCTAACAGGTTAGTGTATGAAAAAGGGGTAAGAAGAGGGCATGGAAGTGTGGCTTTAAAAAACTCCCTGCAGATAGCAAAACTCTTCAAGTGTTGCATAGACCTATTACCTCCATCTTCTTAATCCTACACTCTCCGCAATTTATTCTAATAAAGATTTTGTACTTAAGATTTTCCACTATTTTTATCAAGGTCGTTATTAACTTCTTTCTTGAAAATTCAGCAGTTTATCTGTTCCCATCTTACTTGTCCCAGCATCAATTTCACAAACAAGTATTTCCTCCTTCTTGTAAGATTCATTTTCTTCAGGTTCTTGAGATGTCAAATTCTCCTGTTCTTGTCTCATCTTATTAGCTGATCCTTTTCAGTCTCTCCTGACCTCTAAATGTTAGAATGCCCTGGACCCTTGTCCTGGTTCCCTTCTCTTCTCTATTTCCACTTACTTCTTAGAAGAGCTCACCTGGTATCTAGCTTTAAATGTCAAGTTAATATCCCCAGATCCGGCCTCATCTCTGAGTTTCAGACTTATTTATCCTACTTCTCGATGCCTAATAGGCATCTAAACGTAATGGTACCTTTATATTCCATTTTTCCTATCTTTCAGTCTTTCTTAACTCAGTAAATGACCTCTTCATCTACCTTAGGCCAGAAAGCTTGGGTAGTCCTTAATGTCTGTTTTTTTTTCCCTACATCTAGTATCTACATTTCAGTTTTTCAGTTATTCTACTTCCAAAATATATTTGTAATCCAGTACTCACCAATGTGTCTGCTTCTAAAATCCTGGCCTAAGCCTCCATCACCATTTCCCTGAGCTCCTACAATAATTCCCTAACTGGTCTCTTTGCATTCATTCCTGCCCCCTATGAAGAGGTCCAAATACTTTCTCAAAATATAAAAGACAAAATTTAACAGTTTCCCATTGAAATCAGAAACACTTTCCCAAGATAGATTGAGGGCAAAAAACCGCATAGGTAACTGGCAGTCTGATTATATATGTCTCCCTGACTTCTACTCTGCTCCAGAAACACTGGCTTTGTCGTCATTGCTGTTCCTGGAATATGCCAGACCAGTTAGTATTTTAAAGTCTCTATTCTACCTGGAATGAACTTCCCTCCAGATCTACATATAAGCTGCCTCAGTCTCATCATTTAGTGCTCTGCTTCTCAGACAGTACTTCCTTGCACAGCCTAGTTAAAGTAGTTCTTCGGCCTATTATATTACATCTCACTGCCCAATTTTATTTTTCTAAAGTAATGCTTACCACTCTCTAAAATTCATTTGTTTGTTTAACTTGTGTTATTTGTCATGTTTCTCTGATAAAAATGTAGACTTTAGGGGCAGAAACTGGGATCTAAACACTGGATTACAATTGTGAGCATGAAAGTGTTGACAAATAAATAAATGACTGAATGAATAAATAAGAAAAAAAGATAAGGTCTCAAGTTGTGGTCCCAGGTGGTGAGACACCAAAGAAATAGACTTACAAAACCCTTTGACATGCAGTGTTCTTGATATTCCCAAAGTATCTTTATACCTAGGAGCTAGGTGGTCCCTAAGATTCTGTGGTTCTCACAAATATTAATATAATAAAATTCTCCTTTTTGATATGGAAAATAACAAAGGAGCTCAAGTCCTCCAAAGTGTGCATAGGATGAATGACATAGAACTAAAGCTCTGCTGCCAAGAACATTTTTCAGGGTTCTAGTACCTGATTTAGAAATCTTCCAAATATCCTTTGTTCACTAATCCTTGTGGTTGTGCCAACCATACCCCCAGGGAACCATCGATATCTGTTATAGCTCAGTCTTATGACTGTTTCTTCTTGTCTGTAATTTAGAAAGCAGTGAGTGTGTACTGAAACTTTGCACAGAAGACAGACTATCCTAACAGACATTTGGGTGGAAATTTTTCTGTGAGTGTTTCAGTCTCTTGTGTCCTAAGAGACTGCCCAAAGGCCAGACATATACTAGCAAAGGCACATGCAGAATGGAACAGATATACACAGTTATATTTCCTTTGGTCTCAGGAGGTACTATATGGTCCTAGTCTGCTGCTTTTCTTCTCCTATTTATTAATTTCCAATATTCAGGATTACACAGCAAACTGAGGGACACTAAAATGAGACTATTAGCCAATTCTGCCACCAAAATATAACTGTCATGTCAACAAATATGCTACATACAAATATATTCATACATACGTCTCGCATATAAACTGTCTCTGGGAGATGCCAATTATGACTTTAAGATTCTTAACGGCTGTTCAGAGCATAGAAGTCTTGCCACATTGAAGCTATTATTTCAGTAATGAGGCTAAAATAGAATTTCTATAAAACCAACCATAATCCAAGTGAATTTCAACAAAGTAGACCTTCTGTACTATAGTTCTCTCCTTCCATCCCTTCTTATATTGTGTACCAGGCATTTAAAATTTACAACCTCATTTAATCTTCCCAAAAGCCATTATACTTATATCACAGATGAGAAAAGTGAGATTTAAATAGATTAAGTAGCTTGTCCAAGGACTAGACATGCCGTTTAATCAAGTTTAGAGTTCAATTCCATGTGACATCAAAGTCCATACCCTTTCTATTGCAAGAGATGCTGCATCTATAAATAATCATGCTCATTTATAAAAATAAAACTGATACTTCTTCAAAACTTTTTAGAAATTACTTCTATACAAAAAAATACAATGCAGCTACTAGAAAGAATATAATAAATCTGTAGTTATTAAAATGCAAGATTCTACAAAATACATATAAAATTGAGTGAAAAAACAACGGTGCGGAAAGATATGAAGAAATAATCTAATTTTGCTTTATAAAAAATTATGCTTGCACACACACACACACACACACACATAGGGTTGCATATGTATAGACTTTTTCTGAAAGTACATGCAAAGTAACTCTGGGGAGTAGTACTGAGAGTGTTTTATGATTTGTTTCAGGCTCAAACATCACTTTTTTATTAAAGAGCAATCTAGTTGTCTTTTAAAAATATAGTGTGATGTTCAGATCAGGAGATAGGTCTACTACTAAGAGGAACTAAATACTAAATATGTCTGCTTTAAGCACCTGAAGTAATTAAAGAGCAAAGATACAAAATGAAACATCTATGTTAAATGAACAAAACTCAAAGCCTAGAGATACAACTGATTTGACAGTTAGATTAAAAAGAATATGTCAGAAAATAAAATATTTATTGAAATTATATGATGATATTTTACTTCCCCCCTTTTCAATTTGGATGCCTTTATATCTTTTTCTTATATGTTGCTATGACTTCTGGAAATATGTTGAATAGAAATGGCAAGAGTGGGCTCCTTTGACTTGTTTCTGATCTTAAAGAAAAAGCTTTCGGCTTTATACCATTGAGTATGATGTTACTGTGGGTTTGTCACATATAACCTTTACTATGTTGAGGTACATTCTTTCTATACCAAATTTTCGAGTTTTTAATCTTGAATGCATGCTAAATTTTCTCAAATGTCTTTTCTACATCTATCGAGATGATCATGTGATTATTTTTGCCCTTCATTTTGTTGCGTGGTATCGCATTTATTAATTTGCATATGTTGAACCATCTTTGCATCCTTGGGATATATCCCACTTAATCATGGTGTATAATCTTTTTAATTTGTTGTTGAATTCAGTTTGCTAACATTTTATTGAGGGTTTTTGCAACAATGTTAATCAGGAATATTGGCCTATAAATTTTCTTTCCTTGTATTGCCCTTGTCTGACTTTGGTATCAGGGTAATTCAGCCGCAAAATATGAGTTTGGAAATGTTCCTTAAACTTCAGTTTTTTGGAAGAGTTCAAGAAGTATTGGTATAAATTGTTCTTTAAACATTTGGTAGAATTCACCAGTGAAGCTATATAGTCCTGGACATTTCTTTGTTCAGAGATTTTTTATTACTGAATCAATCTCCTTACTTGTTATAGGCAAGTTCTGATTTTGTATTTTTTCACTATTTTGAATTGGTAGGTTTTATGCTTCTAGGAATTTATCCATTTCTTCTAGGTTATCCAACTTGCTGGCATATAATGTCCATAGTAGTGTTTTATGATCCTTTGCATTTCTGTGGTATCAGTTGTAATATCTCCTCTTTTATTTCTGATTTTATTTATTTGAGTCTTCCCTTTTTTTCTTAGTAAAGCTAAACATAATTTCATATATAGAAAACCCTAAAGACTCCACCGAAGAGGATAAAATATTTAGAAAAAAAAATTTAACCAAGGAAGTGAGAGCTATACGTTGAAAACTATTAAAGCATTAATGAAAGATATTGAAGATGATACAAATAAATGGAAAAATATCCCATGTTCATGGATTAGAAAAAGTATTATTAAAATGTTCTTGCTACCTGAAGTGACCTACAGATTCAGTGCAATCTCTAATAAAATTCCAATGGCATTTTGCACAAAAGTAGAAAAATCAATTCTAAAATGCATATGGAACCACAAAATTAACCTAAATTGCCAAAACAATCTTAAACAGGATGAACAAAGCTGGAGGCATCACAATTCCTGACTTCAAACTATATCACAAAGCTATAGTAATTAAAACAGTGTTGTACTGGAATTAAAAAAAAAAAAGACACATAGATGGAGGGACAGAATAGAAGCACCGGAAATTAACCCATGATATACGGCCATCTAACTTTCAACAAGGTACCAAGAACACACAAGGGGAAAGGAAAGTCTGTTCAATAAATGGTGTTGGAAAGTTAGATATCCACATTCAAAAAAAAAAAAAAATGAAATTGGACTCTTATCTCACACCATACACAAAAATAAACTCAAATTAGAATTTGATGGGAACTATTACCTTACCCAGAGAAAGGACACCCAAAATGCTCCATACATTTCATGGGAACTCAGACCATCACCACCAAACTCCAGTCTCTAAAACCCATTCAACCCTGGATTGTCTTGGAACCTGTGGGCCACAGATTAAGAAGCCCATATTTAGACGACTCTGTTGATTCTGCAGGAAAGGGCCTTGTGAACAAGGTGAGCCTAAACAGAGACTTGTTTTCAGACTAAATGCCCTAAAAACAAGAATGTCACTAATGCTGAAAATCACAACATTGTGGGAATAGCCATGCTCTGGCAGCCTTGTCACTTGGTCCTTTCTCCCCTCATCATTGCCACAACTTGAAGCCACCCCAGAAGACTGCAGGACTCATGGTTTATTGGGAAGGACGGATGTGTCCACAAGTTATTACAGCACTGTGGTGAGGAGCACGTGACTGTGGGAGTTGAGAAAGGGAACAGCTTCAGAACTACTTCTCATGAACAGTGGGTGCTTGCTGAAGCTGTGTCTGGATTGATACCAAGTTCTCCTAATTATTTCCTATTAAGGGTGTAATTTGTCCATGTAAGTTCCTTTTAAAAAACAATGCAAACCACCAAAGAGTAACAGTAACATAGTCATGTATGAGAGTTCCACTTGCTCCATATCTTCACCAACACTCAATTTTGTCAGTGGTTTTATTTTCACCTTTGTGGTGTATATGTAGTGGTATCTCATGGAGGCTTTCATTTGCATTTTCCTAATGAGTAATCATAGGAGGAGTAATTTTTCATATATGCTTATTTCAATTTAGTTATCTTTGCTGTAAAGTGCTTACTCAAATCCGTGCCCATTTTTTTTTCGTGTGGATTATCGTTCTTTTTCTAAGTGATTTTTGGGAGTTAGTTATATATCTTAGATATAAATCTCATGTCAGATAATATATATGGAAAATACTTAAGACTTTAAAAAAACTCAAAATGGATTAAAGACTTGAATGTAAGACCTGAAACCATAAAATTCCTAAAAAAAAAAAAAAAAAAACACACAAGGAAAATCTCCCTGATCTTGGCAACGATTGTTTGGCTTTGACACTGAAAGTACAGGCAACAAAAGCAAAAATAAACTAATGGGACTACATTAATCTAAAAACTTTATATACAGTAAAGGAAACAAACAACAAAATGAAAAAGGAATCTACAGAATGGGAGAAAATATTTGCAAACCATCTATCTGATAAGGGGTTAATATCTGGAATATATAAGGAACTCTTACAACTCAATAGAAATGAAATAAAATAAAATAACCTGATTGAAAAATGGACAAAGGACCCGAATAAACATTTTTCCAAAGAAAACTTAAAACAGCCAACAGGTATATGAAAAGATGCCAAAAATCATTAATTACCAGGAAAATGCAAATTAAAACCATATTAAGATATTATCTCACACCTGTCACAATGGCTATTTCCAGAAAGTCAAGAGTTAACAGAATTCTTTAGAAAGTGAAGACAAGGGAACCTTTGTACCTTGGTGATGGGAATAAAAATTGGTATAGCCATTATGAAAATCGGTACAGAGCTTCCTCAAAAACTTAAAACTAGAACTACTGTTTGATCCAGGAATCCCCCTTTGGATGTATATCCAAAGGAAATAAAATCAGTATCATTAATAGATATCTGTACTCCCATGTGCATTGCAACATTATCCACATAGCCAAAATATGGAAGCAACCCAAATGTCCACCAATGAATGAAGAAACATATATTAATATTATTGTCTTAAAAAATAACTAAATCCAACAACATAAATGAAACTTGAAGGCATTATGTTAAGTGAAATAAGTCAGAGACAGAAAGACAAAAATACATGATCTCACTTATATCTCACTTATATGTGGAATTAAAAAAAAAAAAGGCTGAATGCATGGGAAAGGAGAGTAGAACAATGATTTTACCAGAGGCTGAAGTGTGGGGTAAAGGAGAGATTTAAAAGAAAAGGAAAGAAAGAAGAAGAAAAAAAGAAAGAAAAAAGAAGAAAGAAGGGAGGGAGAAATGGAGAGAGGGAGGAAAAAGACAGACAGACAGACATCATACACAAAAATTAACTCTAAGTGAATTAAACACTTTAATACAAGACTTGAAACAATAAAATACACAGAAGAAAACCTAGGCACTAAACTTGTGGACCTTGGTCTCAAAGGAGTTTTTGTGAACTTGATCCCAAAAGCAAGGGAATTAAGGGAAAAAATAAATGAATCGAACTACATCAAACTAAATGGCTTCTGCACAGCAAAAGAAACCATCAACAAAACAAAAAGGCAACCGACTGAATGAGAGAAGATATTTGCATATGATACCTCCGATATGGAGCTACTATCCAAAACATATAAACAACTCATAAAACACAACTACAACAACAATAACAACAAATCAATTTAAAAAAGGGCAAAGGACTTGAATAGACACTTTTCCAAGGAAAACATACACATGGCCAACAGATATATAAAAAGATGTTCAACATCACTAGTTATAAGGGAAATACAAATCAAAACCACAAGATACCACCTCACACCTATCAGAAAGGGTATCAATAAGACAAGAAATAACAAGTGTCGGTGAGGATGTGGAGAAAAGGGAACCCTCACACGTTGGTGGTGAGAATGTAAATTGGTGCAGCCACTATGGAAAACAGTATGGCAGCTCATCAAAAAAATAAGGATACAGCTACCACATGACCTAGCAATTCCTCTTCTGGGTATCGACCCCAAAATTTTGAGAATTCTTATATGTAAATATATATGTACCCCTATGTTCATTGCAGCATTATTCACAATAACTGAGACATGAAAACAACTTGTGTCCTTCGATACATGATTGGATAAAGAAGATCTGAAACATATATACAATGGAATACTACTCAGCCATAAAAAAGATGAAATATTGCCATTTGCAGCAACATAAATGGATCTTAAGAATATCGTGCTAAGTGATGTAAGTCAGATGGAAAAGGACAAAAACTGTATAACACTTGTATATGAAATATAAAACAAAAAGCAACAAATGAAACAAAACGAACTCATAGATACAAACAACAATATGATGGTTACCAGAGGGAAAGGCGGGTCGAGGGAGTACAAAATGGGTAAAGGGGGTCAAATATATGATGACAGGAGACAAGACTTTGGGTAGTGAGCATGCAAGAAGTATACCGATGTATACCGTACACATGAAATTTATATAATGTTATTAACCAATGTTACCCCAATAAATTAAATTTAAAAAGTAGAAAGGTGGTTGCCAGGGAATTAGACAAGAGAGTCATGGGAGTTATTGATTAAAGGGTACAGAGATTCAGTTTTGTAAGATGGAAAGAGTTCTGGAGATAAATGGTGGTAATAGTTGCACAACACTATAAATGTACTTAATAACACTGAACTGTACACTTAAAAATGTTTGAGAGTAAGTTTTGTGTTATATGTATTTTACTACAATAAAATTTTTTTAATTAAAAAGTTATGTAAGGATAAATTGGCTATATGTGGAAAAATATTTATATTATTTATATCTCGTTATACCATATAGCTAAACAAACTTAGATGTGACCAACATATTTATCTGTGTTTCATTTAGTTAACTAAATAAAGAAAAACCCAAGAAAGTAGCAAAAAGGCAATAAAAAGGCATTCAATATTTATCAGGTCTTGTATTAGAAATTATAAACTTTGATAACATAGAACAGAGTATAATGAAAAGAAAGTTTTAAATGTTTATAATAAAATAATTTAATAAGAATAAAGTATCAGAGAGAAAAACACTATATTGAATAAGATTGCCAAGGGTTAGATACTATATTTTGAAAAGAACTTATATAAAATTTTGAGAAAAATATTACAGACCTAACAGATTAATAGTCAAAGCTTATGGAAGTATAATTCACAGAATACAAAATATATAATTAGGAAAGTGACATTTGAGAAATAGTCAATCAACTAGTACGTAAATGCAAATTAAACTAATATGGGTATCATTTTTCATATAATAATTAGCAGTAGAAAGAATATCACTGAAAGTATACAGGACTAACGTGAAAGTTATATCCTCTCATTTACTGATGACACAGAAATCTGAATAGACTTTTGGAAAGTAATTTAATAATATGGACTGAGAATTATGAAAATACATTAAGTTTTTGTGCTTTAGAAATTCTCCTTTGTTGGAATTTAGTCCAAAAAAGAATCGAAAGAAAAAAATACATGTACATATGATGTTTTCAGCACCATTGTGTATAAGAACAAAAATTAAAATCAGCTTACACATGTCCAACAATAAGGAAATTATTAATCACATAATAATTAATTCTTTTATTTAAAAAGTTCTTTAATAGAATTTTATGTGGCTTTTAACATGATTATTATTAAAAAATATATATCATGCATGTGAAAAAAACAGGTATAATATTTTATTACATTTAAAAAGTACAGAAATATATGCTAGGATGTAAAATTTCCATCTTAGCATATAGTTGGATGGGTAACTGAGAGAAATATAATTTGATTTGTTAGAGTTCAGATGTACTGATACCTTTTCCTTAATTTTAATTGGATTTCCATTAATGAAAATAATAGTTTAACAATAATTTAATAGTATTAATAATAATTTATTATTAATGAAAATAATAATGGAAAATAATAATTTCATTAATGGAAAAATCATTATTTTCATTAATGGAAATCCAATTAAATTAAGGAAAAGGTATCAGTACATTATAGTGTTTTTAAGGAACACATTATAGTGTTTTTAAGGAACACATTATAGTGTTTTTAAGGAACAAAAAAGAAAAAGCAAAATTAGTTTCCAGTGAAAATTTTTTATTTGCCATAAGCATTAATAAATAGGGACCAAGGGTAGTTGAACTACCATATTATTGTTTATATATAAACATTTCTTAGAGACTTCGTAAGGTGATACATCATAAAATACAAACAGATTAAGTAAAAAGATATGTGATACATACAGAGCAGGTGATAACTGAGCTATACTCAGAAAATGTGTTCGTATCAAATGTAGTACTTTTAAATATTCCACATTGATGTATTTCATTTTTATTTAGAAAATAATATACTGCTTAATTATGTGTTCATTGGGTTTACTTAATATCATTGTAAGATAAAAGATGATTCCTATTTTTATTGGATTGTAATATTTAGAAGAAATTGAACCGTAGGATTTAAAAATAAAATACTTAATTTTGGTGCAGTATTAACCAAACTTAAAACAATCATTTCCATTAAGAGCAATGACTATGAATACATAAATATTTAGGACAAAGTAGTCAGTATCTATAGTCTAGTTTGATTGGAGAAAATGCTTCTGATTATTTTAGTAATCAGAAAATAATTTATCCATAAAAGTACATATTTTCATTTGAACATACTTCTATTAAAAAAAAGTTCAATTTTATATTTCTTGGAAATGTTTTATCATTTAATTAGCAAATATATTCAGTGAAACTACTAAATAAATTAAAAGAACCAAATGAATATCATGAATTGGCATGCATTAAGCATGATAAACTAAAAAGTATTATAGGGTAAACTGTATTTATGAGCAATTTAGAGTGACAATCTTAATAAAAATATTTTTATAAATAGTTTGTCAAAACAAAAGCCAAAAATATGTTAGATTTGACTCTTTAAACTATTTTTCTTTTTTGGTATAACTTCTTTTTAAAAAATAAGTAATGTTATTCAAATTACTCTCCCCAAAAATCAGCATTTAGAAAACCCTGTTTTACCATTTTCAAATCTAAGTTAAATTGCTTTTCATTACTTCCTCATACAGCCATAAGTCTATAACTTTTTCTGTAGTTTTAAATGATTTTTAAATCACTTTTCCCCTGATATATTGTCTCTACCAATTACTGACTCAGATAGACTCCTAAAATTCAATTATTCACAAATGGGTCTAGAGTTTCTTGTGTGCACAGCAATGATTGTTCTTTGTTCCAAACTACAATTTTAGGGATGTTGGTACAGCAAACAGCTTTAAAAGACAGAGACAGTGTTTTCCTCCAGAGCGTAGGGGCAGTCAGATTTATAGTCCATTACAAAAGATATAGGCTTCCTAAGTTCAGAGTTCCTCTCCTGTAACACAATTCACTGTGAGTGCAGTGACATCTTGTTCTTTCATGTCTCTTGTGGAAACTGTGGACTGGGGAAGCAATCGAAAATGAGAATACATTGGCTACTGTTATTGCTATGATAATAAACTACCCTTTACCTCTGACCCAGGAGGTTTGTGTCTTCCACCAGTACCCATGAAGCTATCTTTATCTTGGAATTCTGCAAGTGAGATAAAATCTCAGATCCTTCACAGTTCTGGATATCTATAAGATTATAATTTACTTACAATTTATAAATTATTTGCAAGCCCTAGAGGTTATGATTTTCTTTAACTAAGTGAAGTCAGGACTACTCAGTGCACATTTTCCATTGTACATCAGATTACCTTTAGCTGTAAGAGGCAAGAGAAATAGATAATAAAGAGAAATCAGTGTAACTCATGTTTGAAACACACAATGACCTATATTTGAAAAAATAATAACAAAGCCACATGAGGTAGAATTTTCTAATTATCCAAAATTAGTTGGCTCTAAATATTTGTATCACCTTCTGTCACCATGATTTATATATCAAGGACCAAAATGGTCCAGGAAGTATTTGGACCAAATAATAAAACTTTAATAAATCCATTCTGGCACAAACCAGCAGAAACTAGGGAGGTGAGCCAGAAACTTCAAGTTTTGGTTTTGAGACATCTCTTCCTTCCATTTAGTTTTGTTTATTTATTGTCCCAAGCAAAAAGAGAGCAGTGGTCAATACACCAACAACAAATTCTAAAAAAAATTTAGTCTTAGCTATCAGATTACCTAATTTTCTAAAATTTTATTTTATTAGTTTCAAGTATACAGTACATTGGTTAGACATTTATATAAGTTTAGAAAACAGTTCCCCTAATTGCTCCTTCTCTCCTCTGATTTTCCACCTAACCAATATATTACTGCTAACTGCATTCATTATGCCATGCTCCCCAACCTTGTGACCATCCATCAGCTACTAATTTGTACTTCTTTAACCCTTCACCCCATTGACCCAGCCTCCCAAACCCCCTCCCCTCTGTCCATCAGATTATCTAATTTTAAAAAAATCTGCTTAATTAAAATTATAAATATCTCAAATTCTGCATATTTCTCCTACAATTCCTGCATTATTATTTTTATTAGTATTGAGTATTTATCTTACTCCAGCAAATGAGTATTAGGTCTGATTTTGAGTTCTGGGCAGTGGCTAAAAAACACATATAAATGCTATGGCATGAACATAAATATGCCAAACTATATCCAGTGTGGTTTTTCTGTTTTAAGTGTCAGAAATAAAATGAAAATATCAAAACCGGGAAATTACTCTTTTTCTCCAAAAATGGAGAAAAATTTAATGTGAAAAGAGAAGCTTCCTTAAAGTCTGGGTTTGCAGAAATTCAGGAAGTAGGTTATCAATGGGAAGTAAGATGAGGGCAATAGGGTGAAGCATAATCAAAAAGAGGCAGTTAGGCCCTTCTTTCTGCGCCTGACTCAGCAGCTGGTGCTCAAGACCAAGAACTTGAGCTAGTCTTGGCCTGTGAAGTTTAGAATTGAAACAGGCCTGGTGCAAAAACCAAATCC
The DNA here is from genome assembly GCF_902729225.1 of Pteropus medius. Classification (NCBI taxonomy): domain Eukaryota; kingdom Metazoa; phylum Chordata; class Mammalia; order Chiroptera; family Pteropodidae; genus Pteropus; species Pteropus medius. The sequence goes on along the minus strand of NW_024349505.1, from coordinate 790,389 downwards.
CCACTGAGCTGTACTCTTCCCTATAACCTATCTCATCTGCCAATCCTGATGCCAGCCTTCTTCCTCTTCTTCTTCTTCTTCTTCTTTTTTTGTAGTCCTCTCCTGAATCTTTATCATAGTTGATATCCTATTTCAAACTGGATAAATAAAAAATCATTAGATGACACCATAGGATGAATCCCATTATCTCACTACCTAATTCCTGTTGCCTTCCCACCCTTCAGATTAGATCTTTTGGATGCCAATGTTAGCCTACACCAAGTAATATTAGTCACATGTCCTTGCACATTATAATCTAGACTGCTGATCAATACTTTAGAATCTCCCAAGATCATGTTCCTAATAGTTTCCAGCTTTCTTCCCCTCTCAACCAGCTCAACTGCAGATATCACAGCTTACATTGTATCAGGTCCATCCACTAAGAATTATAAAGTATTCTACTACATATGTATGCAAAATCTCCTTTATTCATATCTTCTTTGGCTCCCAAAGTTAGCTCTATAAGAGTAAATGAACCCATACATCCACAAAAATTTACTTAACATTTATCATGTTCCAGATGCCGAGCCCATAGCTATAGGATATATAAAAAAAAAAAAAAAAATGAGACACTTACAAAAAGAAGCATCACGTAAACACTTGCTCTATGTTAGATCCTGTTTTAAGTGTTCATAGTTCAGTAGGAGAAATGTTCATATGAGTACGTCGCACATTTGATTTAAATGCTATACTAGAAGTACGTATAATGCACATGAAAATACAGAAACAGAGACACCGAACTTGGCCTGAGTTGGAGCTGAGCTAAATTCACAGGGAGATGATTTTGAAGTATACTGACAGGAATAAAGAGGTTCTATAAGTGAAGAGGAAGGAATAATCTGCATTCTAGGCAGACAGATCAGTATGTTCAATGAAAAGACTGTAGACTGTGTCATTTCAACAGGAGGAACTGAAAGTGGAAACTGTTCCTTTTTACTTCTTTTTTAAATTAAAGAGCCAGTATCAGAGGTGCCACACACACAAAAAAAAATGATTTGCATATATCCATGTTTTTAAACTTCTGTTTGCATTTATGTTATATTTAGTATATTAACTAGGCACCTAAGCTTATTCAAAAGTTGAGCAACAATAGAAAATTAACCTATTAAGAGAATAAGCAATAGCCTGAGTATGCTGGGATTATTTCATGTTTCCCATGCCTGCATGACTCTATGTATAAAATATACAAGGATTGGAAATATACTAGACTTCCTGGCTCCGAGGAGAGAGATTGACCTCTACAGTACCCTTCAGCACTCTGGCCAGTTTCAGCTTGTGGCTTTCCAGGGCCAGGCAACAAGAAAAGGTAAGTTATCCATCTCACTGCATCCATTTTTCTGCTTCACACAGACAATGAGAAAAAATTTGAAAAACAAAAATGAATACAACCAATGAACAAAATTCTTTATTAACTAAAAATTAAAGAAATGTATTCTACTCTCCAAACTCAGAGAGATGGTAGCTGGTCCGGCTATCAGAGCTGGATGCTCCTTCAATAGATCCCAGCCTTACTTCCTTGCCCTAGATCTTGGCACTAGCTCTCTTGCTCCCTCCCCTGACTGTTCTCCCTCAGCTTCCATGTTATCTATACCTCAGAGTCTTAAAACAGGCCACAAAGTTTCTATTCCACAGTTTCAAGTTGTTCCAGGCTGTGTTAGTGTTTACTTTCTTTTGTTTCCTACAGTTTATGATTTTTAGTGCTAGTATAGTGTGGCCTGGTATTCACTGAGCCCTCACCCTGTGCCAACCAACCCCTATGCCAGGCTGTAGGAATACTGTTGAGTTGAGGCTTTAGAACTCATTCTCTGTGACTTGTTATGAATGTGGCATGTACATTCACTAGGTGACATACTGACTCTCTTTTTGGTGAAATCAGCTTTCTTCACCTATTCATTAAATGCAAGATGCTTTAGGTTTGGTGTCAACTGGTCATGGAACATATAGGGAGCTCCATATTATTTATTCTGTTCCAAATATCTCTCTTTTCAACATTGCCACGTGGCATCCTGCTCTTTCACCACCCTGAAATGAGCCTTCCTTTTATTCCATTGTTTTAACAAGGTTTCCTCTTGGCTTCCCTATCTACCTTTTCCTGTCTAGGAAGGTCACATGTGCTCAGTGTATTTGCTCATGATCTGAGTTTGAGGATTGGTTGAGTTGATATTTTCTGCTCATAGTAATTGATGTGAATCACCAGCTTTTCCTCATCCTGTTATGAGTACCCCTGAGCATGTGGCAAGACCTAATGGCATACGAAGTTATGAATAAACATATGACATCTTTTTGAAAAAAAGGGTGGTAGAAAACTATTTTCAAATAAGCATGGGAACATTATGGAATAAGATGCAGCTCTACAAGAACCAGTCTTTTTGTGTGTGTGTATGTGGTTGGGATATAAAATGCTGACAATTTTATATAAACAAAATGTAATTTATAAAACATTGAGGATCACTAGTCCAGTTATTCCCTTAGAAGTGGTTTTCCTTTAAGTTATCTCTACAGATTTTAACAGAGTAAATACTTTAAGCCTTAATAATCATGACATATCATGGACATACCTCTAAGTAAAGGATAACTGGTTTTTCACAGGGAATTGACAGATTTTTTTTTTATAATTTGAAAAGATTTTTATTGTAGTGATTTTTCAAGATTTACTTCTCTATTAGCATGAAAATATCTACTGGCAATTCAATGTCTTTTTTTTTTTTTTTTACATTTCCTTTGAAGCAATAGCTGGCCATCTTGTGAAAAAATAACATCTGCCAGGCCAAGCTTAGAAATAAAATTAATACTTGTATGACACCAAGATAATTACATTCTTTTCATTTATTTATTTATTTTGGATCAATAGTGATAGGTTTCATTATAGAGATACATCAGCAAGCAAAATGTATTCAACCTCCAATTAGGATTTCAGAGAAACTGACTTTTTATGCATTCTAAATCTTTAAAAATTGTTGGTCTAGGGCTTAGAGCTGCTCTATAGTCCTTTTAGACCATTTTGTGTTTTAAAAATCAGAACTTCACATATAAAATCTTTCTTCTCACTTCTCTTTAAAAAAATCAGAGGATTTAGGAACACAGCCCTCTGGTGTTTCCTGGTAACAATTGACCAAGGCTAAGTGGAGACTGCCATTTTTATGTAGGCCGTACTCTCAAGGTCACTACATCCCCCAGCTCTCCCTCCTTTATAGCAGATTTGTTTTACTTGTTTTTATTACTCACCTAGGTATTTGAGTTGGCAAGATTGATTCATTCAACCATTCTTCCACACATCAGACATTTTAGATATTGTGTATGACACACTGTTCTGCAACTAACAAGTATACTACTAAGCCATATCCCCTGCCCTAATATACCCAAAAGCCCCATACAGCACACACAGATATAAATCATTGAACTCAACAGTGTTGTTAAGAGCAATGAGAGAAATCTTCTCAGAACATGGCGAGAGCTCTGGGGCAAAACTCCAGCCTAAAGAGGGTTCAAAGAAAAAAACAAAAAAGGGTAATCAAGGAAGAGTGAATAGTCCCAAGGAAAGCACAGCGGTCAAAAGCATCATCACATTTATTGTGAGAACAAAGATCAGGAGGAAGGTGAGGAGAGCTGATGTTGGAAAAAGAAGGAAGTCAGATTATAAGTCAGTATACTGAGTTGTCTCACAATAGTGCCTCAGATTAAGTTTGATTATTGTCAACTAGCTAATCCACATAAAGGAACATTCTAGTTTACCATCATGCCTTATAGCATGAACATTTTTGTTAACTATATTGGACTTAACACCTTTCCAAAATGTAATTGCATAGGTGTCTCCTTTCTTGAATTATGTTCAATTAAGTTTCTTTTGATGACTCAAGCACACGATTATAAATGTCAATCCTTCTACTAAGTTGCCAATAAAATATCAATGCTATAAGTGGGTTTGAGGGTTGTGGGACTTTTCCTCTAACACTAATACTATTCTATTTGAGCAACTTATCTTTTTTGATATAAAGCTGTTAGGCAAATTGATAGCAATTGGCAGAAAAGTAAGAAGTCTCAGGTACCATCTCCCCCTTCTTTATTATTTCTGATAAACCATAAGTTAAAAGTAAAGGATCAAGCTTATTAAAAATATATACATATGTCTTTTCTTTTAGATTGAGATGAGCAATCTTATAAATTGTATTCACAAGCTTTACTCCAATTCTTTTATTTGCTCAGAAGCACCTCCGCCATCTTTTGTTTTTAACTGTCATGCAGACTTGAGTATGTTCAAGAACAGCGACTCTCATCCTTTTAATCCCACTCCGAATCTGATCTAGTGGTATCAAAAGGGAAAGAAACTCTGTTAGGCTGGACATAGATGATATAAGCTGGGTTAGGCACAAGGCCCACTCCTCTCTCTCTTCCACTCAGGAAGACATATTTAAAAAATCATGTCACTTTCTGAAGATTCTAGAGATTATCTTAAATCCCCTAAAGTATAATTTTTTAAAAAAGCAAATTCCTTTGAGAGTTTGGTCCTTTAACTCTTTTTATTAATGAATTGCCTGGGGTACACCTCACAAACGCCTAAGATACATCATAGCACCGCAAAAAGATGGTCTCATTTGCCAAAATGTAAAGTGAAACTGTGATAAAATAAATATTTTGATATACTAAAAGTCCAAACCTGCTTTGACTATGGATCGTTCCTAATTCTGATTTCTATTCCTCCTCTAATCTTCTTGAAAAATGGATAGGCCAGGTCATAGAAAGGAAGAGAAAGAAACATAAGGAATTTAAAATAAAGATTGAAACTCAAGAAAGAAAGATGTGCAAAGAGGAAGGCAGATAGGGGAAATCACTCAATTTCAGCTAGACTTGCAAGGATTTGAATAGCAGTTATATATTTAGTATCTATCAATTTGGGGCAGCCCCTAAATTCAAGAAGTTTATGACTTCATCTTGAGTCCCAGAATGTTGCAGGGCAAATCCCTTTGCAAATCATTTGTTTAAAATTCCTTTTGTTCTTTTTCTTTTTTACTCCTTTCATTATATGAAGACATTTCTTTCTGTACAATCTGAAATTTTAGAATAAGTGGCTTAACTTTTGTCCCAGATTTTCCTACCAAAACTCCTAGTTTGCATAATAAAATAATAATACAATATACTCATATGTAAGTAGCCACCTACTGTTGTGAGTTCAAATATAATAGGAAAAGTTTCTTTGCCTTTGTTTTTTACCCTTAAGAATATGATAGTGGAAATAGTTATTAAAAATGCCTTATCTAAGAGGGTATACAATAAGAATTTAGGATATACTCTGTAGCCAAACTGCTTGGGTTTGAATCTCAGCCCTGTCAATTACCTAGGTGACTTTGGGAAAGTTACTTTAGCTGTCTGGGCTTAATGGAAATAATGGTCTGAGTGGGTGGAGTGTGGCATTTCTCAGGAAGGCAAACAGCGCACAGCTGGAGCCAGAAGGGTGTGATTTGGGGTGGGTTAGGGAGTAGGTGTGGGTCCTGATGGAAGGGCAGAGAGGGGATGGGCTGGGATGTACTGGGTGTCAGGGGAGCCTCAGAGGGAAAAAATAATAATAAAAATAAAAAGTCTGTTCCTTCTGGGCATTTATGATAAAAGATGTGTAATATTCCATTTGAGTAGTTGTGAAAAGCCACATAGATAATAATAAAAATATATATATAAACAAAAAACACTTTTTTGTATATGCATTTAGTTTTAACATAACAAAGCAACTTGTACACTTTTAATGTTTAAAACTGCATATCATCTTTCCTTTCCTGTGAAACACAAAGGAGATTTAAAAACAAACAGGTACCAAATTACAATAGAGGATGTCAATTCCAAATAAGTTCCTATAGGTTCTGCTGCTTTTCCCATCAAGTGGCAGGACTCGAATCATCATTAAGAGACAATTTTATTTTAAAAGTATCATGTCAAACTGCAAGGATGTCCATTAAATCTGACCTCACAGGGTTAAAATGAGGTTTAAACGAGTTACTATGTGTAAAATGCTTAGGGTAGTGCTTGGCGCATAGGTATTCCATATTAACGTCTCTTCTGGCAGGAATCTGTTCATCTTTTTTAGTCTCTGTTCCTAGTACAAAGTTTACTGCGTAGGTATTCACCATTCATTTGTTGAATTAATGGGTTTAAAAAGTCAAATATGAATGGAGTGAGGATGGCGAGGATAAGATATATGGAAATGAGGATGAAAGGAGAACAGATGGGCAAGATGAAAGGAAAAACTGAGGGTTCTGTGGAAACTGGGTAAGTGGTGCACAGCGTGAGGAGGAGGTGAGTGAGGAGAGGGTACAAAAAAGAGTGAGCACAGATTTGGCCTCTTCATCCTTTTGCCTAGAAGCAGTCCAGCTAGTTTCATATTTTCCTTCTTTGCTCCATTTTCTATTTGTACATCTAGAGTGAGAAAAGATGACCTGGGAGAAAGGGTTATGTGTTCACTGCATGGAGCTAGAGAAATGGGAATGTCCAGGCATACATTGTAAGATTTTAACAAACTTGCCCTTCCCCTCTCTCGTAAGGAATCTAATATGAGGGAAACTTAGTGGTTCAAGCTACGCTAACATCCTCCACCGTTGGTTTGTTTTCTGACCTGGGCAGACCTATAGGTAGCCTACAATTTCTTCTTAAAAACGTTGCATAAATGTTCAATATTAGAAACAATACTACATGTATTGTTTCATGTAGTATACATGTAGTAAATAGTACTACATGTATATCCTTGGACACATGGGTAAGAATTTCTCTTGGGCAATGGCTCTCAAACTTTAGCATGTATTAAGATCACCTGGAGAACTTGTTCAAACACAGGTTGCTGTATTTATAAGAGGAATAATACATACATACATACATACATACATACATACTGAACTCATAAAGTGAACAGACTGGTGATTGCCAGAGGCACAGACAGCAGGTGGGGGGAAAAATAGGTGAAGATGGTCAAAAGGTACAAACAGTTATAAAATAAATAAATAGGTCATGGAGATGTAATGTACCTCATAATGACTACAGTTAATAAACTATATTGTATATTTGAAAGTTGTTAAGAGAATAAATCTTAAAAGTTCTCATTACAAGGAAAAAAATTGTAGCTGTGTGGTGATAGATAGTAAATAAACTTATTGTGGTGATAGTTTTGTAATATATACATATCAGATCATTTGTTGTACTCTTGAAACTGATATAAGGTTACATGTAAAATATATCTCAATATAAATAAATAAATAAATAAATAAATAAATAAATAGAATAATTTGAAAAATAAAAGCTCGAGAAACACTAGGATTTAAATTTTGCAACTCCACATTAGTGCATAAAATTAAAACATCAGTTATTGTAAGTAATTTTCCATATGCAAAAACTTCTCTCAGGCCTTAGTAAACTATAGTTGACACATTTATTCAATTGTTTATTCAAAACGTATTGATCATCTGCTATGAGACAGATGCTAGGCACTAGGAAGATAGTGGAAAATGACTCCCGGGCCCCATCTTCATTGAGATTATATATTAGTGAGGATTACAAGGGAAAAACGTCAATTAAACTAACAAGATTTAAGATAACAGAAAAATACCAGTCAATTAAAAACTATTTCCTTACCTCCTAAGACTCTAATCACATCTTCCTCATAGCAAAAGATATTCTGTCCTCTCTCTCTGTCCAGGAATAGTAGCAGTGGCTACTTCCCTATTTCCATAGCCAAAGAAAAGACCAAGTTATCCAATTCCTACCTGACTCTAATTCTTGATACCAGCCTACAGCTCTTTCAAAATCAGTCAATAAATCTATGAATGTTTATTGAGCATCTGCTATTCCTCAGGATAAGGCCCTGTCAGAACAGAGAAGGAAAAAGTAAAAACCCAGAAAGCATACAATAAACAAAGCAGCCCGATGTTGACATGTATCCAGCAAGTATTTACTCATCAGCTCATACCCCGCTAAGTACTGAAAAGTGAGACAATAGAATAGTGAGGAAGCCAAGATCCTTGACATTAGGGAGCCCCAAAATTTGTACACAAGGCAAAACCATATTACATTCAATCGAAGACACCCTTCTTTTTGCATTTTAAAATCTTTAAAGCTGAACTTTATCTTGCAATGGTGATGCCTTCAACTGGATAAAATATAGTAACTGTAGCACAAAGTAGTCTCATGCCCTAAGAACTGGGTAGAACCTATGGCAATGAGAACAGTGGTCTAAAGTCAAGCTGCACAGTAAACACAAACAAACAAAACCACAGTTTCTGATTCAAGGGTTCCTAGGTGATGCCGGGCACACATTTTGAGAAGACCTGCGGTAAGGCGATGGCCTTTAAACTGGAGAATCTACGTCTGTGGAGCACACCTTTGCAAAAGATGCATGGACAGAAACAGTTTTACTGAAATCTATTTTCGAGTCCTCTGTATCTACATATAATCTTTCCTGAGATTGCCCTTTGATTTCCCTTAGAACACTCTTGTAGTCAATCACACTAGTACTCCTTTCCCACGTTACATTTCACAAGCTCCTTTCCCTCACTTTACAAAAGAAAAGTGTAACCCTTACCCATTCCTAAGCATTGCCCTAATGTGTAAAGGTCTCTTGAACCTTAAATAAATGTCAAAATTCAAACTAAGCCTCCTTTAATCAAGGCACCAAAAGTCTTTTTTAAATGTACTTCTAACAGTTATTAAACAAAAAATAAACTATTACTGATCAAAAAGTATGAGATTTTGATCCAAAAAAGTCTAAAATCTGGAGCCAAAATGTCTAGGATCCAATTTTGAACCCACAACTTTACTAGCTGTGAAATCTTGAGAAAGTTACTTAATCTCCCTGTGCCTCAAATACCTCATCTATAAAATTCAGATAATAATATTAAGCTCCCTTTAGGATTATTATGAGCATTAAATGATTTAATATATGCAAAGTGCTTAGAATTGTACCTAGCACATAGGAAACGTTCTATGTGTTAGCTTTTATGGTTATTGTTGCTGTGTTGCTGTAACTGTATTAAGTATAATAACAATTCAGAAGAATTTCTTATTTTAAATTTTACAAAAGCTTTCTTTTATTTCAGGAAACTTATAGGGCCATCAAAAAACAAAGATTTCAAGAAAAAAACTGGGTAACATGATATTTAAGTTATGTGAAAATATGATTTCAAGCAAAAAGATGTAAAATATGTTAAGAAAGAGCTCGTGTATTTTTAAATTAATGGTGATGAATATTACATTCTACCTACCATTTAGACTTAACGAAATGTAATTTTAAAGATGATGGATCAATTTTATTAACAAATGGCAATTTCACACTATATTATCATCTTTCGCAACTGTTTAAACTTATAGTGAAAATTTTTAGATGTTAAGTTAAGGATGTGTGGTGGTAAGTATTAACTCTGGCTTTCACGGTGAATCTAAAGTATTTGAAACAATAGATTTCCGAAATTGGCTACATATTAAAATCATCTGGAGAAGTTTTTAAATGTTATTCCTAGGCAATATCCCCCAAATTCTGATTTGTTTAAACTCTTCTAATTCTTAAGTATCTATATTTTTAAAAATCATCCAGGTGATTCTGATATATAGCCAGATTTGGAAACCATTGATTAAAACCTTTTTTAATCCATATATCTGATGTATGTGTTTAGACAAGAGGCTGCTATTTTCTCTGCGTTTACATCAATGTGCAACACTCATCCTTTAGAGATATCTCTTCCTATAACAGTGAGGGTATATCAGATTCTTGGCTATAATAAGGGAGTTGAGAATCATTTCTAAGTCTTTTTGGATATGAGGGAAATTGTAATCCAATTTGAAAATAATTAATTTCTGGAACACAGATTACAATGAAAATCAACTATCTGTAAGTTTTGCCTAGGGACAACTTGTCCAAATCAAAGTTACATTATCAATAATATGTAACTTTTAGACAATTTTCATTTAACTGTTCTTTTCTCTCTTTCTGAATTTTAAGTGGAATTATTTCATTTAAGTATTTAAGACTTTCTTGGATATATAATGAGCTTGGTCTCAGGAATTTCAGTTTTCACAAATTCTTTCAACTTAAATAAAAGTTTGAGTAACTTTCCTCTTGCTGTTTTAGTAAAAACAAAGAAGATAAATCTTCATGGGTGTTCTGTCAATACAATGTAAAGAAAACAAGAGTTGATATTCGTATTTACTTGTTTGTAGGATTATATAAAAATATTTAACAAGCACCATTTTCAGATCAAGCATATACTGCAAAGCTCTTAGGATTCATTAAATGACTTAAGCTGCAAGAATATAAAACTCCAATATTGTAGTATTTCTGAAAAGGCTATAGTGAAAACACAATAAAGGCAAAGTCTAGCAACACTATATAAGGCTAGAGAGGAAAGAATTTTAGAGATAAAGTCCATGAAATCAATTTGTATAAGGGAGACATTGATTCATTTATCCAAAAAATATGTTGTGAGTTCCCACCAAATGCTAGTCGCTGTTTACAGACTAGATCTCCGCCCTCATAAAGCTGCCATTCCACTGCGGGGAAGAAGCATAGACAGTGAGGGTCAAAAACAAACAAGCAAGCAAACAAAACAATCAAATACGTGTCCAAATACTGGCTCAGATGCTTGAGAGCTAGAAATTCTTAGTAAAGTTACTTTACCTTTCCGAACTTCTATTTCCCCATTTACAAGCGAAAATAATATTACCTATCACACAGGTTTGCTGTGAGGGTCAAATAAGCTAACATAAATAAAACAAAAGACTGTCATAGTCTTATCTGTGTTCTAAAGTCAGCTAAAGAATAAAGTTTAAACCTCTTAAATTCTGAACATACTATAAAGGATAAGTGCCTTCTAATCTTTTAAGTCTCATCTCCTCTCTCATTTACCTAGCACACCAAACATCGTATTTCATTGATTTTAAGACACATATTTCTCCCATTTTAATTTGCCTGGAAGAGAACATGTCTTATCACCTAAGCCTTCTTGCAATCGTTGCCAGTCATGTGTCATTCATTACCATGACATCGTTTTCATTGTCAGTGTGTGTACAAGCATTAAAAGCAATGGCATCCAAAGTTTCAGAATAGATGACAGTGGCTTGAAAATAAATCCTGGAAACAGTAGCTAATTCCTTCAAGCCTGAGAAACAAATATGTGTGCGCACACATACACGTACATGTATGTGCAGGGAAGAGTAGGACATCCATGAGGAACAGTAGTGAATCAGATTTGTTTAGCAACAACCAGGAACTGTTATCAGAATAGTCTCGCTCCATGTAATTCCAAAGTCAGTTTAATTGCCTAGCACCAAAAACTTTTGGTCTATTATGGGTTCTTTAGATTCTTTAAAGAAATGCTGAACCTCCAATGTTCTTTTTGGTACAAGAACAATACAATGTAGAAAAACCTGGGCATTGAAGATTCTAAGTTGAAAAGTGACCAGAAACGTTCATCTCTGATTATGAAGGAGCTTTAGGAATACCTTGACCAAATTTTTTTCTTTAGATTTTTTTTCTATATGTGCATGAGTTATATATGACCCAAATCTATATCTAATTAACTATAAAGAGCTGCTTCAATAAGTATAAAATAAAAATCTAAGGTATAGTTTAATCAATAGCACTTTTTTTGTTTGTTTGTTTGCTCTTTTTGAAAGTATATGTAATATCAGAGCAGGTTATAATTGATAGAACCTTAGACTTGATAAAATATGGTGTTTGTGGTTCCCAAATGAGGTGGCTGGCACATCAAAAGGAGCTTAAACAAATATTTGTTTAAAGCAATTAATGCATCCTTCAATTCAGAATACAGTGTCTAGACCTGAATGCCCCTCCGAGTAAAGGGGCCCTGCGGAAAACATTTTCCTGGGTAGTTAGTAGTTTCTCACACTGCTCAGGGATCAGCTCTTCTTTATAGCCACCACCACTGCCCTTCAACCTAACCAATGCAAAACTCTGTTTCAAGGAGGTTAACATAGTAATAATAAAAATAAATTTATCTGTAACAGTTTAACTACCTAAATGAATTCTAAAAAGAGCTTTAAAAACCATGTCATTTCCAACTCTTATTATAACTCTCAAAATAATTTTGTTAGTAATTCCCATGAAGAGAACTCATCACGGTTTTGTGCAAGGGTTTTGTGCTGACCCACTACATGTCAGGACAAAATGCCCTTTGTGCTGCAATCCAGAGCTGCTGTCATTGAAACGAAATCTGTCTTGAATAGGCAATCAATCTTAACGTGACTATCACATTGTAACTGACGTCTGGCAATATACACTTTCAGATAAATACCATATAAAATGCTTTTGTAAATTATGGAAATCCTGCAATGAAATCTCCAGTTTCACATTACCATTTGAGTCAGATCTGTTTCTTCTGAAACAACTGCATTACAGCATAGAAGCAATTTCATCCACATGATAGAGAGAAATCAAGAGTAGTCTTGAAAGAGTCATAATAAATTTGTGGGCCTTTTGGTAAAATAGTCTACAGATTACTTAATTTCGTATATCTTACTTTAGTAACAAAGATTGGCAATTTTTCAAAACCTATCACTGTTTATCTAGATAAGTGATAAAATAGAATCTTCTGCTTCTTTCTTTCTATCTTCCCATTTCTATTAACTATTAGTTGTGTAATCTTTGACAAGTCACTTAACTCTCTTTTCTGTGGTATTTTTTTCTTATGAGTAAAATGGGGATTATAAAAGTATATACCTCATAGGTTTGTTATAAGTATTAAAATGAGTTAATACCTATAGAGTAAGGCCTAGCACATAGAAGCCCCTAATAAATCTAGCTACTATTTTTATTATTATTAGACATAATAACATAAAAAAATGAATGTATAAATAGATTAATGAATTACTGAAAGAAGTAGAATATAAAGCTTGGCCATCAAAGATGATTAAGATTTCAATAGAAAGAGAAGGCAAAGGTTAAACATACTTATTACTGCTATTTATAACCTTTCTTCCTGTCTTCTCCTATTACCAAGAGTATAACTTAGATATAATGAGCACCAGAACAAGTAATCTTGGTTCAATAGATCAGAGCCAACCTGTGGCTTCTTAAGTATCTATGGAGAGAGAGGAAAAAGAATGATGAATAGGCTCTCCAGAGAACATCCCACCATGTATCCAGCTGTGCCCAGCACAAGCATGATTATATTAGTTGCTGAAAGAACAAGGAACTCTGTGCAACCTGCCAGCCTTCCTGTCCATGTGTTCAGCCTGCGCTATGTAAGATGTAATGGTTGGTGTCCACTTTAAAACTGACCAGCTGTGTAACTTTCTAAACATTTCTTAAAATCTCTAAATTTAAGTACTATCGTTTACAAAATGGACATGTAACATAGCCAAGTGGCTGCTCTAAAGAGCAAATCACATTCGTATGACAATTAGAAAAGGACCTGCTACAGAGTAGGTAGTCAAAAAAATGTTAGCACCCCAAATATATGTAAATATTTTTGATTAGTCCTCCACAGAAAGAGTAACTTGCACTGAACTGTAAGTAACTCTCATTACCATGATTTCTCCTCTTCGTCTCGAATTACCTGAATTAGGTAGAGAATAGTTATACCACACTCATATATGATGTATGGGTATCGGTAACATTCATTTCTATATGCTAAGCAGACATTCTATAAGAAATGCCATTCAATCAGTTCCAATGGTTTAAGAGTCTTGAACAGCACATCAAATTATAGATGCCAAAGTTTAATTGCAATTGAGCATATAGATGAGCACTTCTCCATGTACTAAGAGCAAGCAGAAGATTCACAAACAAAGAGCAATCACAGATGGTAATTTTATCCAACTGGATCCAATTATATTTAGCATTTTTTATGAAAGACGGAGAAAAACGAGAACGGACTTATGAAAATGTTTTCCTTTTATGATTTACTCTCTAAGGGACAAAGATGAATTGCCTTATGAAGTTACTTCTTATAACTCAAGGAATATAATTGTCTAGAGAAAAAAATTATGCAATGTCTTCCTAGAGGTAAACAAACATTCTGTTACAGAATAAATGTAGGCATTTTGGCACATCTGGCAATAACTCCACAACTTACAATGTTGGTCCCCTAAAATAAGTTTCATGATAATAATTCATTAGCAGTGGATATTGATTACTTCAAGCCAGGGGAGGTTTAGAAACAAAATAGGTGGTTTTTGTCATGCAGAACACAGAACTCCAAAGCAGTCAATTAAAAGAGACCCATTGTTAACCCAAGTGGCTGGAGGAGATATTGATTCCTAAATGAAAGAGAAGCAGATCTAAAGGTGAGTTTTATACTTGCTTTTCCCCTGGGAGCAGCTTTGAAAATGCAAACCCTTAACCAAGGTCCAAGTCTTTGCTTTATGGTTATTGATATTATTTTAAAAGAATATAATAAATACTAGAATTCTCTCTAAATTCCAAACCACTGCAAAAGGCATAAGAAATCATGATACCACACATGCCACCTTTGATTTTATTTATCATTTGATAAGTATGTTTTTGTAAGGAAACGGACCCCTTGATTTTATCCTTATAACCTGGGTGGTCATGGTGTCATGTGACTACCTACCCCTTTGGGGTCAGAGAGTAAAGCCACGCTTCTGTGGGTAGGGGTAGGGTCTTTTCTTAAAAGAATGGAGATACCTAATACCAATGATCCAGGAAAGAAGGAGATCCTACAAAAAGAAATGGAGTTTGAAAGGCATAGCTTACACTGGATGGGGAGAGGGGATTTTGTCTACCTGGACTGAGACTTATTAAGGGCTAGATCATTTGAGGGTGGTATGAGGAAAAGAAGGAAGAATGCTCTCTGCTATTTGGATGAATCTTGGTACTAGACAGGGGTCAATCCTTAAAAGATTTCATACATAAGCAGGAAGAGCAGTTCAAGCCAGCAAGGAGTTCTTTGTATGTCAATTCCCTTTGGTTATCCCTGAGCATTTGACTGGTCCTGGTAAAGATACATCCTCAACTGAGGTGAGCAGAAGAAAGGCGAAGGGAAGAGGTGGGGCCAGAGAGCTAAAAGGAGAGCAGCATGGTAGTAGCAGTAGTGATCACTGACGTATTCCCCAGAAGAAGGTGAATCTCAAGGGACTGGCAGCTAGAATGAATATAAGATATGGATGTCAACTTCTATGTGGACATTGGCTCTTCTGCCTAACTTGAAAGTCTCAGATGCTATTTTATGAAAAGAGCCAGCATCACTTTATTACTTATTAGAATAAATACTGAGCATAGGATCATGTCTTTATTGAGGAATAAATCAATTCATACCTCCTCTCTACTAGATATTGTGCTAGGTATAGAGGCTTACAGTCTAGTCGAGGGAGATACATAAACAAATAAATGTAAAAGAGTGTAATAGATGCTTGAATAAAGATTTATTAGACATATGAAGGCAAAAATGAGGGCAAACTAACAAGCAGATAAAAATGTAATGTTTCATATGTCCGAGTCCATATTCTAATTCCAATCTAAAACTTCTTCACAAGAACAGTGCGCCCTATCAGCAGCTAATGTCAGAAAACATTTTCTAGCCTGTAATCTGAAACTTTCACTTGCTTTTTCATAAGTAGATGTGTTTTGCCTGGAGAAAAGGCTGTTTTGGGAATTTTATTTATCTGTGGTCTCTTAAATCAGGAGTTCAAAGTCTGAGTCCTAGGGTTTATAAATAGATTTCATCCACCATCCTGAAGTCAATAAAATTTTAAAGAATCCATCACCCATAAAAAATGTCATTTTTGTATTTTGTCATGTGAAATAGAGAATAGAGTTAAGAATCTTTGTGGGTTTCTCCTACGACTGTGATTCAACGATAAGCCACCCTTTAAATAAGAATCCTTGTTTAAAGAGATCTTATCAGCAAAAGAGCACCAACTTTGTATAAAACATTACATTAATACCCAGAGAGTAAACAATACCTTTATGTAAAAGAAACACTATAGTTCTTACAAGTTACACATTATATAACTTAGGTATCAAGATACATTATGAGTGCATTTCCATTAAATATATTTTGAATTTCAAAACTTATTCATTCAAATCCCTTGTATTTTGGTTCATTTTAATATTTCCTCTTGTCTTTAGTGTTCTGTAATTTCAAAGTGGATTTATTTTTCTGTATTGCACTAATATCGTTGTATTTCATAAACTTATCATTTCTGGAAAATTATCACCTATCTATTCTGTTGTCTCTCCCACATTCTCTATATTTTCTCTTTCTATAACTTCTACCTTCTTTTTCTATGACTCGATAATGTTTATATTTTCCATTTCTTTACATCGCTTCATTAAGAGTGTTGCCACATGGTATGTCTAATCTGTATTTTAACCATTCCATTGAATTTTTCGTCTCAAAATTATATTTTCATTTATAGATTTTCTATTTGTTTTTTAAAGTGAATTTTACTCTTTTTTTAGGGTTTGACTTCTTATATATATTTCACCATTTTATACATATGTATTTTATATTCTCTTTCATATTGTTATATTATTTCAAGTTTCTAAGGATCCAATACTGCTGTTACGTCATATGCTGACTGTCCCTCATGGATTGTATCATCTGCTGACTCTCATTGGTGACTGATTGTTTCCTTGTATGTTCTGTCATGTATTATATTGAGTATATCTTTAGCTGTGCTCTTGGATTTAATGTTGTTTTCTTGAAAGTCCTTGGCAGTCAAGATGGTTGATACTATTCTCTCAAAATGGTTTTGTGTTTTACTATTCTAGGAGCCCTGGGGGTATTTTTCAGCTGGAAGATATCTAGGTCAACTAAGTAGTGTAAAAAATAAAAGCAAAAACAAAAACTCACATGACACATGGGTCCAAAGGATAAAATTCTTAGGGAAGATTTCTTTCCTGTTACTAATAAAGTTCTTGTTCGCACTCTGTGCTGGTGGCATATTTTTCCAGCCTAACTTAGGATCCTGGTTTTATGTGGCGGGAGTGCTGGGGAAGGGCCAGGATGTCTCAGTTCCAACTCTCTGCCTCATCTGGAAACCAGGCCTTAGCTTCTCTCCATTTTACACGGACATCAGACTCCAAACTCCTGGTCACTCCAATCCATAATCCCCAAGACAGCCACCCCATCAGTTCATAGGCTATGCTCTGGCTTTTAATTTCTTTGCTTTGGCACTTGGTAATCCCTTTTACTTTTTGCAAAATTTGGTAATGTTTTTAAATTATTTTAAATATTTATCCAATTACTTCTCAGCCTTTTGGCTAAGATCAAGTGTAAATATTTTATCCAGCAGTGCTAGGTGTCTGTAACCTAGCAATAAGGTTTTCAGATTATCTGTCTACTATATACCAGAGCTTGAGTTTACAAATAGTTTACCATTTCAATATTCATAATTATTTAGTTAGCCTTTCCCAAATGTTTAGTTGGACTGTGTTAAAGATCTTAAGAATTTAGAAACCCTCAACATTATCTTTTTATGTCCAGAATCCTCCCCATGTTCAGAAGAGATGGACTAGAGACATTATTAAGTTCTAAATGAACTCTCTGATATATCTGGGATTCTAGCAGAACATAGACCATTTCTTGCTAATAATCACCATTACAAACTAATCCAAATGGAGTGTAAAGTATTGCCGCTTTCACAAGTAATACACCTCCCACTTTGGGAAAATAAATGAAATTGTTTAAAGCGCAAGTCAAAAGCATATGGAAAGGTTTATTTGTGTACTCTACCAGAGGGAAGTAATTTTCTTTAGCTCTTTCTCATATATCACAGGCATGAAATAATGTTGTTTATTGGTTAAAATTTTTCAGTTACATGATTTTTTTTAACTGGAAAAAATAAAAAACTTGCCAGAATAAACAGTGATGAAAAGTAACTACAGAACATTTTAGAAATAATAGATTCAGACAAGACCAAACTCTAATTCTGGAACAAAGCTCACTTTTAACTTTACTATAACATGACACAGGGAGTGCTCCTATTTGAATTGAAGTATTCAAATATTTCTGTTCCTCTCTCTGCTGCCCAGGTCTATCCATTAAGAGTGATCTGGGATTCCTGTACTAAGGGAGAAAAAATATTTCTCTAAATAGTAGATAATGTAAGAACTAGATAAATCAATAAGACAGTAATCACATTTGAAGAAGGCATTGGGGAAAGTGTTTCAAGACAACATGGAATTATTACTTTATTTAGTCTCACTACTGATATATATATATATGTATATATATATGTATATATACACATATATATATACATATATATATATAAAACAAGTTTAAAAACAAGTTTTTTAAAACAAATTATTTTTTCCCACAGTCACAATAATGAGTGATTGTCGACTCATCAAGAGATAAAAAGGAAAAAAAAAAGATTTTGTCTATGGGACAGTCAACTTTTGAAAAGCAGGATAGCTTTTTTAAGTTGCTTAACTTAGCCACAGGTAACATTACCCTCTTAGTAGATCTCAAGTCTAAGTCAATAAAAAAAAGTCCATCTATTTTTAAAAATATACCCTCAAAGCAAATTTGAAAATAGCTGTATTCACAACACCCAGGATTGTTTTATTTTTCTTTCAGTTTTTTCTTGGCATGTATCTCCCTGCTACTCAGAGCGTGGTCCATAGACCAGCAGCCTCCACATTTCTCAGAGATTGTTAGAAATGCAGAATCTTGGGCTACACCAAAAGCCTACCAAATCAGCATCTACATTTTAACAAAATCCCAAGGTAATTCACATGCCCATTAAAGTTTGAGATGCTCTGTACTATAAGACATAGAAACAGTCACTAACTTAAAGTAAAGTATACGATTTCTTTTGGGGGTGATGACAATGTCCTGGAATTTAGGTAATGGTTTCACAACTCTGTGAATATACTAAACATTACTGAACTGTATAACTTAAATGGGTGAATTTGATAGCATGTAAAATACATCTTAATTTTTAAAAAAGGAAAAAAGATAAGTAATAGTAAATGCTTTCGAATTGTATGGCACATAGATGAATGAAACCAGTTCTAACATTTTTCTTTTACCTTGGAGAAAAATTAGATGCTCCATGTTCTGGGGTTCACTTTTAACTGTGAAAGGGAACCACAGCAGGTCTTGACTCTAGGGAGCCCTGACTAAATATAGGAAGGGGCACCCTATGTATTATAAGGTTCTTCCAGAAGCCCATGGGAGCAGAAATGAACCCCTTCGACCCCCCCCTCCCCCGCCCACACACACACACACACATCTAGAGCTGCTTAAGGAACTGCTACTGAAAACTGTTTTCCTCTGGAAGAAAACCGCATGTGGATGGATGTGACATCTCAGGAAACCAGACTACCCAATCAAGTTAAAAAGCAAATAGGCAGAAATGTTATCAGCCAGCTGCATGTGTAGGCCCAGACATGTAGGGGAGGGGAGACTTCTCCCTCATTCCGCCCTCTGCCTGCCTCTGCCACCCTTGGAAAAGAAAAAAAAAAAAAAAAGATCCTTAAATAAAATCTCATAGTTACTCTCATAGTCCACTACAAATAACCCTACCCCCTCACTTCTACAGTTCACTCTTCTCTCGTCCCTCATCCTGAACAGGCTCATCTCCCCCGCGGGACACCGGTAAAAGTTTTGCTCTGCGGGTAGAGAAGCCTATTTCCTTGACTTAACCTGGTGACCGGAGGCCGGGAAGAGGATGTCCCCAGGACATGTCCGCCCCCTCCCACGCACATCTTCGAACTTTCCCGCCATCTGTGGTCCAGAGGACCTGTGCGCGCCACCCGAAGGGCTAAGGCAGGCAGAGCGTGTAGACGGTTGGGCGCACTGGGTCCCGAGTTCCCCAGGCGCACAGAGGCAGAGCCAAAGACCCTTTGCATTCTAGTCATCTCTCCCACATGGGCTGAGTCACACGGGCTCAAGTTCGAATCAGTTCCCTGCCCAGACCATGCCTTTGGCGCAGCGACACTGGGATTTTTTGAGGATATGGTGTGGCATCCGAACTGAAGAAATTGACCAGACACCTGATGACCTGTAGTGGTGGTGGTGGCCCGCGGTCTCACTCTCACGGACAAACATATTTGTACTTGCTCGCTAGGAGCAAACCTAGACCTGCACGCGCCCCTCCGATCCCTGGGGTCCCAACCCAAGCTCGCGAGCCCTCAGAAGGACACACGCGTGTTCAGACGCGCGCCGATCCGGTTCCTACACTCCTGTGAGCGCACAGCCTCCTGAGGCGCAGCCAGCACCCGCCCGCCTGCAGCGCCCGCACTTACAAGCAAGGGTAGTAGCCGTATAGAGGCGGCGGAGGCTGCGGGCAGCAGTCGTCTCCCAGCTCCGAGTCCATGAGCAGATAGTCCTGGCTCTCGTTGCGCCGCGCGCCAGCCCCGGCCACGACCCGGGGAGAGCCGCCCCTCCGGGGCCCAAACGCTGGGCTCTGGTTCATGGCGGGAACTCCGGACTGCCCTAGGTCCCGGTCCTGGGGAAGGCACCGCGGCAGTTCCAGGAGGACGCGATGCGCAGGGTCCCCGTCACCCGCCGGACTGGTCAGGGGCAGACTGGTGCACAGGGGACGAGGGTGAGGCAAGGGGTGCGGACGCCCGGCGGTCTGAGCTACCAGAGTGGCTTTGCCGCTGGCCACAGAAGTCACCACTTAGGGGTTCACAAAGGGGACCTTGACCTGAGCGCTTCCGGCCAAATGGACCCCGCAAGGAGGTTTTCGGGGATCTAGAGCTGAGCGAGCACAAGCGGGGCGGCGGGCGGCAGCGGAGCCTGAGAGCCCGGAGCGAGGGAGACGGAACTGAAGAGTTACTATGTCAACCGAGACTCTCAAGCCGTTGGCTCCCGCCCTCTTCCCCCGCATCCTTCGTCATGATCCCCACCTTTAAAGGGATCAGAACGATGTTCTAGAAAGCAGCAGCCAAAGCTTGTCCTGTAGCCACAACTTTCTGGGCCAGGACGAACCTAAACTAGGCGGAGCCACACACGCACTTTTTTTTTTCTTTCTTTCTTTTTTTTTTTGGCCCTAAAAGTCTGCTTATTTAGAAACCACACAAATTAAGAACTTTCTAGGAAGCTTCTCTTAAGTAAGACTCTTGAAGAACCAAGGGAATCTGTTTTTTAAAAGAGACACGAGCTTCTCCTTTCTCCAGACGGCCTTCATTTTCTTAAGGCATTTTCTCTCCCATCCCCAAACCCCAAAGTTATTACAACTCTTCACTTTAAAATGAACGTTGTAAGTTTCCAGTGCCAGATGTTTCCAGTTCTTGAGCAAACCAACAAAAATAGGCAAGCATTTTCCGATGATATCAATAGAGGCCAACAACCTGCTTACTTAAGAGAAAAATTTTCCTTCCATCACTGCAAATGTCGGAATTATTTCTCTGCCAGATGTTTCCCACATTTCCAAACTGTTCTTAATTTTAAGACTTAGTTTTAAATTCTGATTTAATCTTTATACTCAGTAGAATTAAAAACTCAACAAGGATGAATCAGTATCTGTAGTAGTTCAAGCAATAGTCAATTAGGAATCCATTCATTCAACAAATATTTAATCAATGCCTACTGTGTGCCAAGTACCATTTTAGGACAAAACAGCAAATTAGGCAGACAAGGCTCCTGTCTGCTTTTACAGAGTTTTCATGGAAGAGAGGGAGACAGAGATTAAACAAGCAAATGAGAAAATATCAGAGACAAAATAACTACAATGAAAATAAGACAAGTTGATGTGATAGTAAATGGAGACTGACTACTTAAGATTAGGTGTTTACAAAAGGCCTTTCCAAAAAGGTGCTAGTTAAGTGGAGATGTTGGTGAGAAGGAGCCAGACACAAAAAGATCAGAAGCCCATTGCAAATGGATTGAAGAAAGCCAGACTGTCTGAAATCCTGTGGGTAAAGTTATCTTTGTTGGGTAGACAACAAAATGGTTGTGGGAAGTGTGAGCAACAGCAATCAAGACAGGCGGAGAAAGAGATCACAAATTTATAGCATTTGACTTAGCCAGTATATTAAGAATTAAAGCTCAGAGGAGACAGGAACCATTGTGTCCTGAGAGCCTAGTTCTATATTTAGCACAGGTATGTGGAAAGAATGAATAGATGGGTGGATGAAGTACATATATTGAAAAAGAAAAAAGAAAAGAAAACATTCTTGGCCACTAAAAGAACATCCCTGAAAAACTAATATTGATCATTCTGATGTATGTTATTCTTGATTTAAGAATCTCCTTTTTGATCTTTGAACATGTGGAGTCATGATTTAAAATTTTTATTATTTCCTAATAATTATAAATAGCAATAAGATATTCTGCTTGAAATGTGTTTGTTAATGGCAATAGCTATCTGTAAGAACTTAACAAGTATGATGCTTGAATGAATTAATTAATAAGCATTTAATTTAAATAGTGCCAAGGTAATCCTTCTGGTAAAATAAAGTGTAGGAAACAATTCAGAGGGGAAAGTAACAATTAGATGTTTTTGATCTGACTCAAATTCTACGCTAGTTAGAAAGGACCTGTGGTGTTAATTAGTGTTAGTCTCTCACTTAAAAAACAAAAATTGAGACAGAATTTATTTTGTTGTTGTTACAGTTAGTTGAGCTGTTTGTACCTTTTCTCATAACACTGCTTTTCATTCGTAGGTAGCAATATTTACACTGAAAAAAATTATTACAGTAAACTTATAACGTGACATCAATTTATTGTTTTGCAAGATAAGACATGCTTTTCTCCATTATTTGAAATATAGTTAGTACTGGACCAATAAATCCCAAAGACATTTCCCCCAGGAGAGAGAAGGTGGTATACAAAGGATTAGAAGATTCTGAAAGAGCTTATGATATGATGAA
This sequence comes from Pteropus medius, assembly GCF_902729225.1. Classification (NCBI taxonomy): domain Eukaryota; kingdom Metazoa; phylum Chordata; class Mammalia; order Chiroptera; family Pteropodidae; genus Pteropus; species Pteropus medius. The sequence goes on along the minus strand of NW_024349505.1, from coordinate 767,573 downwards.
GTGGAAAGAGCATTGGATCAGAAGTCTGAAAGCCTGGATTCTTTTTCTAACCAGGAAGAGAGAACTTCCGATTTTTCTCTGCCTCGTTTATTCATAAGTAAGTGGATATATAATTACTGAGGACCCCTCAACCTCTAAATTTTTGCATTATATGATTATGCAGTTTTATCTCTTCAATTACATTTGAAAAAAACACAATAATGAAATAAGAAGACAAGAAAACTTTTCAACCCATTAACATACTTTTAAATCAAGTATGGCAGTGTTGAGTAGATCTGGAGTAATAAAGAAAGTTGAGTGAATGAAGAAATGATAGCTCTCAAAAAATTGTTGGATGAGTGAAGAAATTATAATTCTCACGATTAAAAATTGTTATGCAACTTTATGTTATGTAGTTTTATGTAGTATGTTTATGGTATTGTAATATAAAAGAATACTCAGTTGTAACTCTAAGATGAGGGGATGAAGGTAGGCTGTGTGTCTCAATAAGGAGTGGAAGGGATGCCATTAAGAGAGGACTTTTGCCTCATTATACACATCTGCACTGTTTGATTTAACAAAAACTGGTATAATTATTATAGCACAGTATTTCGAAAAGTCAATTGGGGCAAAATGAGTAAAGAGACAGGGTTGGCCTCTAGAAATTTTCACACTAGGACCCCAAAGGGGAAAAAAACAATGAAATTGCTACTGGCATTGGAGACGAAAGATTGAGAAAACATTATTAGATGTTTGATGACTCAAGAAGCTAAGAAGGCGTTACGTGAAAGAGGGCAGCTGCAGTTTGTGAGATGCTGTGTTGATGGGAAACCACTGACACAAGGGCTTTTCTGGGAAATTCAGTTTCAGGTTAATTAGCGAACACCTACAAATAATAGTTTAGTCAGGAATTCATCTGAATAATTTAAAGAATGGCATCCTTGAGTCCTGACTCCTAACCTATGTAGAATCCACAGGGAAAAAGATAAAATAAAACACCCCAGAAACTTCAGAGGGCCAAAGCGTCTATGAATGAAGGTCCTCTGTAATTCTGGTTTAAGTGAAATAGTTGCTGGTGCTATTAGATCCTTGAACCTCAATTTCTTAATTTTTAAAATAAAGGGGTCGTACTAATTACATTTAATATCTCTGTTGTAACTAAAACTTTATTATGTTAAATATTAGAAACAGAGAGAAAATTTAAAACAGCAACCAATTTTAATTTTACTTTAATTTGAACTTAACATAGATGTCCAAAATTCTAACATTGTCATATGGGTATTTTGTAAGCAATTGCAGTTACCTGATTTCACTTAAAATAAGTCATATTGGAATAAATTAATTCTCTTTTGATAGAATTATTAGAGTGCTTTCAGTAAACTATTGACCAAAGGCATCATGTAATATATTTGTCAGCAAGATTGAAAATATAGAATGGGTAAGAGAGGAGCAATTCATAAATAGTCAGAACACTGTTGAGAAGACTGCTGATTTATGGATCAGTTTCACTCAGGTTCTGTAAATGGAGACATATCAAAAATGGATGGAGCCACTTTACAGGTAGTTAGTTTCCTATCACTGGACATAGTCAAAGGCATCCTGGACCTCACGTTTCCACAAATGCTATATAGCAAATGAATGTAGCTATAGTAAATTAAGTGAACACTAAGATCCTTTAAGTAAACATAAAAAATTCAGTAGTTTTTCTCTATACTAGCAATGGCCAGTCAAAATATAATAAAAGCAACAAAATATAAAATAAATAGAAACAAATTTAAGCATGAATTATAAGATCTATGTAAAGAAAAGAATAAAGCTTTACTAAGATTTAATTTTTTAAAAATCTGGAAAAAAAGATTATGTGTGAAGAAGTTAAAGTATACTTCGAAGTCAAGATCTCATCTTTGCCTCTAATGAGTTGTATGACCTTAGATAAATTACTTAATATTTTCGAATGTGCTTTTACCTGTAATTCAGGGATCAAAATAAACCTATATCATGGGGTTGTCTTAAGGACAAAGTTTAATGAGTGAATGCTTGCAGAATTCATCACTGTGAAAGCATTCAATAAATAGTGGTATTATGATAAAAAAAAATTCAAAGGCCTGCATCAGATTATACATTTTATTATATTGAAGCATATTAAATTTATAGACTAATTTGGATAGAATATAGTTTTTTAATATTATCTTCCCCTCTAGGGACACATTTCCTCTATTTTTCCTAAGTATAAATGTGACAAAGGCAAAAAAAAAAATCAACTTAAAAAAGCAGTAGAAGGAAATTCCTCTATAAAGTATTAAACGATTTAGTAAAACCACAATAAATTGATTGGTATCCACAAAACAGAAACATTAAAATGATATAATAGAAATTTCAGTCAAAGACTTCAAGATATAAAAGATTTTATAGTTTGATTTAAAAAACACATCTTAATTCAGTGGGAGAAATAAAGGAATATTGAATGAATGGAATCAAGTAAAAAATTTCTGTCTCTACATTTGCCAATAAATGGGATGCATTAAGAACTGAATGTAATTTTTAAAACCATAAAACCAACTCAAGAAAGATACAGGTGAACTTCTTTGAAAAATATGTCATCTTCCAGTGAATTACACCATTCTAAGCATTAACCAAAAACTGAAACAATAAAGGAAAAGATTTATAGAATTGACTAATAAAAGCAAAAACTTATATATGTCAATATATAGCTCAGAGAGTTGAATCAGTGTCACTCACCCAAATCGCTTTATTTCTGGGGGTATTCAGAGGAAGCAGCTGAATACTAAAGTGGGCTTATGGTTCCTTGGATGCTCTTCTTGAAATTTAGAAATTTTCTTTTTATTTGATTCCAGTCAGTTTCACATGCCAATGATTACACACATTTTTTTCTAGTCACGTTTCTTAGAACTACCTTATTTCATTACATGTTCACCCCCCATGACTCTTTCTTACTATTTCACTATCTCTTACAAGTATAAACACCTTGCCCATATCAGGCTGCATTGGGAGATCCACACCCTTACCTCTTTCCTTCACTTGAAAGGATTTGTTCCATGTGTCTAATTCATCAGGATTTTAACAATGAGTATCATGACCACACCTTTGATTTGACCCTTGAAGTGAGACTGAGATTTACAGGTCTTTGTGGTTTAAATAATTTCATAATTTATATTTTACCTTTTGGGGATGAAAACTAGCAGCCTCTTCAGTCCTTACAGGTCTCTGAATTTGAGGATTCTCTATTCTTTCAATTTGGTTTGCAAACTTTCCAGTATTATTTGGAATTCATCTCTTTCTTGTATTAAATTGCCAAATATAGCCAACAGCCACCATCATTTGCTAGCAACATTTGTTTTTTCCATCCTTCCTCACCATTAAAACCTCATTACATAGTCTATTTTCCAAGTAATTGAAGGTGACAGTTTTTGCCATTTTTTCTACCACATAACAAGAGGTAGCATGAACTGCCCTTTTCCCAGTATCTGGTAACAGATTCTTTGACAATCACCACCAGACATCTGAGATAGTGCCACATATTTTAGTTCTGTTTGTTTGTTTATTGGTTTTGTTTACAGAACCATCCTACTTCTAGTTACTAACTCCAGTGACAGAAATAAAGAGGGTCATTTCTGCTGGAGGAGGTCATCCAGAGTTATAGCTGTTGCGTATGGCAGGTTTGAGTTTTATGGGAATTTAATTTGTCATACAGAAATAGGCACATCATAGTTTAACTGCTAAAAAACAAAAACAAGGAGACAATCTTGAAAGAAGCCACTGAAAAATGATACATTACACACAGAGAAACAACAGTTCAATTAACAAATAATTTCGAGAGGGCCAGAAGACAGTAGTACAACTTCTTTAAATCTTATCAAATTTGGATTTTGAGTCAGAATTAGATTATATGGGTGTGGAGGAAATTATCCTTCCTAGGACTTACATGACTTTATATCTATTTATTTGGTCTATTTTGGAGTTTATTCTTGCGTATGGTGTGAGAATGAATTCACTTTTATCCTCTTCCACATGGCTATTCACTTATCCTAGCATCATTTATTAAAAATTTCACTTTGTCTCAGTGTTTTTAGATATCATCTTTACCATATATTAAATTTCCATGTGTACTTGGGTCTATTTCTAGACTTGCTATTCTATTCCATTAATATGTTTGTTTATTCATATGTGAGTTCCAAACTGTTTTAATTATAGAAGATTTATATTTTAATACATTCATTGTAAGACTAGTTCCTGTCTTAGCTTTCCATTTCTAAGTTTTCCTATCTATTCTTGTACTCTAATTTTTCCATATGAATTTTGGTATCAACTTTTTTAACTAAAAAAAAAATCGTTGGTATTTTTAATGGGATGACAGTAAATTTATAAATTAATTTAAGTAAGACTGAAATCTTTGTGACTCTGAATTATCATATCCAGTATAAAAGATGCCTTTTTTATTTGCTTATATCTGTTTTTGTATCTTGCAGAATTGTTTTAAAGTTTTCTTTATATAGTTTTTATGTATTTCCTTGCCGGCTTTAAAATTTTATCACCCTATTTTAAATATAGTGTATCTTCCATTATGTTATCTAGTTACTTTTGTCTACATGAAGTCCATTAATTTCTATCTTAATTTTATATCCTGATACTTGACTGAATTCTTTTATTGTTTCAGTTTATCATTGACTATTTAGAATTTACTAGGATTACCATTATATCATTTGAAATACAGGTAGCTTTGCTATTTTTTTCAAATTCTTGTGACTCTAGTTGTTTCCTGTTTTCTAAAATACCACCAGTACACTGTAAAATAGTAGTGTAGGTTAAATATATATATACATATATAAATACATGTAAATGTGTGTGTGTGCACATGCACAATATCAATCGATTCCTATTTTCTTGAAGTTTTAAACTTTTTTTAAAAAAGGGTTTTCAAAGTAACTATGGAGATAATTATATGATTTTTCTCAAATTTGTTAATGTGGTCTATTATATTTAGTAAATATGGTGCAAGGTTTTGCTTGTTAATATTTTATTATAGAATTTTTGCACCAATATTCACAAAAGATATTGATTGTAATATTCTTTTTTATACTAAAAAATAGATGTTTTGAAAAGTATTCAGAGTGTCAGCAAAGGGTGTTTATTTGAGATATTGTTGGTGCTAAAAGAGGCTATGTTACTTCATGTAAAGTAGATATCGGTTAACAAATAAATTAGTTGGTTGGTGATTAGTAAATGGTGTTTCAAACATTTTGTATCCTAGCATGTTAGTTTATAACCATATAGATAGCTGCAAATAAGGCTTTTTTTACTGGATTTTAGTAACATTTTAGGAAATCGGTTGAGGGTTTGGCATTGACATGAATACACGATACCTTTTTTCCATTTAAAATAATGATAAACAGAGTCTTCACTAGTGTTTTTGCATATAATGTCATTTTTCTATGGATATATTACTAATCATAAACAGAAACTGTTTGTATAATAATTCCTAGTAAGATCTCAAAAAATATAAAGCAAAAACTAATAGATCTACAAATAGAAATAAATCTACAATCTTAGAGATTTTAACATGCCTCTTTTTATATTCGATATGGGAAATCTTTCTGTATTGAGAGATAATTAAGATTCGGACACAATTGGCAAACTTGACCTAATAGTCATATATAGAACAATGCGTTGGAATAGGGACTAGTAAACTGGGCCACATTTTACCTGTGGCCTGTTTTTTGAATGAAAAGTGAGCTAGGACAGTTTTTACATTTTAAAAGAGTTATGAAAAATAAAGACAAATGTGCTACAAGGACCACATGTGGCCCACAAAGCTTAAAATATTTACTATTTGGCTCTTCATAGAGAAAGTTTGCTGACTCCTGCACCAGACAAGTTGTAGAATACACTCTTTATGAGCACACCTGGAATATTAAAATATTAGTCAAAGAGGAACTCATAATGGAAATTAGAATAGGCTTTGTAATAAATGATAAAGATGCTGCTGCATCTTTTTAAAATGTGTTCACCAAGCTGTTTCATTTTCCTTTTTCTGAGCATGCAAGAACATGATGTTTGTCAAATTTTTCTTCATTTAGCCTAGGGCTATGGATGGGGTGAGGTTCTAAATATTTCTGCACAATAATTAACACTCTTTCGATTGATACATGTCCCCTCTGCTTGACTTGAGACCAACTTTAATGACTCACCTATAACTATTAACCATAGAATGCATCAGAAATGATGTGTAACTTCCAAGGCAAGGTAAGAAAAAGGCCTTACTGTTTCCATTTAGCTCTCTTGAGTCACTTGTCTTTGGAGTGACCCCATAAGAAGTCCAAATAACTTGAGGTCTTCACGCTGTGAAGAACACAGACCACATGAAAAAACTATGTATAGGTATTCTGGCTAAAAGTCCCATTTGAAATCCCAGATAACAATCAGCACCAACAGCCAGATATATGTGTGAAGACACTCATGAAATCAGCCCTTAGTCTGGAAATGACTCCCAGCCATCAGGTCTTACCAACTGAGGCCCCAGACATTGTGGACAGAGATAAGTTGTCTGTGATATACACTTTGTTTGAATATCTGTCTCACAGAATCTGTGAATGGAATAAAATGGTGATTTCATGCTAAGTTTGGGGATAGCTTTTTACACAGCAGTGGTAACTAGAACACTAATCAATGGAACAGAGGTGAGAATTATATATGCCACTTCTAGACCTAGCCATAAATCCTTCTCACTCAAATTCTCTTCCATGATGACTTTCTGAGAGCAGGAGGTTTGGCTGGCATCATTACAGGAGGAAAAAAAAAATCTGGATCCTTGAAAATCACCTGGAGGAGACTGGCCAAAGAAAACTACTTGACCCACATTAGACTCATACATGAGGAAAAAAATAAATCTTTACTATGTGGACTGATATTCAGATTAATAGTCCTTTCTATCTACTAACACAAATACATTTTGTAATTTGACGAATGGCACCAAAGCAGAATTTAGAAGAAAATTAGTTTTAAATTCATATATTACGAGAGTGGTGAAAAATTAATTACTTAAGCAGCATCCATCACAAGATGTAATAAAAATAAAGGCAAAATAAACTGAAAGAATATAGAAGGAAATAAATAATGAGAGCAGAAAATAAAAGAATAAAATTTGATATTAAAAATATACAATAAAAATATTCATTTTTTTAAATCAATGAAATTGATAAGCTTAATGCAAGACTTATCAACAAAAGAATAGCAAAAGCAAATGAAAGTAATTCCAGAATTGCAAAAGGAAATATCACTTCACATCTTACAAACACTGAGAAATAATTTTAAAAATATTATAAACAAAATTATACCCAAATGAAAGCTGAAAAATCCTAGAAAAAATTTATCTTATCAAAACTAACACAAGAAGAAATAAGACTTATCACTTGTCCTTTATTATTGAAGCACTGAGTCAGCATTTAAAACTGTCCTGTAAAGAAAACACTGCCAAATGACTTCACTGGAAAACTCTACCTAACATTCTAAGAACCAGTGCTCAATCTTACACCAATTTATCCACAGAACAGTAAAAGAGGCTATTTTTTTCAATTACTTTCATAAGACCAACATAACCTTAATATGAAAACTAGACAATGTAAGAAAAAAAAAAATTACAGGCCAGTCTCACTCATTACTGTGTACTCATGGATCTCCAAAAGTCCATCCAGAAGCCCGAACACATATGAGCAAGCCAAATACTTAAATCCTAAATATCACGAAGAAATTGACTCTATCCTAGGAATACAAGGGGGATTTAATTTAAAAAAAAAAAAATCAAACAAGTTATTTGTCACATTAATAATTTAAAGGAGAAAATTCAAGAGATCATTTGTCTCTCAATTCCTGTTTTTGGTTTTTTATTCTAAGTGAATAATTAGGGATGTGGGTAAAGAAAGTGCGGAGTTTTCAACATTTCTCTGTCTAGGTCCTTTGTCATGTGTTATTGCAGTTCCTCATCCTTTGATTCTGCAGCTGGCTGTATGACTTGCTTTGGCCAGGGTATATTAGCATATGTGATCCCTTCAGAGACTTGCCAATGTGATTCTGTATTTCCACTTTCTCTCTTGCTGTTCTTCACACATACCAAGAGTACTTTTGCCTTCAGGACTTTGTCTTTCCTGCTCCTTCCATCTGAAATGATCCTCCCAGTAGATATCTGCACAGTGGATTCATTGCCTTAATTCATGTCTCTGCTTAATTATTATCTCATCAGAGCAGCCTTCTCTGAATATACAAGTTAAAATAGTATATACAGAAAAAATAAATTTAGGACATTGTTCTCTATCCCGTTTTCCTTGTTTTCTTTATAGCACCTAATGCTAATTTATTTATTGACTGAGATCCAAGCGAGAAGGAAATTTTTCTATCTTACTACTGAATTCTTAGTGCCTTGAATAGTGCCTGGCATATAGTTAATACTCAAAGATTATTTGCCTCATCAAAAATACACCTTGAATCTTACTGATTCAACCACTTTAACCTTTATTAATTTAGCAAAATGTAATGCACCAGAACCTGACACTTGTTGGGCTGGGAATGATGAAGTGAAGTGGGAGTTAAAAGCTGCTAAAAGATGAAATAATTACGTAAAACATGGTTCAGAGAGTATTTAACCAGAAAGTACTAAACTATGGAAAGTATACACTAACCATTAGTCTTTCAGCTATTGCACACACTAAAAGAATCACAAACTGAACCTTCATAAAAAGTTATATGAAGAATAGAAAAGATAGATATTTTTTGGAAAACTTGAAGGAAATTTAAAGCAAAAACTCGAAAGATATAATGAGTAAGAAACCTACAGTGATTATTGATAGGTAAAAAAAAAAAATGAGGAAGAAACCTAAGCATGGATGGAGTATTAAGGAATGATGATCACAGTATACAAGGAAGAAAATGAAAAAAGTATTTTCACTCAAATAAAATGTTTATACCAAAAACAACAACAACAACAACACAGAAACACCTGGACTCAAATACTAAATATAGCATGACCTATGAAACCCAGAAATTAAAGAAAGGAAATGTATAAAATGATCTAATTTTCTTTAGTTACAACCATAATGCTTGAATAATTGAATATGTTGATCAGTAATTAGGCAGATGATAAAGGATTTGTGGTTATAATATGGTAACAATAAGTAATAAAATGCAATTGGAGAGACAAACAATAGATGCTCAACAAAAGCTGAATTCTGAGAATTACTGTCAAGGAAGTGACTCAGTATGTACAGCAGTCTGTTCATACCAAGTAGGCACTTTCATAGCATTAATGGAATGACTAGATGTTTGAAAAGGAAAAAGAAAAACAAAACAACTATTTACAACAGGGTAAACAGCTTGCCTAACAGAGCCTAAATTAGTCTAAGCTATTTTTAGTCTATGATTTTGTCCTAAAAGGCCCCTGGGAATTGGAGGGAAATATGAAGAAAGAAAATTTGTTTTTTTCCCAGATGAATGATACCAAGATATTCCTGAAATACATTTTAAAAGGCTTTATGTTCCAAAGATAACTCAGTTTCTGTCAGTCACAGAGAAAATAAAAAGGCGGAAAGTTTATTTTTATAACACAACATTTTCTCCAGTGGGCCCTCTCCAGGGTAACTACCGCCTCTTGCTACAGGCAGTGGAAATACATGGGGGCGTCAACTCCATGAGTAAATAAAACATCTGTCAGTTAGACAAAGAATCTGGTTTTGTTCAGTTCTGGAAAAATTATTTTCAATTATATCTTTCTGTATAACTCTGATTACTTTCTCAAATCCAAGTTCGGATGGTTTTTAGTCCAAAATTACTTATCCAATTTATGTTTTTTTAACATATTGAGACTTCCCGTTCTGATCTAGCATGTAAGGAGCTTAGAAGTCACCACTTCTTAATAACAAGTAAAAGCCTGAGCAAACGAAAAAATCAACAATTTTTCTTTGATCCGTAGGAGAAGTGAGTTCACAGGGCAAATTGCCAGAGAATCATAACTCACTAGAGCAGAAACCTTCATAGAAAAATCTGAACCGTAATTAACAAATTGCTAGAGGCAGTCTGAGCAAGTCTGAGAGATAAAAGCTCCAGGAATCCAGTCAGCAGAGGGCCCCCACACTTTTGCAGATTTTACCTCCTGAAACTCTACCAGGTTCTCAGTGAATATCAGAGAAAAATTTCCCCAGTGCTCCTGCAAGGGACGGGGAAAAGAAACCGTTTCGAAATATGCTGGAATGTTCTGTTCTTCTTAATAATGTCTACTCTCAAGAGAAACTAGTTAACCAGAGATTAACCTGCTGGTGTTTTATCAGAGCCTAACTGACCTAAAGGAAACACCCAAACCCAGCCCCCACTAGCCTTCCACATAGAAAGAGGTAAATAACCAACTCCAGTCCACTCTAACCATCCTGTCTCGGGCAACCATCACCACCATCCATCTCCAGAACTCTTCACACTGCAAAACTGAAACTGCATGCCCATTAAACAATACTCCCATCCCCCAACTCCCAGCCTCTGGCAATCACTATTCTACTTTCTGTCTCTATGAGTTTGACAACTCTAGGTACCTCATATAAATAGAATCGGACAATGTCCTTTTGTGTATGGCTTATTGCATTCAGCATAATGTACACAAGGTTTTGTAGTCTGTGTCAGAATTTCTTTCCTTTTAAAAGCTAAATAATATTCCATTGCATGTATGCTAGTACTTTGTTGAGAGTTGTTGTATCTACATCCATCCAGAATATTGGCCCGTAGTTTTCTTTTCTTGTAGTGTCCTCATCTAGCTTTAGTATCAGTGTATCTGGAAATAGTAACAGGGCAAAGCTAAGCTCATAGAATGAATTTAAGAGTGTTTCCTCCTCTTCAATTTTTTAGAAGAATTTCAGAAAGATTGGCATTAATTTTTTAAATGTTTCATAGAATTCTCCAGTGAAGACTCTTGCTTAAGAGATTTTTCGTATTCTTTGTTGTTGTTTGGTTGGTTTTTTTGTTTGCTTGTTTGTTTTTACACTATTACTTATTCAATCTTCTTACTTATTAGTATGTTCGGATTTTCTATTTCATCATGATTCAGACTTGGTAGGTTGTATGCTTCTAGGAATTGATCAGTTTCTTCTAGATTGTACAATTCTTTGGTGTAAAATTGTTCATAACAATCTCTTATGATCCTTTGTATTTCTGTGGTATCAATTGTAACGTCTCTTCTTTCATTTATAATTTTATTTATGAGTCCTCTCTTTTTTTTTTTTTGATTAATCTAGCTAAGTTTTATTTTGTTTGTATTTAAAAAAAAAAAGCCACTCTAGTTTTGTTGGTCTTTCTATTATTTCTTTATTTCTCTATTTTATGTATTTCTATCCTAGTCTTCATTTTTCCTTCCTTCTAACTTTGGGTTTAGTTTGTTCTTTTTCTAGTTCTTTGAGGTATGAGTTTAGGTGGCTTATTTGAGATTTTTTTTAACGTAGGCATTTATAGCTATAAATTCTCCTCTTAAAACTACTTTTGATGCATCTCATAAGTATTGGTATGTTGTGTTTTCATTTTCTTTTGTCTTAAGGTATTTTTTTATTTTTTATTTTTGATTTCTTCTTTGACTCATTGGTTGTATAAGAGATGTTGCTTAATTTTCACATATTTGTACATTTTCCAGTTTTTATCTGACTATTGATTTCTATGTCATACTATTGTGGTCAGAAAAGATACTTGATAAAATTTCAATCTTCTTAATTTTAAGACTTGTTTTTTGCTCTAACATATGAGCTATCCTGGAAATGTTCTGTGTGCACTAAAAAAGAATGTGTATCCTGGTGCTCTATATATGTTAGGTCCATTTGTCTATAGTGTTATTCAGGATTGTTGTTTCCGTATTGATTTTCTGTCTAAATAAGCTATCCAATGTTGAAAACGGGGTATTGAAATCCCTTACTTGTATTGTACTGTTATTTTTTTCTATCTTCAATCCCACTAATGTTTGTTTTAAATATTTAGGTGCTCCAATGTTGAGTGCGGATATTTGTAATTATTATATCATTTTGATGAATTTACCCTTTTATTATTATATAATGGCTTTCTTTATCTTTTGTGACTATTTTACTTAAAGTCTATTTCCTACAAGTATGACCACCCTGCTCTTGTTTGGTTACCATTTGCTTGGAATATCTTCTCCCATCCCTTCATTTTCAACCTATATGTGTCCTTAAAGCTAAAGTGAGCTTCTTTTAAAAGCTTATTATTGGATCTCGTTTTATTATCTATTCTATAATTCCTACTTATTAAAAAATGGATGTTAAACTTTGTGAAATACTTTTTCTGCATCTATTGATATAATCATGTGATTTTCTTTCTTTAGCCAGTGATGGATTGCAGTAATAATTTTTGAAACTTGAGCTAGCCTTACATGCCCAAGATTACCACTGGGTCCTGGTATATAATTCTAACTATACATTATTGGATTTGATTTGCTAATATTTTGTTGAGGATTTTTTATATATGTTCATGAAAAATGTTGGTCTGTAGTTTTCTTATAATGTCTTTGTCTGGGTTTGTCTACAGTTTTCTGAAAGAGATTGTAGATAATTAGTATAATTTCTCAAGTGTTTGATAGAATTTATCAGTGAACCCATCTGGACCTGGTGAACTCTATTTTGAAAGGTTTTTAATTGTTTATCAAATTTTTATGGAAAACAGTATGGAGGTTCCGCAAAAAACTAAGAATTGACCTACCATATGATCCAGCAATCCTTCTACTGGGTATTAATCTCAGAAACTTGAAAACTCATAACCGAAAAGATATTTGTACACCAATGTTCACAGCAGCATTATTCACAGTGGGCAGGACATGGAAGCAATCAAAGTGTCCTACGATAGATGATTGGCTAAAGAAGCTGTGGTACATATATACAATGGAATATTACTCAGCCATAAAAAGAGATAAAAAACTGTCATTTGCAACAACATGGATGGACCTTGAAATAATCATATTAAGCAAAATAAGCCCGACAGAAAAGGTTGCAAATCACAAGATATCACTTATATGTGGGATATAAAACTAAAAGCAACAAATGAACAGGAAAAACAAACAGAAACTCAAGGACATGGGCAAATGACTAGTGGTCACCACAGGGTAGTGGGGAGGGGAGAAAGGAGAGGTAAACTGGGGGGGGGTAAAATTTTATATGATTTCTTCAATTAAAAAAAAAATGAGATTGGATTAAACATGCCGGTACGAGAGATGTCCCCAGATCTCTCACCTTGAAACGACAATAAACTGAACACCTAAAACTCAACAAAAAACATCTGAATTGCAAACCAGCACGTCTGAGTGTGGGATCTGAGCATAAGGGCTACCACAGGTCAGAACCCCAGGTGTCAGGTGGTGGACTGAGAGAAATAAAGAAGCAGCCACCGGAGCTCCCTATAGGAGGAGGGGGAGGGGAGAAGGAGTGGGAGTACCCTGAACAGCCCTGCCTGAGAGTGCTGTGAGCTCCATGCAGTTGGCGGCAGTGCCCAATCATCAGGGTAGAAGGCAGAGAAACAGGCACAGCAGAAAAGTGGGGATAGCAGAGATACAACAGTTGATTTTTACCAGCCACGATTGCAAAACTGAGGCTGAGCTGCAGCCTCTAACACCCAATCCAAAGGGCCCCTCCTCACCATACCCTCCAAGATGAAATGCCACAGAGCCCCAGAGAAATCTGAGCAAACGCTACCAAAACTGTCACTAACATTGACAGAAATTGAGACTGAGGGTAGCAAGCAGGATTAAACATCTATAAGGAAAAAAAAGACATTATTAACACTTAATATAAAGCAGAGATCCAAGAGGCTTAGACACCACCTACTGGAAACCAAAAGAAAAACACCTTATTTGCAACAGGCTAGGGACCATTATATGATAAATCTTTCAGGAAGAAAAAAAAAAGCAGAACACACTTCCATTAATGCCCAGAAATGATACATTGAACACCATAAACAACCAAGGTGACAAAACAGCTCAGAAAGAAAGAGAAAAATCTCCAGAAAATAAGCTTACAGACACAGAAATATGTGACTTAAATGACAGAGAATTCAGGAAGGTACTTCTGAAAAAACTCAGTGAGTTCCAAAACAAGTCATATCGATTTCTGGAATTGAAAAAACAACTAGATCAGCAGAATGAGTTCTTTAGTAAGGAGACCGAAACCCTAAAAAGGAACTGAATAGAACTTCTGGAGATAAAGAACACACCGCAAGAGTTGAAAACGAAATAACAAGCTTGGGAAATAGAGTCGGCCAAATGGAGGAAAGGATCAGTGATATCGAAGACAGAAATCTAGAAATAAATCAGAAAGAAGAAGAGAGAAACTGAAGAATGAAAAATAATGAAAGAGAAATACAAGAACTAGCTGATACCATCAGGAGAAGAAACATAAGACTAATGGGCATTCTCGAAGGGGAGAAAAAGGAGCAGGGACTAGAAAGTATTTTCAGGCAAAGAGTGGATGAGAATTTCTCAAATCTAAAGAATGAACTGGAGCTTGGAATTCAAGAAGTCAACAGAACACACAATTATCTCAACACAAAAAAGCCTTTACCAAGACATATTGTATTAAAGTTATCAAAAATCAACGACAAAGACAGAATTCTCAGGGCAGCCAGGGAAAAGAAGATAGTAACCTATAAAAGAAAACCCATTAGATTATTGTCGGACTTCCCAGCACAAACCTTATAAACCAGAAAGGAGTGGAATTAAATATTCAAACTATTAAGTGAAAAGAACTACCAGCCAAGAATAATGTATCCAGCTAAGCTCTTCTTTAGATATGAAGGAGAAATAAAAACTTTTCCAGACATAGATAAATTGAAAGAATTCTCCACTATGAGGCCTGCACTACAGGAAATACTGAAAGAGGTCAGCTCACCTAAAACAAAATGACAAAAAAAAAAAAAAAAAGCATAATTAGGAGTAAGGTGACTAACAGGCTGATAGAAGTAGAGGACTGCAACCCTTACTTAGAACAGGGCATTATAAGCTTAAAATAAAAAGAGATTTGCTATAGCAAGATAGTAATGAACGTTCAGCATACATAAGGACAAAATAAGAAAACAATCTTTGAAAAGGGGAGGATTCAAAGATCCAAATTCACAAAGAGGAATAAAGATAAGGCATGCACAGAAGAAAATGGATGACTGTATATATATAACTATCCTTTACATATTCATAATGGAAACCACAGGCCAAAGATTTAGAACTGAAGTATATAACATAAAACAAGAAGGACAAGAGGGAAAACACACAAAAGCCAACCAAAATAAAGAAAACAGAAACACAAGGACAAGGAAGCAATGGAAACACTGAGCTACCAGAAAGCAAAAGATAAAATAGTTATAAGAAGACCTCATATTTCAATAATCACCCTAAATGTAAATGGGCTGAACTCACCAATAAAAAGGCACAGCAGTGCAGATTGGATCAAAAAACAAAAGCCAACCATATGTTGCCTTCAGGAGACACATCTCAGTTCCAAACAAATATAGACTCAAAGTAAAAGCGTGGAAAATGACTTTTCAAGCAAATGGCGTTCAGAGAAAAGCAGGAGTAGTGGTACTAATATCGGATGAAATAGACTTCAAAATAAAAAAGGTAAAGAAAGATACGAGAGACATCTCATAATGATAAAATCATGCACCACGAAGACATAACACTTAATACCTATGCTCCCAATCAGAGTCCCATAATATAAAAGCAATTACTAACAGAATTAAAAGGAGAAACAGACCAAAACACTGTCATAGTAGGAGACCTAAATACCCTACTGTCGGATAGGGACAGATCATCCAAACAGAAAATCTATAAGGAAATAACATCCTTAAATGACACATTAGACATTTACAGAGCCTTCCATCCCAAAACAGCTGCTTATACAGTCTTCTCTAGTGCACATGGAACATTCTCAAAGATTGACATAGAGATAGCCTCAACAAATATAAGAGGGTTGAAATCATACCAACCATATTCTCTGATCATAATGCTTTGAAACTAGAGGTCAGCTGTAAAAAGAAAGCAGAAAGAACCACAAATACATAAAAATTAAACAGCATACTACTGAAGAATAACTGGGTCAGAGAAGAAATAAAAGAGAGATCAAGAGATACATAGAAACAAATGATAATGATAGTACAACATATCAAAACTTGTGGGACACAGCAAAAGCAATCATAAGGAAACTTCATATCATTACAGGCCTACTACCAAAACCAAGAACGAGGCCAAATAAACAACCTAACATTTCATTTTAAAAAAACTAGAAAAAGAAGATGAAATGAAGTCTAAAGTCAGCAGAAGGAAAGAAATCATCAAAATTAGAGCAGAAATAAATGAAATTGAAAACAAAAAAAAAAATAGAAAAAATAAATGCAACAAAAAGCTGGTTCTTTGAAAAGGTTAATAAAATTGACAAAACCCTGGCTAAACTCACTAAAGAAAAAAGGAAGGACACAAATGAACAAAATCAGGGATGAAAGAGGGGAAATTACAACTGACATTGCAGAAATACAAAGAATCATTCAAAAATACTATAAAAAGCATATAAAACCAAATTTAATAACCTAGAAGACATGGACTAGTACTTAGAAAAATACAACCTCTCTAGACTGAATCAAGAAGAACTGGAAAATCTAAATAGACCAATCAACAGTATGGAAATTGAAACAATCAAAAACCTACCAAAAAGTAAAAGTCCAGGACTAGATGGCTTCAGCAGCGAATTCTACCAAACATTCAAAGATTTAATACCTATTCTCCTCAAACTCTTCCAAAAAATCAAAGAGGAGGTAGTACTTCCCAACTCATTTTATGAGGCCAATATCACCTTGATACCAAAACCTGGTAAAGATAATATAAAAAAAGAAAACTAAAGACCAATATCTCTCATGAACATAGATGCAAAAATCCTAAATAAGATATTAGCGAACTGAATACAGCAACATATTAAAAAGCTTATACACCACGATCAAGTGGTCTTCATCCCAGGGGCACAGGGATAGTTCAACATATGCAAATCGATTAATGTGATACATCACATAAACAAATTAAAACATAAGAATCATATGATCGTATCGATAGATGCGGAAAAAGTCTTTGACAAGATACAGCACCCATTTATGATCAAAACAATTAACAAAATTGGTATAGAAGGAAAGTACCTTAACGTAAAATGATCATATATGACAAACCTCAGCCAACATTATACTTAATGGTGAAAAACTAAAAACCTTCCCTCTAAGATCAGGAACAAGGCAAGGCTGTCCACTATTGCCATTGTTATTCAATACAACATTAGAGGTCCTAGAGAGTGCAATCAGGCAGAGAAAGATATAAAAGGCATCCAAATAGGAAACAAAGAAGTCAAACTGTCACTATTTGTGGATAATATAATTCTCTATATAGAAAACCCAAAAGACTCCACAAGAACACTACTAGAAACAATAAGCATATACAGTAAAATTTCTGGATACAAAATTAATGTTGAAAAATCCTTAGCGTTTCTATACTCTAATAACGAAGTGTCAGAAAAAGAAGTGGAAAAAATAATTTCTTTTCCCATTACAACAATAACAACAACAAAATACCTAGGAATAAATCTAACAAAACATGTGAATGACCTATATAATGAAAACTACAAGACCCTATTAAAAGAAATCGAAGAAGATACAAAGAAATGGAAAGATATTCTGTGTCTTTGGATTGGAAGAATCAAAATAGTTAAAATGACCTTATTACCTAAAGCATTATACAGATTTAATGCAATCCCTATCAAAATCCCTTTGGCATTTTTTAAAGAAATAGAACAAAAAAAATCATCAGATTTGTATAGAAGTACAAAGGATCCCGAATTGCCAAAACCGTCCTGAGAAGAAAGAACAAGGCTGGTGTTATCACTCTGCCCAATTTCAAATTATACTACAAAGTGACAGTAATCAAAACAGCCTGATATAGGCAGAAAAATAGACACACAGACAAGTGGAACAGAATCGAGAGTCCAGAAATAAATCCATATTTATATAGGCAAATAGTTTTCGACAAAAACACCAAAAATATACAGTGGAGAAAGTAAAGCCTCTTTAATAAGTGATGCCAGGAAAACTGGAAAGTCACCAGCAAAAAAATGAAACTAGACTCTTGTCTATCACCACACACCAAAATTAACTCAAACGGAATTAAGGACCTGAATATAAGACCTGAAACAATAAAATGCATAGAAGAAAACATAGGAACTAAACTCAAGGATCTTGGACTTAAAGAGGATTTTATGAATTTAATCTCAAAGGCAAGGGAAGTAATAGCAAAATAAATAAATGGGGCTGTATCAAACTAAAAAGCTTCTGCTCAGTAAAAGAAATCATCAACAAGGTAAAGAGACAACCATCCGAATGGGAAAATATATTTGCAAGCAACGCTTCCGATAAGGGCTTAATATCCAAAATATACAAAGAACTCATGTGACTCAATAACAACAACAACAAAAAACAAATGATCCAATAAAAAAATGGGCAGAGGACCTGAACAGACACTTCTCTTTAGAGGACATACAAATGGCCAACAAATATATGAAAATATGCTCGACATCGCTAGCTATTAGGGAAATGCAAATCAAAACCACGATGAGATACAATTTGACACTCATTAGAATGGCTATAATAAACAGGACAAGTAATAACAAATGTTAGAGAGGATGTAGAGAAATAGGAACCCTCATACACTGCTGATGGGAGTGCAAATTGGTACGGCCACTATGGAAAGCGGTATGAAGATTCCTCAAAAAACTAAGAATTGATCTACCTACCATATGATTCAGCAATCCCTCTACTGGGTATTTACCCCAAAGACTTAAAACTCATATTCGAAAAAATATTTGCACACCGATGTTCACAGCAGCATTATTTACAGTGGCCAGCATATGAATGCTACTGAAGTGTCCTACTATAGGTGATTGGCTAAAGAAGCTGTGGTACATATATACAATGGAATATTACTCAGCCATAAGAAGAGATGAAATACTGCCATTTGCAACAACATGGGTGGACCTTGAAATAATCATACTAAGAGAAATAAGCCAGATAATAAAGGTTGAAAATTATATGATTATATGGGATATAAACCTAAAAACAACAAATGAATGGAGCGAAAAAACAGAGACTCATGGACATGGACAATGGACTAGCGGTTACCAGCAAGGAGGGGGAGAGGGGAAGGGGAAAATAAAAATATAAAATGTTAAAAAAAAAAAAAAAAGAAAAGAAAAGTAAAGAAAAAATAGACAAAATAATAATTTTTTAAAAAGAAAAAAATAAGTAATTAATTTAAAAATTATTTATCAAATTTTTAATAGATATAGTCCTATTCAAATTGTCTATTTCTTCTTGCGTGATTATTGGCAAATTGTGTCTTTCAAGCAATTGATTCTTTTCATCTAGGTTGTCCAGTTTGGAGGACATAGAGTTTATCTTCAAAAGGAATTTAATATAAGACTTAGAGAATAATCACCCAAGTTTTTAATACAAGAGGTGGTGTGAACTCCTTTATTCCCCACCTTCTTTGATCTTCATTGCTAAGTACAGCCCCACCAATTGCTGTAGAGAGAAGATATATCACCTGTCATAAATTAAGCTTATTCGATAATATTTGAACTTAATACATAACTTCATAGTTTTTCCCCTGAAAATGTTTTTCTAAATTCTCACTGATACACTGCTGAAACTTTGTATACTTTATTATAAAACTCTGAAGCTGGATCCCAAAGGAACTTTTTGGGGAGATGAGGTCACAAGACCCATCAAAATCTTTCTCTTTATCTCTCTAATGTTTGGTCACTTTAAATACATTTTTGTTGTTCCATCTTAATTTTAAATTTGATGGAATTCCATTTTTTTCACATGGAGTCAATAACATTTGTTTAATATATTATAGAAGTTCAAAGCTAAATTTTAAGTTATATATCACATTAGGTTTTACTGAGAGTTCATTTCAAGCTATAAATTGATCTTGTTCTTCTTTTGCAAAATAAACTCTAATTCTTTACTGTGGCTCAAAAACCTTAAATGTTATCTCTTCTAATGTTTGTTTAATCCTCCAACTTCACATTGTACACCTTTCCTTCAATCTGTGACCTTCCTACTAAACATACCTATGCAGGTTCTTTATATCCTTCAGCCCTTGACACAGTACACTTTTTGTTTCATTCCTGGATTCAAGGCAAGTATAACAGAAATGCAGGTTGCTCAGGAATTGCCTCATCACCACATAGGCAATCCAGGCCTAGTGCTCTCCAAACTGAGCAACAAAGCTTGAGTGACCCACCTATTTTCTCCTAGTATCTATTTTTGCCTAAGGGCAAATTTAATAATGTCGGGACATTTCACATTGAATTGTAGCAATCTGGTGTAGGTTTCCTTTGACTTGATACAAAGCCAGAGAGCCAGATTTCAAATACTTGATTTTCTATGCCAAAAAGAACTACTTGGCACTATTTTCCTCTGAAGAAGATGGTATAACCAGAAGAATTTGTGAGCTCCGTGGTCTATCCAGCACCTAAAGTTTAATAGTAAGGCCACTGGATTGGGATAGAGAATACTTGGGTTCTTGTCCTGACTTTGTCACTGTCTGGTGCACATGCCTGGAACACTGTAGACCATAAAGTACTTAGGAATAAATGAATGGATTATGCGACTTTGCCTAAGTCTCTTTCATCTTTTGGGGGCTTTTTTTCTCTCTACCGCAAAGTGAAAATGTTGAATTATTTTATTTCTAAGACCTCTGTAATACTAAAATGGTATGATCTAAGCTAAGAATGTTTTCCAGTGCTCATTCCTACCCTTACATTAAATCCTTTTGAGCAAAATAAAATTGATAAGTAAACCAACTACAAATAAAAAATCTTTACTCATCAACTCATTTAAGCTGTTTAATTCTCACAACAATCTAGTGAGATTGGTATTATTTTTTATATATATTTATTATTTTACAATTAGAAATTCAAGACACATTGTAGCAAATATAGATTGCAGTTGTATGTAGTGATTAAATATAATAATTATGAAAAGTTTATAATAACAGAAAAACTATTAGCAATTTAAGTGTAAAAATAAATATGATATGATAGATGGTATGATATTAATTACATAAAATATTTACTCAAAAGGATTTGAAAACATATTAAAATGTTATCAATGGCCGTCCTTGAATGGTAAATTACCTACTTCTTTGTAACTTCCTATATTCCTTAAACTATCCATAATGAGCATAATTGACTTTTATTAATAAAAGTATTAGTAAAAGTATTAGTAAAAAGTATTAATAAAAGTATTAGTAAAAATAAAACAAATCGATTGTTTAAAAGTTAATTTTATGTACACTAAAGCATTACAGTGGATATTCCCAGGTGAGTGGAATCGTGGGTTTTGTTTTGTATTTTCTTATTTTCTGGTAATAAATATTTATTGTTTTGGGGAAAAGAAAACAGTAATAAAGAAAACATTTTAAAAATAAAAAATATTTATAAACTTTATTTTCAATTATACATGAGTACTTAATAAGAGAATTCGATGGTCTAATTTACCTTGGTAACAGCCTCAGGTCCCCATTTTGTTAATATAAAACTCTCTCAGAAACTTCCTATCAAATTTTTATTTTGTAGTTCTCCAGCTTAGGTTTTTTTATCTGTTCTCTTCATAAATAAATTTTTGCATGCTAATATATGCTATGATTCCAGATGAAAGAGATTTCACAATGATCTTCACTGGCTCATAAGCAGGGATGGGTGTCTAGTGAGGTCACTCTTCCAGACCAAAGGTGATGGAGAACAAGCTGTAAGGGTACTTTTCAGTTACCAGGGGGAACCATCCACAGCAGCGCGAAGCACATCACGAATGTTTTCTAATCCCATCCTGCCTTTCTGCATTACCCACAACTTCCTTGGGATCTTAAAACTCACTTGCTTCCAGTGCACTGTTCTAAGGTATTTACAGTTCTGTGTTTCCTTCTACTTGTAGTCTCTCACTTTCATTCTTCCTGGGTTTGACCTAGAATTTCATTGTTCATCCAAAGGACGTAGAGTTCCAGGAGAGTGAAGCGCATAGGTGGGAGCTATCTCAGTTCAGCTCATGATCTGATCTAAGTGGCTGGCCTTCACTCCAGTTCCTTTTCCTGAGACTTGAGACTTGTATTTTATGCTTGGCAGGTTTTCCTGCTGGTGAGAGAATGAGTTACCAATATCTCTCCTTACCATCCACTCTTCACTGTCAAGCACTTTAATAGTGTATGGGACACTCATACACATTTAAAGAAATATACTATTATATAAATATATCAAATTAAATATTGGACCAATCAGTCTTGATCAATTATATTAGATAAAGCTCCTTCACTCTAAAATGTTTTAAATAGAAATTTAGTGCTATGTTTCAATGTATCAAAGCTCATTTTCTTAGATTTTGTGTCAGAAGTTCACATATTCACAAATTTTTCAGGAAGAGAGTTAAACTAACTTGGTGGAAAACTCAGAACGTACCTTATTTCATGACATTTACAGGTGATATTTACATATGACAGGTCATAAACCCTACATACCAGCTCTCTTAAATTTAGTTGTTTTCTACAGATTCTTTGTGGTTCTATGTCCCTGGTCTGTTTTCTCAGCATGGGTTCTAAATTCCTCACACTGATAGACTCTGTTTAGTATCCAATAGAACTGAAAAAGTCTAGCAGTCAGATAACCCAGACAGTCTCAACTCCATTCTGTTTTAAGCCCTTAAATATATTTAAGTCTACTTCTTTTCTTTCCCCTAAGCAGCAAAAATAAGCAAGGGTGACCTTTACTATCGGGCTTAGTAGAACCTGTTTCCTTGGAGCTTCTTTCTGTGGACTTATTGGATGTTCCCCCACTAGTCCTATGATTCTTAATTCCCGTGTTTATCACCTCCCGCCCTCCTTGGTTTGCCCTTTCATATATGCAGAATTAATACTTAAAGTAGTATTTTAGATTAATTTTTGTTTCTCTGAAATAACATGATATATCCCATTAACAAATCAGAGCTCTGACGACAATTAACAGATGTTAGGAAAAATCAGGAACTCATTCTCTACCTATTGGTAAGAGGACATACAGTTTCTGCTCTGTACAATAGTAGACAAAGCGAGTAGCAACAAAACGGTTCAAGAGATAGGAAGTAATGAAAGTGACTCAGAATCTTTCATTCTATTTTGTACATGACTAAGCACCTGAAAAAACTTTGAAACAATACTTTTACCTTTACTATTCTTATTCTCATGTCCTAAAATAAAGTTATAATACAAGAGCTACCAATTATTGAGCAATCATTATATATCAGGAACTGTATGCACCAGACATTTTTACCCTGGTATTTTAAGAAACTTGCCTATCAGACAGTTAGGCAGGAGACCTCGGATTTCTAGCACAGAGCTATTTGAGTCCACAGCTCATGATCTGGGATACACGGCCTTTCCATATTTGTTTACCTCATCCAAGTGATGGGCTAGGCAGGAACAGTAAGGGATGGAAATTTTCCCAGCAGCAAGGGGTGAGTGGCACAATGGGACATTTTGTTAGTTTAGAGAAGTGGGGAAGGAGGAAGAATATAAAGGGAATAGTTCAGTAGAGTTTATGGGAGAAATCATTTCTTTTCCTTATCCTATCTTTCCCCTCATCTTTCTCAATGACTCACTGCGGCTTGGTTATAGAGATTGCTCTTGGTTCCAAACACCTGTTAAAGAAGACGTATATTTTATTGTTTCTGAATCCTGCTCTATAGTAAAATTTTTAATGATCCAAGTTAGGAGATAAAAATAAGGACATGATCTAATGGATTTTACATTAAACTAAAAAATATTAAATTGATGTAATATCTTATATTCTGAAAGAAGCCTATCCTGCTATTTTCAAAACCATCGCATAAAAAATGTTAAATAAAAAAGTAAAAATAGTTTTTAGCTTTTATTTCATTTTGTTTTTGAAGCTGGAAATATTCTTTGAAATCCTAGTTTTATAACCATAATTCTAACCAAAGTCAGGTGGGGAGCAGATGAGTCAGTAAGATGAGTCTAGCAGACATGTATGTAAAGGAAGAACAGAAATACAGTTGTTGAAGAGTTGGTGAAGAAATTATTGCACTAATCCAGCATGGGGCTAAGAGCTATAGTTATATGATGCCTAAGGGAATAGAAAGTAGTCTTGGAATGTAAGGTATATTTCAGAGGAAGAACAAGTAGGACTCTGTGTTATGGGAAATAAATGGAAGAAAAGAATTATTAATAAAGGCATTCAGTGATGATAAATTTGCTAAGCAGTTAAAGTATACCTAGCCAACTTCCTTGAAGTTAACTCTGTAGCTTCCATATCACCATGAGGAAAGCAATCCAAAGTGTAACCCCACTAAGAATAACTAGTATTCTAGCAGATTAATGGCTGAGTGACACAGTGGCAACCTCATAGTAGATGCTAAATAATTACTATTCACTTCCAGCCATGTAATTTTCTTTTACCTTCACAACATTCTGAATGTAACTGTGGGTAACTCACGTTACAAACGTGAAAGCCGAGGTTCAGAGAAGCTAATTTCACATGACTAGAGACTAATTTCATATGGTACAGCAGAAATTTGAATACGTGTCGGAGAGTACGAGAGGGCACATGAATCTGCCCTGTGTCAAAGCACTGTTTCAAATCCCATTTGGATAATTCATCAGAAAAATAGAAGAGAAAGAAACACTATTCTCTTGTGGCCTCATTCGTAAAAATATTCTGCAGTTAACTTAATAATAGCAAATCGGCAAACATGCACTTGGTGTCTACTATATGCCAGACATTGTGCTAGGTACTTGGTATCAAAAGATAAATAAGACACATCCTTTCCCAAGGAGCTCAGCACCTAGTGGGCGAGCAATATAAGTATTAAAAAAACAACACTATAGTGTTAACAGAAACTCTTCAGTATGAATCTCACCACCACCAATTTATTGTGCGGTAAGAAACTTATATTTTTCCGTTTCATAATCTGCCATTTGAGATAGCAGATTTATATTATACAGAGACATCTAAGAAAATACATTAGAAATAAAACTGAACTCTATACTATAAAATTTCAAGGCAGCTGTGTAAAAAGCTCTGTAAATAATCTTTTAATTAAAATAATAATTAATCTTGTCTTATATTTACTGAGTAAAGCCAACTATATTTTAATAATGACAAATCATGAAAACTCTTGAGAGTATCCTTTGCATTCATATATTACTCCCATGTAAAGTATGGGTTTTAGAACCAAAAACTGCTCTTAAAAAAAAAAAAAAAAGGATTTTAGGTTCTTGCTGCACAGATAAGACCCGCAAGTAGATTATTAAGAATAGCTATCATTTAAATTTCAAATACTTAATTGGCTCTGAAATGCAATCAGTGGCATAGATACTGCACTTATCCTGGCATTGCTCTTTCTCAGCAACCAATATCTTTTCAATCTGGTTTTCTTAAATATGGTCACTGGCTACTGGCCTAGACTTACTCTCCCTAAGACTCCCACATGACCTTCTGTCCCCGCCAGCTCTGACGTTTCTCTCTCTAGCACACATACTACACCCCACCTAACACACACATACCCAGAGCAAGTGTTTGTATCAATGCCAGGACTACTTGCCCTTAAATCTTTGTCTAACCCTTGTTCTTATGTGCCTGTATTTGCAGGAGGGAGCTGGGAAATAGAGATGAACCTGTGTTTCCCAGTTTCAAATAAGCTGGCTTCTAGCTAGACTCAATTAATGGGAAGCATTCCCTGAAGATTGGAGGACAGTAGGAAAAGAGAAACCAGATTATTTCTTTCTCTTTCTCTGTGCCAAAGGCTCCTTCTCCAGCATCAAGGGCAGCTCTTCTGTGGCTCCAGCTCCTGCTCCATGTGCCCACTGTAGTTCCACCTCTCCCTGGGTGACCTTGATTTTAACTCAGAGTCTTTTCTTCCTCCAGTCTAAGGATGATAGTGGCTTCCTCCTGCTGCTAATTTCTGGGCTGCCTCAACTCTGTCCTCTGTGGTCTTTGCAGGTTTTCTACCCACCTAGATAGTTAATTGCGAGCATTACATTTTCTGTCCTGAAAACTCAAAGTGGTTTCTGTTTACCTGATTAGACCCTTACTGATGCCATGCTCAAATAATGGGAGTGTTTCATTGTGTGTCTGTCTGTCAGGCATCATATTTTTACATTCACATTCTTATTTAATCCTCATGACAATCCAAAGGAGTGAGTTTTATATTTGCATGCTATAAGAAAGGAAAGTGCTTCATCTCTCTAAAACTCAAAGTCACACAGTTAGTGACAAAGTCCAGACTGGAGCTAAGATCTAATTACTTTTCACTCATGTTCATTTGTTTATTCATCTATTCATTAAATCATAAACTATTTAGAGTCTAGGTCTATGAGTATCCTTATTGTGTCTCCTCTATTGTGTTCAGCACAGTTGGGAATAGTGTGGATACAGGCTCAATAATACTGGTTAAGTGAGTAATTCTATAAGAAGCATTCAGCCACAGGAAATCTATCTTCAAGGAACATGCTTTAACCATTTCAATTGCTTGCTCCCATCCATGTTCTTTCATCCTAGGAAGACTTATGAGGGAGGTGAAAATTAGCAGAAGTGGGGATGCATCACCATGGATAGAAATGTTTGGTCCTAGGAAAGAGTGGCTACCAAGGCTTACATCAGGTAGCAAAGCTTCAAGTTCAAGAAACAAAGCAAAGGTTTGACTTTGGGAGGGGAGAGAAGAGAAAGACATGGCAACCAGACAGCAGAGACATGCCCTGGATAATCTCTTTCTGAAATGAACCATGAACTGTTCAAAACAGAGCTGAGTCCAAAGAAACAAAGCTGGGCAGGAATGATAAAGGAATGCAAGCCCCAGCCAGTTGGCTTGAGTACAGTACAAGATGCCTGACTGAGTCCAAAGACCTAGGAGAGAGAGAGAAATTCTGGAACCCAAAGCCCTGGGCAGAATGACCTCCACGGACGTGTCCAATTGTTGGTGTTGCGAAAACTCACATTAAAGAACTTAATGCCTTTCCATAATCTAACTCTTTGGTATGAAGCTATATAAGACCTTTTACAACCACTAATGGGGACAGCATCATGCCCAGCTCAGCTTCATTGCATTATGAGGACAGTTTGCATATGGTAGCTGGTTCGCAGCTAAACCTGAGGGTAGGAGTTCACAGCATCCACTCTACTGGGAACTATACATTTCTTTTATTAGATTTCCCTTCCTTTTCAAGAAAAATGTGGCATTTTCCCCAGGAATCTCACAGTTACTGGTATCCATTTAGTTGGAACAAAATAGGTTTGCCCTGGTTGATTATTGAGGATGTTGGGATGTTTCTGAGAAAGATTGTCCATTATTTCCTATACCTTGCCTCCCTCTTGTCTCCTTCCTATCAAAATAATAATTTTATCCTTTTCCTATTTAAGAAGAAAAAGGAAAACTTAGAGGAGCTGGTCTCACAGAGACAAGGAAAGAATATGAAAGAAGGAGAGGTTAATAGAATCAAATAAAGGAGTAAAGTTACTCCTTTATGTTAGTTTAAGGTATACAATGTGATGATTTGATATGTGTACATATTGCAAAATTACCATAACAAGATTTGTTAGTACATTTTTTTGCATTTTATTTTATTTTATTTTATTATTAGTTTCAAGTATATAGTACATTGGTTAGGCATTTATTTAGTTTATGAAATGATCCTCCTGATTACTCTATCACTCCTCTGGCTCTACACATAGCCATTACATTACTGCTGATTGCATTCCCTATGCCATGCTCCCCATCCCCATGACCATACCTCAACTACAAATTTGTACTTTTTAACCTTTCACCCCTTTCTCCCAGCCCCTCAAGCACTCTCCCTCTGGCAGTCACCAGATTGCCCTCTATATTTGTGAGTTTGTTTTCCATTAGCTTATTCTTTTTCTTCCTTAGATTCCACTTATGAGTGAAATCATATGATATTTATCTTTCTCTGTAAGACTTATTTCATTAAAAATTTTTTACCTCACATATTATTTTGTACTTTTGTGTTTGCAGTTATGGTGAGATCATTTAAGCTCTGCTCTACAGCAACTTTCAAGTATACAATACAGTATTTTTAATTATGGTCACCAGGATGTACCTTTGACCCCAGGAACTTATTCACCTGACAACTGAAAGTCTGTACTGTTTGACCAACATCTCCCTTTTTCACCTCCCCTTCAGTACCTGGCAACCATCATGCCACACTCTTTCTATGTGTTTGGCTTTTTTAGAGCTTTAGATTCCACATTAAAGTGAGATCATACAGTATTTGTCTTTCTTTTTCTGACTTATTTCACTTAGCATGATGCCCTTAAGGTCCATCCATGCTGTCACAAATGGCAGTATTGTCTTCTTTCTTATGGCAGAATAATGTGTGTGTGTGTGTGTGTGTGTACATCACATTTTCTTTGTCCATTTATCCATTAACAGATACCTAAATTGTTTCCTTGTCTTTACTATTATGAATACAGCTGCAATAAGCATGAGGGTGCAGCTATCTCTTTGAGATGGTGATTTCATTTCCTTCAGATATATATCCAGAAGTGAAATTACTGGGTCATATGGTCGTTTTTTTTTTTTAATTTTTTGAGAAAACTCTGTACTCTTTTCCATAATGGCTGCACCAATTTACATTGCTACCAACAGTGCAGAAGTGTACTCTTTTCTCCAACAAGTGCTCACCAACACTTATCATCTCCCGTCTTTTTGATAATACTCATTTTAACAGATGTAAGGTGATATCTCATTGTAGTTTTGATTTGCATTTCCCTGATGATTACTGATGTTGAGCACTTTTTCACATACCTGATATCCATTTGGATATTTTCTTTAGGAAAAAAAGTCTATTCAGGTCTTTTGCCCATTCTTTAATTAGATTACTTTTTTCTTTTTTTGTTATTGAGTTGTATGAGTTCTTAATATATTTGGATGTTAACCCCTTATCAGATATATGGTTTGCAGATAATTTCCTCCATTTCATTGATTGTCTTTTGTTTTGGTATTTCTTCAGCTGTGCAGAAGCTTTTTAGTTTGGTGTACTTCTATTTGTTGGTTTTTGCTTTTGTTGGTTGTGCTTTGGTGTCATATCCAAAAAGTCATTACCAAGATCAATGTCAAGACATTTCTCTCCTATGCTTTATTCTAGGACTTTTATGGTTTCGAGTCTTATATTTAAGTCTTTAATATATTTTTAGTTAATTTCTGTGACTGTTATAAAGTAAGTATTCAATTTAATTTTTGGCATATGGTTATTCAGTTTTCCCAATATCATTTATTAAAGAGATTTCTTTCATTGAGTATTCTTGACTCCCTTGTCAAACATTAGTTGACTGCATATGAGGGTTTATTTCTCAGCTCCCTATTCTCTTCCATTGGGCTATATGTCTATTTTTATGCTAGTACCAAATTGTTTTGATTACTATAACTTTGTAACATAGTTTGAGATCAAGAAGTATGATGCTTCCATCTCTGTTCTTCTTTCTCAGGATTACTTTGGCTATTTGGGGAGTTTCGTGGTTCCATATGGATTTTAGGATTTTTTTCTCTGAAAATACCATTGGAATTTTGGTAGAGATTACACTGAATCTGTAGGTTACTTTGGATACACTTTAACAATATTAATTCTTCTGATCCATGAACTTGGGATACTTTACATTTATCTCTGTCTTCTTCAGTTTTTTTAACTTATATTTTTCTAGATCATCAGTTTTGTTGTATAGGTTTTTCATCTCCTTGGTTAAATTTATTTCCACTTTGTTCATTTGATGCTATTGTATATGGGATTATTTTAATTTCTCCTTCAGCTTTTTGTTAGTATATAGAAATGCTACTGACTTTTGTATGTTCGTTTTGTATTCTTCGACTTCACTGAATTTGTTTATTAGTTCTAAAAGTTTTTCTGGTGGAGTATTTAGGGTTTTCTATATATAAAATTAGGTGATCTGCAAACAGGGACAATTTTACTTCTTCCCTTCCTATTTGGATGCCTTTTAGTTTTCTTGCCTAAATGCTCTGGCTAGGACATCCATATTATGTTGAATAGTGGCAATGAGAATGGGTATCTTTGTCTTATTCTTGATTTTGGAATAAAAGCTTTTAATCTTTAACGAATGAGTATTATGCCAGCATTGGGCTTGTAATATATGGCCTTAACTATGTTGAATTGCACAAAGAACATTCTTCAGGATAGATGATATATATCTTGGAAAATTTTCTTTGTGCACTTGAGAAGAATGTATATTTTCATACTGTTGGATGGAATGTTTGGTTGGTTGGTTCATTTTGTCTATAGTGTTGTTCAACTCAACTGTTTTCTCATTGATTTTTTTGTCTAGATTATCTATCCAATGCTAAAAATTGAGTATTGAAGTCTCCTACTATTATTCTATTGCTGTTTATTTCTCCTTTCAGTTCTGTTAGTATTTGCTTTGTATATTTAGGCGCTCTGATGTTAGGTACATAAATATTTCAATCTTAGATGAAAAAAGAGAGGAAAAGATGAGGTATTAGAGGAAGATACATGGACTAATAGATGGAATATAATTATGGCAGAATGACATCCAAGCACAAGTAGATTTATAAAATTTGGATTAAGGAAGGACAGCCTTTCTTTAAGAAAGGGAGCGAAAGCATAAGGATGAATGTGATAAAGGAGTGAATGTGGTGAATGACAGTGGGAAGAGTTTATGACTAAGTCCCCTCTAAATGCTTTTCACTAAATTTATGTCTTATTAGCCTTTTATTAGCTCAAATACAGTTTATTAGAATAGCATTTATGCAGGTCAACACTCCATTTTCGCTCAAATTCATTTCTTACCCTTTCTTTCTTATGCCCTGTATCACAGGGAGCTACATTTTCAAGGATATTTCGCTTCTATCCTCATGGTAACTTCAACTAATTGGTATCGCTAGTAGAAGAATGGAAGGGAGTAGAAAGGGATAAATCAGGGTATTTCTTTCCCTGCTTCTTTGTCTCTGCTTCATACGAGATTTAGCAGCAGTTATGCCTTCACCATGGCTCAAGATTTTAAACAGCTGTGTTCTCAGCCCTCAACCAGCAATGCTTATCTTCTTCTGGCACCTTCCATACTGCCTGGCTTCTTAAGGCTGGAATCATTTCTTCTGTTTTCTTCCTGTTGTTGCTAATCTTTAAGTTACCTCACCACTTTCTATTGCCTTTTTATCATATCTATCTCTTTATAAAAAATTTCTTGTGTTAAATTTACTTTATTTGAAAGGGCTAAAGTGTTTCTCCTTTCCCAGTCAGACTCTAATTGATCAAGCATTTATTTCATCTAAATCATTTATATGACCAATGTAAGGTGCTATCTCAGTGCCGAAGTGGAATAACTTTAATCAAATGTCTTCTTTCTGAGAAATATACTCAACTACAGCTACAATTTTTCCAAAATATAGACCACCAACTATTATAATTGTTCCCTTTTTCAGAATCACCATTGATGATAAACAGTTACAACATTGTATACTAGGCTTTTAAATTATTAATTATATTTAACTAGTCATTCCACAGGAGAGTATAGAGTACTAGTTCTACATAGACCTCTAATGTACAAATAGTGGAAGTCTGTGGCTTATCTTTATTTTAAATTGTCCTAAATGTTTAAACGAAACTTCCTCATGCTATAGCATAATGTTATTGCACACCGATATGACAATAAGAATATTTCCAATGTTGTTACATAACAAACAATAGTAATATTTATCTCTTAGGACCTAGTATAATAATTCTTCACTCAGAAAGGTTAGTCTCTATTGGCAATCTGCTTACAAGTTTCTTGAGATGGGAAATAAAACCTCCAAAAGGGCTGGGATAGTTCAAATTCCTGAGGGAAAATGGGAGGAAGGGAACAAACATCAATGAGGTGCCAGTGATGCTACTTCAAAGAAAGAGTGAAAACACTCCTTTCCCTCTAGCCTCAGGGTCTCTGGCTAAGAAAGAACTTGGAAAAAAAAAAAAAAAGCCAATTGCCTTTTCTTCTAAATTGTTGGCTGTGGAATATCTGAGGTAAATCTCTTCTGTCTCTTCTATGAAGTCTTCAGAAAATTGTGTGTATTTTACTCGCTTTTTTATGTAAGTGAATTCAAAGTGAATTTTATGTAAGTGAATTCAAAATAAATTCAAGCTAATAAAAGTCAATAAACGAGGGAACAGCTTTTAAGAGAAAAATGTGTCTGAGTTTTTATGAATACATTGTTCACTCTGTCTCTTCTGAATCTGAAGATATAGGATGCTGTATAAGTAGAAGACTTCACTCATTCATCCAGATGGCCTTCTCCTGTCCAGAGGTGTAGTGTGGACACACGAGCACTGAGCACATGCTCACCCACTACTAGAGTTAGAAAATGATTGTCGGACTAAAATATTCACGTAAATTTTGAGTTTTATGTTATGAAGTTTTATTGCAACATTGGGTTCGGTCTGGTTCAAACAGATCCAAGGAATCAGGAAGTGGTAACAAGGTCAAAGAAGGGATGATAGGAAGTTCTAGTATAGGTCAGTTTTTCTACAGCCTGCCTCGGGCGACAAAATGTGAAAAACACATTCTCTTATAATTTCCTGAGCATTTACATGCTGAATTTAGTGTCCAAGATTCCTTTCCATGGCACCCAAGTAGTTCTCCAAGGACATTTATTTCTCTTGCCCGAAATGAACTTGCGGATGTGAGAGTATGCTGATGTGTGGGGGAGTCAATGCTTTCTGGGAAAATACCACTAGACATAGCCCACTGCTTTGAAGACTCAGAGACAAAATTGGGTCAGTGCCTCGAGGTGGTCAGACCCTGGGAACCTGACTCGAGCTTGCTAAAAAACACAAGAGACTAGTGTTATCCAGTGAAAAACAACTGCCACAATGACAAGAGAAGCTGGGCAGGTGAGCACATTCTCTTCCTGTGGTAAGCAACATGGAAACCTATTTGAAAACCATGAGAAGTCTCTGCCTCAGAGACTGAAAATATCTGAAGATCTTATTTCCCCTGCAGGCAGAACTATGAGTGAATCAAGATGTTCCTTTGTGAACCTTGACTCGGAACAAGGGGAGTGAGCCTGATTCTAGTACTGTCTGAAGGCTCCTTCCCAAAAGACTCTCTCCTCCATTGCACTCTGCAAGGTAGCAGCAGTAAGGTCATGCAAAACTGATTTGGGTTAATATGTACTAATGTATCGATGAAGCAAAAAATGGTAAATACATACACGCACACAGACACACACACAAAAGAACAAGGAAGCCTGTCATATAAGGCTTCATCTCAACAGATTAGACACTTCTCTAGTACACTACACTTTGTGGGAGATACTAAGTAACCAATATTGCTCTCGCATTTCTCAGGTTACAACATGTATATAATTGTGTTTTCCCTTTCATCTTGGCTCTTATGCCTTTCATGAAACATGTTCCTGTTTAATTTATGAATATTTGGATCAAAATGTGGCCCACACTGATGAATGATTATTTTAATGACATCTTCTTGGTGAGGGTTTGCAGACATGCCCTAGCTTTCTAGTTACTTTCTTGAAAATTTTCTGGCTTATGAGCCACCATTTATACTATCAGGTTAATGAAGTCATTAATGCACAGTCATTTCTATTTTATAAATAATGAGATAATGAGGTACAGAATGCTCACTTGCTAAAGCCACAAGATGGCAAAGTTGGTTTCTAGCCCATTTGGGGTTCTTTCCAATGCCTAACAATGCCTCCTCCAATGCTTGAGCCCACATTGCTTTGAGTATGTGTGTGGAAGTTTCCAACCTAATGCTTTTGCAGTCGTCCTTTTATCCTTCCAGGGTGAGAGATAATTATCCATAGCTCCTGTTAATCTACAGGAAAGTATGAATTCTCTTGAGAAAATTTCCAGATGTCTGCTTAAGAGTATTAGACATTGTTACATAATACAATTAACTTCTGCCATTATGTCAGAGACATGTCACGTCTCTGCAAATTACTTTGTATAGTTCCTTTCTTGACCAAGTTATTGTATCACTTAATAGCTATGTTACCTTGAGAAAATGATTTAAACTTCCTAAGTTTTAACATTTTCATCTGCAGATATTGAATAATGAAGGTCATTATATCAAGGGTTTTCTGAGGTCTAAATGAGATAGTATAGATAAAGCTCTTGACATGGTTATAGAAGTACAAGTACTAGATATAGAAGTAGTGATAGCAGTTATGGAAATCTTGGTGGAAAACACAGAAATAGTATTATTACAAATATTTTTGCATAAATCATCTCATTATATCTTTATAATACTTGTATTATCTTCATCTTACAGATGAAGAAACAAAAATTTGTAGAACTTAAATCCCCTGTTCAAAACAAGATCGATAAGTACCAAAGATAAAACTCACATATCTTCATATTCTAAATTCTCTCTGCTTTCCACTACAAAAAGCAGCCCCATTAGTCATAGACATTAATGGGAAGTGTGTTCTGCATTGGGCATGTGTGTTTGGTGAGGTAAGCTGAAGTCGCAGAACAGGGGCATGGGCTTCAGAGACTGGAGTTAGCTTGACTGTTGACTGGAATATTAGACTCTAAATAGGTTTATATAGTAATACAGACTGTTTAGCACTATGTTCCTAGTACTGTGCTAGGTGCTCTACCTTTAACCTTCACAACCATGCTCTAAGGGAGGTATTTATAATCATCATTTACAAATTTAAAAAACTGAGGATTAGAGAGGGTAAAAAGTTTTGCCTCGAGCAATATTTTGGCCAACGGTTAAGGCCAATGTTTGAATACAAAGTCTTTAATCCTTTCAGTGGACCCTACTCCTTCTAGTTAATGTAGCTAGCCCCTAGTTTCTTTGTCTATTAATCTTAGGGAATAACTGCATTGCAGTACTGTGTGAGGATGAGATGAGACAATATAAAATAAAGTACCTTGAATAAGGCACATAATAGATAACAGAATACCAATTTTCTTCCTCTTTATTTATCTGAGGACACAGTGGCTTAGCGAGAGAGAGAGAGAGAGAGAAAGGGAGTGAGAGAGAGAGAGAGAGAGAGAGAGAGAGAGAAGCAGGTGCAGAGCTACTGGCCTTATCACTGAGTGACATCTGCAGGCAGTTGAGTGACATTAGAATTGGATCGTTGTGTCAAAAGGGCCATCTATGAGCTCTGGACATAGGCTAGCTATTATGGAGGGAGGCAGCAATATATAGGCTGGTTTCATCATAAACTTCTTGATTTAAATGATGCATTCATAAACTACTTAAAACTTTTATGCTGGATTGTTACTCCTGTTACTTTTGTCTTAGAAATACCATACAACTTTTCAATCAATCAAAGTTTAACTTTTAAAGACTGTTTATCACCATTTTTAAACAGTCAAATATTCTAGCAATAGCAAGAACAATGTTTTATCTCCATTGAGGACAGATTTGAGCAACACCAACATTAAAGAAATGTAGAGAATGAAGCTGAGCCCTGTCGGATCGCATTGTTAATTTCTCTATGTTGTAAAACAACAAAAGCTTTGGAATCTTAAGATAATTCTCTCTTAAAAATACTTTCCTTGATGTATAATAACTTTGTCAGTCCAGTGCTAACATCACTCATGTTAATGTTGAGATATTTTTTCAGGAATGGCATGTGATGCATGACTGTTTAAGAAATCAAAAATAGGAGAATAAATACAACATCAAGACTCCTGAATGCTTGTACAGGTTACTGAAAGTTAGTATATTGGTCAAATATCATTAAATCATTGCACAATGAATGCGTATCTACATTCAGAATTTTATTTTCAAGTTTAGGAAATATTTGTGCATTTGTACAATCTCAAACGTTAAAAAGTAATTGATTATATCTTTTAAGTGTTTATTAAGCAATTGCTCTGTCTAAGTCACTACACAAAGTTATATGCATACAGACATTAAACAAAAATACAATACCAATCTTCAAGAGTAGCATGATTGAATTGCGTGGGAAACCAGCAAATAAACTAATAATCGCTTTGTAGGATATAAGGAGTCATGTAGAGAGCTACACGAAGGAGGTCATGGGCTTCTTCATATGCTCCTTCATAAATAACAAAAAAGCTTGGGAATGAGAGAACTCAGAGGGTTTCCTAGAGACGTGATGTTGAACTAACTGAAATATAGAACTTCCTTTTTCCAGGCCAGAAAAAAAATAATGTACAAAAGTATATCTAGACAGAAAGAGAAGCATGTACAAGGATATAGGGAAGCAGCAGTTTGGACAACATTGATAAATGGTTAATATAATTAAGCTTGAGATCGGGGTTGGATAGGAGGAAGCTTGCAGCTTGGGGAAAAATGGAGGATTTAAGTTACTGGGAGTCTTAAATAGGTCCCAGAACATACATTGTGTGAATAAGATTCATAACAAGATTCATGAAATGTCCATGGAGTGAGTGAGTAAAATGGATGGCAAAGAAGGTAATTGGAATAGAGAGAGTCAAAGTATTTTTGATGATGGGGTATTGTATGGGCCAGCATGCTAATGTGCCTCGGTATGCTGGAAGTTTTTAGAGGTGTATAGAAAGATTGTAATTCTAGTGTCAATGCCAAGTGTTCACCTTCTCTGCTCCCAGGATTCAATGCTGCATAGCTAAGTTGATTAGAAGTAGAAAAAATCCATGATCTTGAACCTCAGCTGGTTCCTCAGAGATGCTCAGGAAGCCTCCTTTGATTTCTATTTAGAGCTCACATTCAGACCGTTCCCAACTAATTCTAACCTTCAAAATTCAATTTCAGTTCTTTACTGCGTCAGCTTCCTCCTCATTCTCAGCAGATTTCCTGACCTTCTGCTTTATAGGACCAAATTAAGTTCCCCAAGTAGTAAACACCTCGATTTCTTTCCTCAGTTAAAAATTTGTCTACATCTATACTACTCTTTTTTTGTGTCTCGTTTTCTCAGCTATAAAAATAGAGTAATAATTACACACATCCAATAATGCTTTAAGGAGAAGATTAAATAACATACACAATACTAATACAGGTGTGACACACAGCGATCAATATTTATTAATTATCTTTATTGTGGTTATTATGGTGTTGTCCAAACCTGATCCAGATACCTGTCCTTGTGCTTATTATCAAAAGTCCCTTCTCAGGCTACCTCCTGTGGGACTTAACTTTAGCATTTATCTCATCTTTCTCCTGTATTTTCAGCATTTTCTTTTCTATCAACTCTTTTCTTTCAGTATATAAAATCCATTCTCACACATCTGGGGGCGGGGGGACTTCTCTCCTCAGCTTTGGTTCCTCTCCCCAAGTCACTGCCCTGCATTTCTCCTTTGCTTTGCATCAAGCTCCCTGAAAGCTACTAGAAACATGCTGTGTCTACTTCTTTTTTTAATATGAAACCACCACATTCTGATCTCTGCTCTGCAAATACTGCCTAAATACTAAATCTAATAGTTTTCTTTTTTGGTTTTTATGGTATTTGGACCCTTGGGAACATTGAGAGTGTCAAGAATGCCTTCCTTTTAGACTCTCCCTTTTTCCTCCTTCCGCACCTCCTTTTTCCTCCCTTTTGCCTTGGCTGATTTTATTCTTTCATAATCTCAAATGTCATTCTTCAGCATGCTATTTGGTACATGTTTAGTACTCAATAAATATTTGTGGAATTAACAAAAATGACCTTGATAATAACAGAGTGAGCAAAAATGAATTCTTTGGGCATTAAGTATATTTTAATGTCCAAGGACTACATCTGAGCTATGGACATACCCAGAATAGAAAGTTGCCTGTATCAGTGTAGGAATTAGACCATCCTCTGAACTATCTTTTCTTTATAAGATAAAAAGTTGATTAGTTGGTACCCAACTAGCAATATTTTAAATTATTTAGGTTTTATCTGCTATCTTTAGTAGAAAAAGACAAATTAGGAAAAACAAGTTCATTTACTATAAATTCTGTTTATCATCTGGTTTATTTTTACTAGCTCATAAAATAAAACCGTTGATTTAAAAAAAAAATCTTGGCTGCTTCACAATTACAAATATTTAGATCTGGTTAGGTGAAGCTTTAGTGCACCCTTTTATAAAGCTGGTGCCTTAAATGGGAAACAAAGGGCCATTTCAGGTTTCCCAGCTCGCAGTAGACTGTGGTAAGATGCACCTTTTAGGGTATCTCAAATCCCTGATTAGCATTCGTGAGGCTTGCAATGGAGCTCAGTAAATATCTCATAGAAAATGTTTTACACGGCTTTCCTCATCACAGTCTTTGTGTATACAAGTACAGCAGAATCAGATGTGATGACAAAGGCAGCCAGTCAGTTTCTCTATGGCTTATTACCATAGCCCTATGAACAATAGAATCTGTATTTCTGGACCCACTCTATTCATGGAACTATAAATGAACTTACCACATCTGTTTCACTTGTCAATTTATTCATTAATTTATTCAGTCATTCATGTTTACACATATGCTTTAAATGGACTAGGCTGTATCATTTTTGCAATTACATAGACTTGGTCCTAGTGAAGTCTAATTACAGAATCCCCAATGATGTCTCCATGACAGCAAAAGTGTTCCATAAATAACTGACTCCTTTATGTCTGACCTTTCTATTTGAAATGAAGCTACTCTAATTGAAGTCTTTATTGCCGAGCACCTAGACTAGTGTAATCATGTTCTGACTAATGTCGCAGATTGGGTTGCATGGAAAATGGACTCTGAGGTGAAGTTTAGGATGCAGGATATTTATTAAGAAGTGCCCTTAGGAGGAAGGAGAAGAAAGTAGGAGTGCACAGAAAGAAAACTCAAGCTACAGTCGGGTCCAAGGACAGTCCAAGCACACCTCACACCCCATGGGAAGCTCAGAAGCCAGAATGACCTTTCAGAGTTGTCCCCAGTTGAGACAAGATGTCTAATAATTTACAGTCCTGCATAGAGCAGTCATTGGATACAAATTGCTCCTGCAAGGGATCTGACCTTGACTGAGGTAGACCTCTGCAGGTGAGCCAATCCCTGGCAAGTCTAAAAACTGAAAGCTGTCTATGAACAACACTCACAGCAACACTCTTCTCATTTGGGGAGCACATCCCATTTTTCACCATAACTAGTTTCCTTCCCTTCAACTTCTCCCCATTGTAATCCACCACACACATTAATCTCATATTAATATGTTCTAAAACCTCAAACCACCTCTTTAAGTTTTATCCACAGTACTTACTTAAGCATCACTTATGCAACTTAGCCAAACCACTATTCCCTATGCCAATTCAGGCCTCTGTTGTGTCCAGTAAACAATTTGTAAGTAAGAATGTTGGTGGACAATCTGGAAAAGCATTTTTATGAAAGATCTTATTCATGCCCCATCCCCTATTCTTACCTTTGCTTCTAATGTTTCCTTTCAACACCCTTCTCCTCAATTTCTAACTGTATGAATCCTATTGTTCCTTAAAATCTAGTTCATTATGCTATTTCTTCCACATAATTCCTTATGTAAGGAAGTAACTTTTCTGAATGAGGATGTTTAATATTAAATTTTATATGATTTGGTATGCTGCAGTGTATCTCTCCCTTCCCCTTACAACTACTAACTGCTTCGTGTGGGTGATGCTTCTGAGAAATCACAGATGAGGATTGTGCTCTGTGTCTTGATCATCTCAGGAACAGAGGACAGAATGGTTGCAAAAGGGAAGATTTGAATAATACCAAGAATTCTTAAAAACATGAAATTAGAGTGGAACAAAACCATAAAAATCTAAATACCTGACAAATTGCACATGTGCAAGACACAGCACTCCCTGGATACAAGGGAATAAGACCTCTAGTCTTTTAAATTTTAAATATTAAGCTAAAGAGCTCATGAATTGAGAAGTTTTGGGCACTGCATATGCCACTTTTAGTTGGATTTAATGTATAAAATAAGCAGATGAATTTAGATGGCTTCTAACGGTCCTTCATAAACTACAATAGAGGGACCTAGATGACACTTTATATTTACATGATCACTTTGTTAACGTTCATGATTGTGAGCTCTTTGAGGGCACAGGCTTTACCTTGTCCGTCTTTCTATCACCAAAAGAACAATATCTTACACATAGCAGATTCTCAGTGAATGGGCAGGAAAGGTTCAGCTTTCCCTCACCACCAGTCAGTCACCATGAGAAAATTCATCTAGGTATATTGTTTCAGGTGATGAATATAATTAGAGAAATAAAATATTTCCAGTGAATAAGCTTTAAAGATATCTTTGGATGGGCCCTTTTCATTTTCTCATCCTCTTGACATCTGTCAACTGAAAGGACCAAACATTATGGAATAGGCTTATATACGCAAATTCAATAAAATTCCCAGAGTCTAGGTAAGCTTTCATCACTCTTTTTTTGGGGGGTGGGGGGAGTCATAATTAAATGACATAATGAATGTAAAGCAGTCATCCCAACATACAATAAGCATCTGAAAAATGCCAGCTATGGTTTACTATTTCTATAATATTTGTGCCAGAGCTTTGAGCTTAAATGACACAGTTCAAACCTGGCTATTTGTAAAAGCTCAAAGTATGAAAAGGATTAAAGTGAAGCCACTAATGTAGAGGGGGTTTCAAGGGATGCTGGAATCTTGTCTGCTCAGTTTCATTGTCAGTTCCACAGCCCAGCACCCTACTGGGTTCCAATGAATAGAGCTGAAAATTAGCATTATCGTAGATGATCACTAAAGTCCCTTCTGGTTCTGATTCTGTTGTTCTGCAATTTAAATCTCTTATGAACATGGAACCCAAAGCTTCAGGCTAAGTAAATCCTAGTTTAATAAAAGGTGGACAGAATTCCACAAGGCTGGCAGCCTGCTGCTGCCCTCTACAAGTACATCCTCTAGAAATACAACCGGAGAGATTATTTTAAAACTGAGGAAAACAATCTGTGTCTTCTGAGGTGGTCACATATTCAAGCCTCCTTTTTGTTTGTTTTACTTCAAAAAGGTGGATTAATCAGGGTCAAAGAGGAAAGCAAAAAGAATTTTATAAAGAGATGATTTGAGGGACTATGGGCATGTTATAGGAACCCACAAGGAGTGGTGAACAATCCTGGGACTAGAAATGTCACTAAGCTTCTATCCTCTTATGGCTTGAAAGGGTAAAGAGACGTAGCTTTTAACAAAACTCAGCAAAATTTATAGCGTGAGAGAAGAGTTACCTGACAGTAACAACAGCCTTAGAGGAATGCAGTCACTGCAACACATCCAAACTAAATACTCCATCTCTCTCTCTCTTCCCACTTATCCTCATCTGGCCACTAAAAATCACCTGTAAAAATCTAACCAGAATCTAAAGTGAAAGAGTATGAGCGGTATAGTTAAGGTAGTCAGTTTCCTGGGCACAGAGCCCAGTAGCAAAGGTGGAAAGTATACTTGGAAAAACAAACAAATATCTAGAACATTA
This sequence comes from Pteropus medius, assembly GCF_902729225.1. Classification (NCBI taxonomy): domain Eukaryota; kingdom Metazoa; phylum Chordata; class Mammalia; order Chiroptera; family Pteropodidae; genus Pteropus; species Pteropus medius. The sequence continues at coordinate 726,098 of NW_024349505.1, read as the reverse complement.
GGTAATCCTGTGTTTATATCATCTGTCAAGACAGCAGGTACATAATAAGGGATACAATACTAGACAAATCCAGGAAGGCTGAGTGAAAACACACCAGTAGAAAATGCAACGGAAAGTCATGATCTTGAACTATTGAGAGAATCCTAAGAAAATTGACAGAACAAAAGTTGTAACAACAATATTATGAGGACATAAAAGAGGATACATATGAAAAAGTACATAACATAGGAAAGGGGTTTAATATTATGGGTCATATTATATATTTATTTGGATCAGCCGAAGGCCCTTAGTCTGTGGATGCTGTTATTAAAAGTAGAATCAAATGATAATATGGAGAAAGTATTGTCATGCCTCTTTATTATACCATCTTTACTCTCCGTGAGAATGTTCAAAGTCTCGAATTATGGTGTGACTCTGGGAATTGAAAAGTAGAGGGTGAACATGAGAGATGCAGTGAGAAAGAAAATGAAAATTTGAAAAGCATAAAGAGAAAAATGTAAAACATACAAAGGATAGTTTATAAATATGTTCCATTTTTGCTGCTAGCAAAGATAAGCATTTGTGTGACTTATTTAGTATGGTAAGCTGTTTATCTCAGGGAACCAGAACGGAAATTTCTCTTACTGTTTTTATAGGTTCATACCTGCTGTCCACAGTATGATATAGTTTGTTCTACATTAGGGCAATTTCTGTTTGTGGAATGGAAATCATAGCTTTCTTCTTTCTTCAGTTAAAAAGATTTTAAATTTTTGGCTTGAAATTCTGACTAGAAATTGATGTCATTTCTTTAGCATATGTAATTACTGTTTTAAAACGATATGCAGCATTAATAAGTATTTGAAATCAAGTGAGATAAATGTGGTTCTAAAGGAAAAATTTATTACAGCCTTCGTTAAACACTTATTTTTGTGTATTAAGTAATTTTGTTATTCTTTCATTCAGTACATATTTTCTTTTTTATTTAGTATAATTATTAATGAATTATAATTTACATTATAAATGTAAATGCACAGTAAAATGCACAACTCTTAATTGTACATCTCAATGAATATTTTTTTATGTATACATTTATGTAACAATCACTTTAATTTAAAAAATATTATGTAGAACATTTTTATCACTCTCTATACACTTTCCCAATCAATAATTTGAACAGGTCAATTTTTTGTGTTCTTGACTATGTTGTTGTATAATCAGCTGTTTGTAGTACATTTACACCATTAACCATTTTCCTGTTGGTGAACATTTATGATTATTTCCAGTTTGGGCTATTATTTAAAAAAAAACAAAACTTTTTATGCGTTACAAATTTTAATCATTTGGATGGGTGGGTGCTGGTATATTATTATGGTTTTAATTTTCATTTCTCTGATAATGAATGATGTGGAGTACCTTTTTTTAATATCTATTAGCTTTTTGGACATTTTACATAATAATGCCCAATGATAATAGTAGGCACAATCTTCAAACAGCACACCAAAACTGGAGGATTAAAATTCCTATGTATCAACAATTATTAAAAAGCTACTGTAATTAAGAAAATATAGAGTTGATGTTAAAATAGAGAAATAGCCCAACAAAATAAATTACAGATGCTAAAAACTAACATAAATATGGTGACTTGATAGGTGACATAAGTGACACTGCAAAGCAATTGGAAAGGATATACTTGTCCATAAATAGTGCTAAGTCAACTAAATACCCATTCAAAAATAATATGAATCTTGACTCCAACTTGACATTAAAGTCAATTCCAAATAGATTGTAGATCTAAATGTTAAGGTTAAAATTATAAAGCTTTTAGAGGACAACAAAAAAAGTCTTTGTGATCTCAGGGATATGCAAATGTTTCTTAGAGAGAATAGGAAAAGAATTAGCTTTAAATGAAAATTTGATATATTCTATTAAATTTAATTTAATTTAAATTCAGAAGACAAAGTTAAGAAAGTGAAAAGACATGTATTAAGAGTGGTCTTACTTGTGCAAAAATTGATCATCCCTCATCCAGCATGATTGAAGACCAACCCAGGAAAGCACAGATTTCCCACATTAATTGGAGGCAAAAAGGACATCAACTGTTGGCATTGTAGGACAACAGTCCTAAAGGCCCTAGAAAGCGATAAGTACAGCTACCTCTGGAGGACTGCTTGCCTGACATGTGTCACAGAGACTGCAGAGGAAGTGGATGATCACCCTGGGTGCCAGCAGTGGGGACATACAGTGTATGTGGTGGCTGCTTCCATCCCTACATTTTTAGGTAGTATAGCCTGGAGGCATCACTTTGGTCAGAACACACATGGCAGGAGCCTGCACATAAGCTACAACACAGCTCAAGCCCTGAACTTGTTCTCTATCCAACATCAGTGGGAGTCACTCCAAAGCAGAGTGTCAGTTTCATTCTGGTGGTCCATTCCAAAGGCCACTGGGACAGATCTGCTCAGCAGGCTGGAATCTGAGATGGCCTACTGGAATCAGGACCTCGCCATGGGACTTAGGGAAAACTCCAAAAGTGCAAGTTCCAGAGCTTCTGGGGGCAATTGATGGAAGCTACATGTATTTAGGGATTAAAGGAGTATAGAGAACCCCAAAGGAGAAAAACAGAGGCTGGGATACCCTTCCAGGATGACACTGCCAGGCCGGGCTTGTTCCAGGCACTTTGGGGAGTACTAGAAAATTTCCTAAGCATATACTGTTATTGAAGTCCCATAAGACAAAATTCTAGGCTTCCTCTCATTTGCCTATGTCTAAAGGTAGTACTGGAGATAAAAATAACATCACTTACAGATTGGATGTGAGAAGTGAGAAAAATTTAGTCTTTTGGCTTGAGTGATTGGATAAATGATGTCATTCACTGAGATGAGAAGTCTAGGGAAGGAAAATTTTAGGAAAGGAGTAATTAAAAGTTTTATGAGAGTGGAGGAAATAGGAAGAGATGAGAAAAGGGTACATACCTCCATTATAAGAAAAAGGCCTGAGGATTTAATGTGAAACATGGAAACAGCACTGTATTTTAAAGTAAAACTTTGTTTAGAGAGTAGAACTTAAGTGTTGTCAATAATAACAAATAAGATAAATATGTGAGGTGGTGGATATATTAATTAAGTCGATGGAGGGAATTCTTTCACAATGTATACATATATCAAATCACTATGAAGTATATTTTAGATATCTTAAAATTTATGTCAATTATGCCTCAGTAAAGCTGAATTTCTTTTTTAAGAAGTTTTATGTTGATCATTTAAATTTGAGACTTCTACTAGATAGAAGTAGAAATGTTGAGTAAGATTTTATACACACAAATCTAAAGTTTAGGAGAGTTGTCTGGATGTCAGGATTTAATTTGGAAATCATTAGAATATAGTGATATTTAAAGTGATGGAATTTAATAAGACTGATTCTGGAGAGGACATAGGTAAAGAGGAAAAGAAGGCTCATAACCCAACCCTGAAGCATTACAATATTTAGTGTTTAAACCAGAGAAAGGGCTAGCAAATAAATCTGAGAAAGATTCCTTACTGAAGCTATGGGAAACCAGAGCTATACCTTGTCTATTCTCGCTGACTGATTTACTCCACTGAGTGACCCAACTGATATCTGGCACTGACAAGTCCAACACTGTACACATACTTCTAACAGCATACCTTGCCCTACTCATCATCCCAGTCTTGCTGTCCATGACCAACCTAGAAAGAAACTGAATTTGTGATGACTTCATTGGGTTCGATTTCTGATCGTTGCTGTCTCCCTACTTCCCTTTATATGCTCCAACTTTTATCAGCTTGTTGTGAACTAACAGCATTTCTCATTGCTTGTATAATCTAAACTCTTGCTAAAAGGCTTCCCAGACATTAGAATATAAAATTAATAAGTACTTTAGTGGTTTTATTTGGGGCCTAAGGTGCTGACACAGATAGTACTGATTAAGCTGATACTAGCTTAGAAGGTTAGTTTATTTAAGAAAAAATTAGAATTAACACTTTTTTATTAATATTTAATATTATGATAAGGTGAGCTATGTCTATATTGAAAATATTCTACTTTAAGTTGTTTATATTCTGAGTATTTTTACAGATCCTGTTTATAAACATATAGGCATGGCAATTTAAAAAAATAAGCTCTATATACATTCTAAAATCTCGAAAGATCTATTTTGGTGTAAGAATTTAGATTGTAGAAGTTAATTTGGGGCTCAAATTTGATTATGCTTATGATTTCATTGTGTTTCCAGATACATAATAATATTTGAGCTGTAATGACTCTATAGTGGTGCATATTATAGGATTCATTTCAGAGGCAGCATTAATTAGCATTACCAACATCTTTAACTATAACACAAATATGTGTTCATTATTCACCTCACCACAGTACTGAGAGCCACCTGCCACCTAAAGATTAATATCTATTACTGCATAAAATGATGAGTATGGTGGGCAGCCTCTAAAACGGCCTCCAATAATCCTCACTTCCTGGTACTCACACCCTTGTGTAATCTGCTCCCCTTGAGTTTGGGCAGGGCTTAGGGTCTTCCCTCTAACAATATAGCAGAAGTAATGGTATATCCGAGATTCAGCTATACAAAGCCTGTGACTTCATCTTGGGAATTCTGTCATGCGTGCTCTGTTGCTCTCTCTTGGATCACTTACTCTGGAGGAAACTATCTGACATTTTTTAGGACCCTCGAATAGCCTAAGGAGAGACAAGAAACTGGCCAACAGCCAGTGAGGAACTGGGGCCTGTTAACAACTGAATATTCATACTGAATCTTGTCGGTGGACCCTTCAACTCTAGTCAAGTCTTAAGATGTCTGTAACCCTGGCCAACAGCTTGACTATAACTGTATGAGAGAACTTGAGCCAGAGACACACAGTTAATTCACACCAAGATTTCTGACCAACAGAAACTATAATATAATAAATGTTCATTGTTTTAAGCCACTTAAGTTTGAGGGTATTTCGTTGCATGTCTACAGGTAACTGATACAATGAGTTAACATATTCACACCAAAGTGCCCTTGACTTCCTGTCTAAAGCCTTCCAGAATACTTATTTTCTTAAGGATTTATAAGAGTACAATGTTTAATCCTAAGTAAAAGTCTCTGATGGTAGTATTTAAAACTATTTAACATTGCTTGGGCACAGTCACCTTCCTGAATGCCTATAATTACACCATTTCTGCTTTGGAGAATTCCACTGAGGCTGGGAAGGCATAGGTGACAAAATTGTCATTTGCCAAACTGCTATATTAAATATCTAAGGACTTCAATAAATAATGGACAATATAAATATTCGCATTACCATTCATTGTCTCCAATTGTGGTTGTCTAAACTCACTCATGAGGTGATGATGACCTTTAAGTCTGGCAGGGTTTTTTGGTCTCATGATGGTGTTTATATTTTGCTGTCTTAGCATAATTCACACAGACTAGATCACAGGGTACTAGGCTACTAGTCAAGTTCTAGTTTTATCCTCTTTTTAAATTATGTTCTAGGGATTAGACAATGCACCTTTAACACATTTTACTTAGAATTAAAGTTGTACTGTTTTTTTTATAAAATGTAAAAATCTTGAAACATAATTCTATTTACTCCCTCTTTGCATTATTGTTTTCATATATTTTATGTCTATATATATTATAAAGTTTGTTTTCTTTTATTTTACTTGATTGTATGTAGTTCATTAAAATTAAGAGGAAAAGTAATTTCCATTATATTTACCCACATATTTAAAGTTTTTAGTGTTCTTCATTCCTAACTGTAAACATGATTTTCTTTGTAGTGTAACTTTCTTCTGCCTTTAGAAATCCCTTTAGTATTTCTTACTGGTGAAGAATGTCTACTGGTGAAGAATTTCCTTAGTTTTTAACTTATCTGAGAAAATTTATATTTGTTTAAGTAAAACAGTAAATCTTCACTTTGAAGGATATTTTTACTGGATATAGAATTCAGAATTGACTTTATTTTCTTCTTTCAGTATTTTAAAGATATTTCCTGTATTTCAACCTCCCTTAGTTCAGATGAGAGTTAAGCATTCATTCATATTATTGTTTCTCTCTATTTAGGTATCATTTTTCTAATCAGCTTTCAAAATTTTTTATCATTGATTTTCCAGCAGTCTGTGATATGCCTAAGGCATATTCTCTATAAATATTCTCTATATTTATCTTCTTTATGGTTTGCTGAACTTCTTAAATATATAGATTTATATATTCTTAAATTGGCAATTTTTCAGCCATTTTTTTATTGATTTATTTTTTTAAGTTTATTGGGGTAACGTTGGTTAATACAATAATATAATTTTCAGGCATACATTATAATTTTACATCTATATATTCTATTGTGTGTTTACCATCCAGAGTCCAGTTTCCTTCAGCTACCATATATTTGATCTCCTTTACCCACTTCGCTCTCCCCCTACTGTCCTATATTTGATCCCCTTTACCCTGTCTACCTCTTCCCTCCTTCCCCACCCCCTACCCTCTGGCAACTACTACACCATAGTCCATGTCCTTGAGTTTGTCCTGTTCATTTATTGCTTTTAGGTTTCTGTCCTACATATAAATGATATCATTTGATTTTCAACCTTTTCTGTCTGGCTTATTTTGCTTGGCATGATTATCTCGAGGTCCATCCAGGTTGTTCCAAATGGCAGTATTTCATCTCTTCTTATGGCTTAGTAATATTCCATTGTATATATGTACCACAGCTTCTTTAGTCAATCCTGTATCGTAGGACACTTAGGTTGCTTCCATGTCCTGACCACTGAGAATAGTGCTGCTATGAACATCGGTGTGCAAATATCTTTTTGGATATGAGTTTTCAAGTCTTTGGGGTAAATATTCAGTGGAGGGATTACTAGATCATATGGTAGATCAATTCTTAGTTTTTTGAGGAACCTCTGTACTGTTTTCCATAATGGCTGTACCACTTTGCAGTTCTACCAGCAGTGTATGAGGGTTCCTCTTTCTCCACATCTTCTCCAGCATTTATTACTTGTCCTGTTAATTATGGACATTCTAACAGGTGTGAGATGGTATCTCATTTCCCTAACAGCTAGCAATGTTGAGTATCTTTTCAAATATTTGTTGGCCATTTGTATATCCTCTAGAGAGAAGTGTCTGTACAGGTCCTCTGCCCATTTTTTGACTGTATCATTTTGTTTTTTGATTATTATTGAGTCATATGATTCTTTGTATATTTTAGATATTAGGCCCTTATCAGAAGCATTACTTGCAAATACATTTTCCCATTTGGATGGTTGTCTCTTTACCTTGTTGATGATTTCTTTTGCTGAGCAGAAGCTTTTTAGTTTGATGTAGTCCCATTCATTTATTTTTGCTTTTACTTCCCTTGCATTTGAGATCAAATTCATAAAATCCTCTTTAAGTCCAAGGTCCTTGAGTTTTCTGCCTATGTTTGCTTCTATGCATTTTATTGATTCTGGTCTTATATTTAGGTCCTTAATCCATTTTGAGTTAATTTTAGTGTGTGGTGATAAACAAGAGTCTAGTTTCATTCTTTTGCAGGTGGCTTTCCAGTTTTCCCAGCATCATTTATTGAAGAAGCTTTCCTTTTTCCATTGTATGTTTTTGGCTTCTTTGTCAAAAATTATTTGCCCATATAAATATGGGTTTACTTATAGACTCTTGATTCTGTCCCACTGGTCAGTGTGTCTGTTTTGCTGCCAATACCATGCCATTTTGATTACTATAGCTCCGTAGTATAATTTGAAGTCAGGTAGAGTGATGCCTCCAGGCTCATTCTTTTTCCTCAGGATGGCTTTGGCAATTCAGGGTCTTTTGTGCTTCCATACGAATCTGATGATTTTTTGTTCTATTTCTTTAAAAAATACCAATGGGATTTTGATGGGGATTGCATTAAGTCTGTATAATGCTTTAGGTAATAAGGTCATTTTAACTATGTTGATTCTTCCAATTCAAGTACACAGACTGTCTTTCCATTTCTTTCTATCTTCTTCGATTTCTTTTAATAGGGTCTTGTAGTTTACATTATATAGGTCGTTCACATGTTTTGCTAGATTTATTCCTAGGTATTTTATTTTTTTTGCAATTGCAAAAGGAATTATTTTTTCCACTTCTTTTTCTGACGATTCATTTTTAGAGTATAGGAACACTATGGATTTTTTAATGTTGATTTTGTATCCCAAGACTTTACTGTATTTGCTTATTGTTTCTAGTAGTGTTCTTGTGGAGTCTTTAGGGTTTTCTATATCGAGAATCATGTCATCCACAAATAGTGACAGTTCAACTTCTTCATTTCCTATTTGGATGCCTTTTATATCTTTCTCTGGCCCGATTATTCATGCTAGGACCTCCAATGTTATATTGAATAGCAGTGATGATAGTGGACAGCCTTGCCCCTTTCCTGATTTTAGAGAGAAGGTTTTTAGTTTTTCACCATTAAGTATAATGTGGGCTGAGGATTTGTCATAGATGGCCTTTATTATGTTAAGGTACTTTCCTTCTATACCGACTTTGTTAAGTGTTTTGATCATAAATGGATGCTGTATCCTGTTGAAGGCTTTTTCCGCATCTAGTGATATGATCATATGATTCTTATTTTTTAATTTGTTTATATGGTGTATCACACTAATTGATTTGTGTATGTTGAACCATCCCTGTGCCCCTGGGATGAAGCCCACTTGATCGTGGTGTATAATCTTTTTAATATGTTGCTGTATTCGGTTCGTTAGTATCTTATTTAGAATTTTTGCATCTGTGTTCATGAGACATATTGATCTGTAGTTTTCTTTTCCTGTGTTATCTTTACCAGGTTTTGGTATCAGAGTAATATTGGCCTCATAAAATGAGTTGGAAAGTATTGCCTCCTCTTCGATTTTTTGGAAGAGTTTGAGGAGAATAGGTATTAAATCTTCTTGGAATGTTTGGTAGAATTCACTGGTGAAGCCATCTGGTCCTGGACTTTGACTTTTTGGTAGGTTTTTGATGATTGTTTCAATTTCCATACTGTTAGTCGGTCTATTTAGATTTTCCATATCTTCTTGAGTCTAAGAAGATTATATTTTTCTAAGTACTGGTCCATTTCTTCTAGGTTATTAAGTTTGTTATTATACACTTTTTCATAGTATTCTTGCATGATCCCTTATATTTCTGCAATGTCTGTCGTAACTTCCCCTGTTTCATCTCTGATTTTATTTGTGTCCTTTCTCTTTTTTCTTTATTGAGTCTAGCCAGAGGTTTGTCAATTTTATTAACCTTCTCAAAGAATCAGCTCTTTGTTGCATTTATTTTTTTCTATTGTTTTTTGTTTTCAATTTCATTTATTTCTGCTCTAATTTTGATGATTTCTTTCCTTCTGCTGACTTTAGGCCTCATTTGTTCTTCATTTTCTAGTTTTTTAAGATGAAGCATTAGGTTGTTAATTTGGGCTTGTTCTTGTTTTTGGAGATAGGCCTGTAATTATATGAACTTTCCTCTTATGACTGCTTTTGCGATGTCCCAAAAGTTTTGATATGTTGTACTATCATTATCATTCATTTCTATGTATCTCTTGATCTCTCTTTTTATGTCTTCTCTGACCCAGTTATTCTTCAGTAGCATGTTGTTTAATCTCCATGTATTTGTGGTTCTTCCTGATTTCTTACTGCAGTTGATCTCTAGTTTCAAAGCATTACGATCAGAGAACATGGTTGGTATGATTTCAACTCTCTTATATTTGTCGAAGCTATTTCTGTGTCCCAGTATGTGGTCAATCCTTTAGAATGTTCCATGTGCACTAGAGAAGATGTATAAGCAGCTGTTTTGGGATGGATGGCTCTGTATATGTTAATCATGTCCAGTTGGTCTAATGTGTTATTTAAGGATGTTATTTCCTTATTGATTTTCTGTTTGGATGATCTGTCCATATCCAACAGTGGGGTATTTAGATCCCCTACTACTATAGTATTTTGGTCTGTTTCTCCCTTTAGTTCTGTTAGTAATTGCTTTACATATATCAAGGCTCCCTAGATTGGAGTATAGATATTATTAAGTGTTCTGTCTTCTTGGTGAAGGATTCCCTTTATCATTATGAAGTGTGCCTCAGTATCTTTCTTTACCTTTTTTATTTTGAAGTCCAATTCACCCAATATTAGTACCACTACTCTCCCTTTTCTCTGAATGCCATTTGCTTGAAATATCATTTTCCATACTTTCACTTTTTTTTGTCTTTGGAACTGAGATGTATCTCCTGGAGGCAGCATATGATTGGATTTTGTTTTTTGATCCATTCTGCAACTTTATGCCTTTTCATTGGTGAGTTCAGTCCATTTACATTTAGGGTGATTACTGAAATACGAGATCTTCTTATAGCCATTTTATCTTTTGCTTTCTGGTAGCTTAGTGTTTCCATTGATTCCTTGTCCTTGTGTTTCTGTTTTCTTTATTTGGATTGGCTTTTGTGGATTTTGTCTCTGGTTCTTCTTGTTTTATGTTATATACTTCAGTTCTGAATCTTCGGTGTGTGGTTACCATTACGAATATGTAAAAGATAGTTATGTATAAACAATCGTCCATTTTCTTTTGCGTGTGCCTTATCACCTTTCCCCTTTGTGAATTTGGATCTTTGAATCCTCCCCTTTTCAGTCATTGTTATCTCAATTTGTCCCTATGTATGTTGAAGATTCATTACCATCTTGCTATAGCAATTCTCTTATTGTTTAAGCTTATTATGCCCTGTTCTTTGTAAGATTTGCAATACTCTGCTTCTACTTGCCTGATAGTCACTTTACTCTTAATTATGTATTTTTTGCTTCATTTTATTATTGTGTTTTAGATGAGCTGACATCTTTCAATATTTCCTGTAGTGCAGGCTTCGTAGTGGAGAATTCCCTCAATTTTTGTATGTCTGAAAAGGTCTTAATTTCTCCTTCATATCTAAAGGAGAGCTTAGCTGGATACATTATTCTTGGCTGGTAGTTCTTTTCACTTAATAGTTTGAATATTTGATTCCGTTCCTTTTCTGGCTTGTAAGGTTTGTGCTGAGAAGTCTAACAATAATCTAATGGGTTTTCCTTTATAAGTTACCATCTTCTTTTCCCTGGCTGCTCTGAGAATTCTGTCTTTGTTGTTGATTTTTGATAACTTTAATACAATGTGTCTTGGTGAAGGTCTTTTCGAGTTGAGATAATTAGGTGTTCTGTTGATTTCTTGAATTCCAATCTCCAGCTCATTCTTTAGATTTGGGAAATTCTCATCCGCTATTTGTCTGAAAATGCTTTCTAGTCCCTGTTCCTTTTCCTCACCTTCAAGAATACCCATTATTCTTATGGTGCCTCACCTGATGATATCAGCTAGGTCTTGTATTTCTCTTTCATTATTTTTCATTCTTCGGTTTCTCTCTGCTTCCTTCTGCTTTATTTCTAGATTTCTGTCTTAGATATCACTGATCTTTATTTCCCAAGCTTGCTATTTCACTTTTCAACTCTTGCAGTGTGTTGTTCATCTCCAGAAGTTCTATTCGATTCCTTTTGAGGGTTTCAGTCTCCTTGCTCTGCTCATCTAGTTTTTTCAATTCCTGAAATTGTTGATTTGAGTTGTTTTGGATCTCACTAAGTTTTTTCAGAACTACCATCCTGAATTCTCTGTCATATAACTTGCATATTTCTATGTCTGTAAGCTTATTTTCTGGAGATTTTTCTCTTTCTTTCTGAGATGCCTTGTCACCTTGGCTGTTCATGGTGTTTAGTGGACTCTTTCTCCTCCTGGGCATTAATGGAAGTGTATTCTGTTGTTTTTCCAGATAGAAGATTTACTATATACAGGTTTCTCTTTAGCCTGCTGCAAAGGAGGCAATTTTTTTTTTTTTTTTTTTTTGGTTTCCAGTAGGTGGTGTCTAAGCCCCTTGGATCCCTGCTTTAGAATAAAGCCTAAATGTCTTTTTTATTTTCCTGTAGATATTTAATCACATTTACAACTCTCAGTTTCCATCCCCGTCAGTGTTAGCAACAGTTTTGGTAGCGTTCGCTCAGATTCCCCTGGGGCTCCGCGATGATCTGTCTCAGAGGGTATGGGGGGAGGGGCCCTATGAGTTGGGAGTTGAGGGCTGCGACTCAGCCTTGGTTTTGCAACTGGTAAAATTCAACTGTTGTTTCTCTGCTATCCCATCTCACTTCTCTGCTTTCTGCCCTGATGACTTATCCCTGATGCCAGCTGCTAGAAGTTCTGGTACTTCCATGCAGGCTGATCAGAGAAATTGGAGCACCTTTACCCCTTCCCCTCCTTCTGCAAGGAGCTCCGGCAGCTGCAGGAGGCAACTTCTTTATTTCTCCCAGTCTACCACCTGACATTCGGGGTTCTGACTTATGCTAGCTTTTATGCGCAGATCCCATGCTGAGACATGTTGGTGTGCAGTTTGGGTGTTTTTTGTTGAGTTTTAGATGTTCAGCTTATTGTTGTTTCAAGGGAAGAGATCTGAGGACATCTCTCACTCTGCCATGTTTCCCAGAATCTAGCCATTATTTTTTTTTTAATTTTCTGTTCCATTTTCTCTTTCTGAAACTATGATTATATGTGGTTATATTTTCGTGACAATATTCCACAGGTCTCTAAAGCTATGTTCACTTATATTTTCATTCTCTGTTCTTTCAGTTCTTTAGAGAAATACATAGACATTATTCAAACTTTAAATCCATACATGGTCTTTCATTATGTTCAATTTGCTATTAAACCCATGTTATAAATTTTTATTTTAGACATTTATAATTTTATTTACTTTATTTTTATTATATTTATTTTATATTTCAGTCAGTTTATTTTTTAACTTTAAAATCTCTACTGAGATTTTCTATTTATCTTAAACATTTTTTTGACAATTTTGTGTTTGTTTTGAATACATTTTGTAGTTTAAGGGTCAATCAGGAGCTGGAAAACACACTAACAATTTCTTTTATTAAATTTATTATGGTGATATTCATTAATAAAATTATATAGGTTTAAAGCATGTAATTCAATAATACATCATATGTATATTACATTGTCTGTTCACCACCCAAAGTTAAATTTCCTTCTCTCACCATATATTTGACCCCTTTACCCTTATCTACCTCTCTCCCTACTTCTTTTCCCTATGGTAACCATTAAATTGTTGTCTGTGTCCGTGAGTCTCTGTTTGTTTTATTTGTTTGTTGCTTTCATTTTTATATCCCACATATGAGTGAAATCATATGTTTCTCAACTTTTCTGTCTGACTTATTTTGCTTAGCATGATAACCTCAAGATCCATCCATGTTGTCACAAATGGCAGTATTTCATCTTTTTTTAATGGCCGAGTAATATTCCATTGTATATATGTATCATTTCTTCTTTATCCAATCATCTATCGAAGAACATTTTGGTTTTTGGTTTTTTCCATGTCTTGCCCACCATGAATAATGCTGCAATGAACACTGAGATGCATATATCTTTATGGATAAATGTTTATAAATTTGAGGGTAGATATCCAGAAGAAGGATTGTGGGATCATATGGTAATTCTATTCTTAATTTTTGAGGAACCTCTATATTATTTTCCATAGTGGTTGTACCAATTTATATCCTCACCAGCAGTGTATGAGGGTTCCTTTTTCCCCACAACCTCTCCAACACATTACTTGTCCTGTTGATGATAGCCATTCTATCAGGAACACACCAATAATTTAAATAAGAAAAAAATCATATAGAAAATTATTAAGTGGTTCCAGGAGATTATTTACTAAGAGATAAAAGGAACTCTAAGGAATATAAAAATAGCAAATATAGGGTACAGACACTGCCTCTAGGGCTGAGGCAAAATAGACGCAGAATAAATCACTTCCACACCCACAACTAAGATTCAAACATCACTGGACAGTTTTTCTGTGACCTACCAGATGGCAGGAAAGTCCATGATGTGTTTCAGGCTAGGGACAGCAAGCAGGAAATTACCTGCTTTGGTACCCAGCCCACTGGCAAGACAAGTGGGAAGCTGTCTGCTGACTTGCTGCTAAAACTCTTTGGAAAGCCACTCTATGAGTGTCATACATTCTGCTGATTGCCTCAAACTGCTGAAGCCAGAATTTTTTAAAAATTAAAAGCACACCTAAACCAGGAAGAGAAACTTCTTCCTCCTGCAGTACCAAATTCAGTAACTTTTATTAGCAAAGCTTAACATTACCAGTGAGCAAAAGAAAAATGTTTAGAGACTCTAGCTCCAGTATCAACAAGGGGGAAAAAAAAAAAGATAGATGTAGAGCTGAAAAATAATAAGTAGATAACTGCCAGTTTGAGCAGCTACAACAGATGCTTTAAAATTCTGGTCTGCTAGTTCCAATATCTATATTACCTTAGAGTTGATTTCTTTTGACTTATTTATCTTGACTATGAGTCATATTTTTCTGTTTCTTTGAATGCTTTCTAATTTTTAATTTGTACTAGACATTGTGGATAATATATTGCAGAGACTAAATTCTGTCATCCTCTGAATAGTGTTGATTTTTGTTCTAATAGGCAGTTAAACTTTTGGTTGCCGCGTTGAATTTGTAGAGGCTTAGTTTTATGTTTTTTGAAGTGGGTCTCATGAATCCTTTAGATGTAGGACATAGTCTTCACCCTTACAACCTTAAACTTGCGTTTCCATGAATAGCTTGAGTTTACCAAGCCCTCCAACAGAGCCAGACTCAAATTTTAAACTCTGTCTTCTTCATGAAGGTCAGCAGTTGAATTATCTTTCAATCTTTCAGCTGTTGCTTTCTGCTGGGCTCCTTAGAGTCGTCCCTATGTATATGTATATCAGAGGTTAGCCAAGGATTTGAGGGGAAATTATGCACAGATGTTAAAACTCTTTCTTCTGTGGCTTCCTCCTCACTAAGATTTCTCCACTCAATTTCCAGCCCCTCCGACAGCTCTCAACTCTGTCCTCTGAGATCTCATGTCAATAACACAAGCAGCTTATTTCCAGCTGCTCTGTGTCTTTCAGATTAGAGAGTTCCATATTAAAGTGTATCCCATCCAGTGAAGTTTTCTTCCTTTAAGGATTATATTCTTTACAGTTTCTGCCCTGCTTTTGGTGACTCTCAAGTTCCTGAGATAAGCTACTCTGCCACTACTGAAACCAGTACTATACAAGATGATTTCCAAGGGAAATTTTTACTCTAAAGGCTTTGAATCCAACTTTGAGCAATAAGTAGGTTGTAACCAGCATAGAAATGAATTTCTGTGCTTATTGAAAGAACTTTAAATTGTCATTTTATAACAATGTGCATTGTACTTCAATACAAGCTGACTTCAGTTATAGACCTAATATTAATTATCCAGGAGGAAAATAAAATAGAAAATTAGGATAAGTGTGCCCACATAATATCTGATTCTTTCTTTTGAAATCAGCATGGACTATAATGTCCTCATAATAAATAACTCTGTTTAGTCAATTGAGCATACTTATGTATACGTACATAAAAAAGGAGAGAATGGTATAAGACTGCATATTGTTTTTGAACTTGCATAATCCTCCTCTTTGGAACCATACAAATGCTTCTGCATGGGTGAATCGTTGCTCTACTACAATCCATTAGACATGAAAGGCCTCCTGGGCAAAGCATCAGCTCACCAGCACAGCTGGCAGAAGAGAAGTAATTGAGGACAGAATTTATAGCTCAGTGACAAGCAGACATCTTCAGTGGCCTGTTTCTTTCTTCTCTCATTAGCTTGTCTGAAGTTCCATTTCTCTGCAACTATAAGCTGCACATGGTTCTATCCTTGTTCAGACAGACCTCTAATAAATCTAGTCTTAGGTAATACTTGATCCTGTTGACCTAAAAAAGATTAATAAAAAATGCAGCTCCTCCATGTCATGAAGGCCATCAGCCCCTGTCTGCAGAGGAGAGATGCTTAGAGGCAGCCTGTTTGTATTTCTTTTTCTGTATTTTGTTAAATATTTCTAGTGTTTTTCTATTTTTACTGTAAGAGAAAATCTTACACAATGCAAAAAAAAAAAAAATCCAGAAAGCACATGAAAAGCAAAATTTTAAAGATTATCCTTAACCTTACCACCAAGAGATAGTTACTATAAACATTTTTCTATGTCAACTTATACATACACTTAAACACACATACAGTTCTTTTTAACCCAAATATACATCATCATTAGTTTTAGTGAAAGCATATTGTATAAATGTATTATTATACATTGTCATTAATTCTCCAGGGATGGGATAGGTATTTGTGTAGATCTCAGGATATGGTATTTTATTTTTTAGCTTTAATTATTTATTGAAGTATAATTGACAAAATTGTAATATTTAAATATTTAAAGTGCACAACATGATGATTTGACATATGTGTATACATTGTGAAATAATACCCATAATGAAGCTAATTAACACATTCATCACCTCACATAGGTACATTTTTCTTTTGGTGGGAATACTCAGACCTACCTTCTTAGCAAATTTCAAGTATATGCAAATACAGCATTATTAACTATAGTCCCATTAGATCCATAGAATTTATTCATCTTTTAACTGAAAGTTTGTACCCTTTGACCAAGATCTCCCTATTTCCACCAGCCTCAGCCCCTAGTAATCTCCATTTAATTCTGTTTCTATGAGTTTAACTTTTTTTTGAATTCCACATATAAATGATATCTTATAGTATTTGCCTTTATCTTTCTCTGCCTAACCTATTCACTTAGCATTATGCCCTCTAGTTTTATCCATATTGTCACATTTGGCAGTATTTTCTTCTTTTTTAAGCCAGAATAATATTCCATTGTTTATATATTACATCTTAATCTATTTATGTGTCCATAGACACTTAGGTTGTTTCCATATTTTGGCTATTGTGACTAATTCCCAGAATATATTTTAATTTTTCAGAAGCTTTTCTTAATTGCTTAAACCTAACTGACTCATTAATACAATCACTTATTTTAACTTCCTAAAAAGCATTTATCATTACTTGATGTTTTCATGTTTGTTTATTTGTTTACTTGCTCTTTATCTGTGTCTTTCTCTAGATTATAAATGATGCAAGATTAAGGACATTCTGTGGTCCAGCCTCAGCTCAGCAGACTTCTGCTCTACCTTTCCTTCCCCCTGAGAATCCCAACCTCAGGGCCACATCACCAGGGGCTCAAAGCCATCAAAATCCCCAAAGGGGATTACCACTGATTGAGATTCCCACCCAAATTACTTTCGACATTGACAAAGTTAGGTCTCAAGACCATTACTTGAGACCTAAATAGTTTTTGACTTGTATTAGAGTATTCTCTGAGATGAAAAGAGCATAACCTGAGTATATAAGGAAGGCTGGCATCGGTAAGATCAACAAACCATCTCCTAAAATACAGTTTCTTAAATACTCATTAAACTCAGTTTAAATATTCATCTAGTACTTTTTATGCACTTAAACTAGTATTGCCAGGTGTTTGACCTCTGGCATGACTGAAGATAGATAAAATGTGAACTAGACAATGAGACCTGGCAGGTTCTGGGGTCAGCCCCAGCTGTAGGTGACAGCACAGCATGATAACCAGGAGCATGGGGAAAGAGAACAGGACTTTGTTAAACAAGGACCTGGCATCAAAGATGCAAAAAGGAGTGATCTGCGCCCTGAAATGAAGCCAGTGTACAGTGATGGGAATTCCAGAACAGGCAATAAATCACCAAGTAGAAGGAAAGCAGGCACTGGGCCAAGACTCTGACCTAAGAGTTCTGGGATCTAAGGGGTGGAGATAAAGGGTGGAATTAGTCAAAACAAGACATACGTAGTCCAAGTACTGTTGTTGGTTGATTCACTGTACGTGTTACCAATACAGGAACTCTGGCAATAATAAGAAAATCAACATACGGAATTTTCCACGGTGAAGATATCTGAACAAGTACAAGCAGGGATCAACAATTTTTTTCTGTTTAGGGATGGCTGGAGGCAGGTCCAAGTGCATGGTTTTCATAGAAAGTCAGTATCGGACACGAGCTTCAACATTGAGTCAGGGCAAATGTGTAAGGAGCTCTCAATATCAGCATGACAGAAACAATAAGTTCTGATCTTACAGCTATCCTTCTTCCTTTCTTTAGTAAAAGAACCCTGATTTTATTTGGGTCAAAAACAGCTCCAGTTAAAAACTACATTTCTCAGCCTCCTTCTCAGCTATATGTAACTAAGCTATATGTAGCCCTCAGCTATATGTAAGATTTAGCCAAACTGATGGACTGTTCTGTGGGATATACGGGTAGGCTATAAGAGCTGGTTCAGCGGGGTTGAACTTCTTTTCTATCTTTCGTCCTTTCTGTTGGCAATGGCTATAAGTAATAACAGCCATATTGGATCATGAGGTAATCTTGAGATTAAAAACTGTGACTGGAAGACATACTAAGAATTGCACAGACCAAAGAGAGAGTATAGGCCCCAGATGAACTGGTGGAGCTGCCATATCAGTCATGACGTGCCTTCCTCTGGATTTCTTTCTTTCTTTTTTTTACATGAAAGAGAAATAAAGTTCTGTTTTACTTTAGTCACTGATAATTTGGCTTTTCCATTATATGCAGCTTTCCCTAATCTTAAATGATATAGACAGATAAAGGAGTAGAGTGAGAGACTCCAGGGTGACCTTTAAGATCTCCACTTCCTAGTGCTCAAGTCCAATTCTTATTGCCTTCCCTTGAGTGAAGGTAAAACCAATCATTTGCTTCTATCTAGTGGAAAATGGTAAAGGTGAAGGAATGTCACTCCTGTGTTTGTGTTATATTTATAAGACTGTGTTTTGTTAAGGAGATTCACTCTAGAGACCATGTGTCCCTAGCTAACTTTGAAGAAGTGGCCATGTTGGAAAGCCCAGCTAGAAAGGAGCTGAAGATGGTCTCTAGGATCTGAGAGTGGTCTCCATCAAATAGCCAGCAATGAGTGGAAGTCCTCAGTTCTATAACCAAAGAGAATTAATTCTGCTGACAATCTCAGTAAGCTTACAAGTGAACTCTTACCCAGTCAGTCTCTAGATATGAACACAGTTCAGCTAATACTTTGAAGTTTTTTGAGATCATAAACAGAGAATTTAGTTAAGTTGTGCCCAGACTTCATACCTACGGAAACTTCATACCTATAAAAATGTGTTCTATTTTAAGGCCCAGAATTTGTGGTAATTTGTTATGCAGAAGTAGATTGGTAACACGAGGAATCTAGACTCAATCTGTGGTTCTCAAAATTTCCATGGTTGTAATTCATCTTAGCCTAAAAATTTGTCATTCCATTATCCTGCAGAATGTGTACATGTGGAGTTCACAGTTAATTGGCTTCAAGTATAATGTGACAAATATTAAATAAACATTAAAAAGTAAAGATGTGATCTTTACTCCCCAAAAGTCTGTGAAATGCTTTTGCATGTTTACTAATGCCTTCACTTACACCTTAACTAAATGCAGGCAGGAAAGTAGTTAGGGCCCATCTGGTCTCCTAGAGAACAACAGCTGGGTGAGACCCTCCCTTTATTTTATTTATTGTACAATGTACCACACAAATGCAAGGTTGGGCAAAGAGTGGTTATTTTGAATTAATGCACTTTTTATATTTAAAAAAGAGGAAGCAGAAAAGAAAACATCGCAGATTCACATCTCCCTGAAGATATGATGAAGATTTAGTAAACATTCAGATTCTCAGACAAAAGGGTGCCATGGAACTGTAAAACATTATTATTAATTAACATAGTTGTAAAATTTCAGGTTCCAAGGTGATAAAAATCTTGGAAGCAATTATGAAAGTCGTTGTATAACATTTAGATTACATAAACACTTCTCTTGAGGAAAACAAAACTTTGAGTTTATCCTTTGATTTTCCAAATATGAGTAATTCAATTCACTAGTCTTCACCTATCACCTAGTGGGACTGAAAATATTGCAGATGAACTAATAAACATAAATATCTTCTAACAATGTCACCCCAATCAAATGCATTGTACTATATCAAACATAATTGTTCTCTATGCCATAAGAATTAGATAACATAAATATCATAGAAAGAGTAAGAGGCAAAGGAGATGCATTTACTTCCTTTTGAGTTAATAAACAGCAAATAAATAATAGGTAATAAAGCAACTTGTGAGCCAATGTTTTCCCAAAAAGTATATTTTTAGGGGATGGTTAGGATATAGATGAGAATCATAAGTGCATGTATTTATTTTAATTTTTAAGAGTAGTTCTAAATATGTCAATTACTCCTACTATGTCCCAATTAGAGATGAAATATGTGAAGCACTAGATGTCAGTCCAATACTTACTACTAAAATAAACCTTTTGACATGCAGCTTAATTATCTGGGTTTAAAATATTTTTTCCAACTAGGAATTTTATCATCTACAAGTTTGTCTCAAACAAATAATATATGGCAGTCTTTACTCTTCCTCCATTCCTCACCCTACCAAAATCAACAAATAACTAGAAAAATTGGTATAGTGATTCTTAAATATTCCATATGATTCTTTGGAGATAAAATATTTGAATGAAAAAATACTCCATCAGCCATTGTAAGTCTTAATTCTGTTTTCTAAGCCTTGTGGTTAGTGAGAAATTCCCTCATATTTTAGCAATAAGTTAACCATAATTCTTAGTTGAAGGCGATGATATGAGTTGTTAATATTTTGTGTTTTTGAAGAAAATTTGTAATGAGAAGCAGAAGGGAAATAAACTAGAGACTGAATCAGGTGTCGTTTGCCACAAACCAACATACTACCAACCTCTGTAGTATATCAATGCTCATGATCACCCTAGTTAGTATAATAAGAAACACAGGAAGGGCTTGAAAAATTCAGTTTCACAGTTCAGGAGACAACACCTCATAGCAGATCCTAATCCAAGTGTTCTTGAGCAGTGCTTCTCAAAGTTTAACTGAACATTTTTTTTAAATGCAGATTCTAATTAGTAGGTATACTGTAGGTCCTGACTGCATTTCCAGCAAGCTCCCAGGTGGTACCGACATTGCTGGACCATGTGCATCACACTTTCATCAGTAAAGTTTTAGACTAGGTTCAGTGCTCTTTCCGTTACACTATACACTTCTCACTCCTCTCCCATAGTTACTGACATTCGTCTCAAATATTTATCACTTAAATATGTCATGTTCCATGTGCATTAGTTGTTTTCTGTTTTCTCATATATAAATGTATCACTCTTCAATAAAGCACCTGGTAATGTTTCATTGAATGAATAAACTATATGGTAAGAATCTGAAGGGCATAGACTGTGTCACATGAGAATTTAATTTAACATAGAGCTGGAGAAATAGAATATTAAAACTAAAATTTGAAATAAAAATTTTTGGAATGAAAAACTTACTTAAAAATTGAGGTGCTCATTTTGGTTATCCAGACAACACAAATGGTATCTATCCTGCACCATCATGGAGAAGTAAGATAGAATTCAGGGAAATAGAAAAAGAATCTTGGACCAAGAAGAGACCAGGGTTTGAGGCAGAGACTAACTCTAAGTCAGATTCAAGATTCACAAGACTCTCATTACACACCTGCTATAGCTTGTCACCTTTATCAATCCTGACAGCTGTAGTAAAGCAATGAAATAAGATGTTAATATGAAGGTTTCCACCAAGACACCATGATACACTAGAAGTTACATGCTTAAGTGAGGTGCCAGAGCACAACACACAGTTTCCCGACCCCTGGACTCTTCACCAAGGGTTCCTGACACAACTTCAGTGTTCCAGAATGTATGAGGCCTGCCTGAGATGAATATTTCACCAAAGCACAGGAATAAAATTCACCCTGTTGTTTATTCAGCAGATTATATAATGGGAGACACAAATAAGATGATTTTTTTTCTTATAACTTATGTCATGTTTGTTTAAGATACCTGTTTTGTAGTTTGGTAGTTTGAATCGAATTTGAGGGCTGTCTTGAAAGTGTGTTGGACCACTCACAATGAGGACAAACTAGAGATGAAGGGTGAAACTGTGATGTTATGATCACAGGCATAAGAAAGGACCTCGTGTCTTGGTGAAATCAGGAAACCAAGTCACATTGCCATCATGTCACACCACATGGTATGGAGAACTGGGACAGGAGCCTATAGCTCTTGCCTTTTGGTCCACTGAGTTAACATTAACCAGAAGTTTCATTTTAAAAACGGTCTGGTTGCTAGTAATTTTTAAGTTTATGACAATTTTTCTACTTAGAGTGGAAATCTTACTTGTGTAAAAGGATTGCACCTTTCAACTCAGAAGATATTAGTCTTAGAGAGATACATTGCCTAAAATGGAGAAATGCTAAAACTGTTTATATTTTATGCTTGTGTAATCTGTTAGGTGCATTGTAAAGAATGGCATTTTTCTTTCTCTTAGGATAGAAAAACAAAACATCTTAAAAGCAAAGTGATGATAAATAGTTATTTGACAGGACAATACTGAAAAAATAAATGAATCCATTATTTCAGATGTTTTCTGGACAAACCCAACTGTTTTTTTCAGTGATTCCAAGTTGTGACTTCAAATATTTATATATTTATCAACTTGAATTTAGAATTAAAGTTAATAAATTTCCTTTTAAGCTTCTATTTTCATACACATATATTAAAAATGTAAATGTTCATGCAACAATGTAGATGGACCTAGAGGGCATTACCCTAAGCAAAATAATTCAGACAGATAAAGACAAATACCATATGATTTCACTTATATGTAGAAGCTAAGAAACAAAATAAACAAACAAACAGAATGAAAACAGACTATAGCTACAGAGAACACACCGATGATTGCCAGATGGGAGGAAGTTGGGAGAATTGTGAAAAAGGTGAGGGCATTAAGAAGTACAAATTACTTCATGGGGATGTAAAGTACAGCATAGAGAATATAGTCAATAATACTGTAATTATGTATGGTGTCAGGTAGGTACTAGATTAATCAAAGAAATTACTTCATAAGTTATACAAATGTCTAATCACTATACTATACACATAAAATAATGCGTATAATATAAAATAATGTTGAATTCAACTATAATTAAAAAATAAAAAAAATTATTTAAATGTTTAATTTAAATGTTAAATTAAAAATTTTTTAATTTAAAAGCAAAGAAGTATTACTTTCCCAAAGTAGACTTTTTCTGTACATTTTAGGTATCAGCAAGATGATTAAATATAACTGACCAAATTTTCACATTTTAAGAGGAAATATGACTATTTAAGTCACTAGTTTCCTCATCACTATGAAATACGATAACTATTCCACATGTTGTAACTTATTTTGAAGACAATATAGCATTTGGGGGAAAAAGACCATTTTGCTCAAATTTGGTTTTTGTCATGACCACAGTGCTAACCATTTCTAAAACATATATTGGCAATACATATTGATGAAAATTTATCAAAATAGAAAATAATACAAATTTAGATTTAAGTAAATTTAAATTATCAGTATTTTACAATAGGGAAACAATAGAGAAAATTAACCAAGAATAGCACCTTTTCTAGTTTTTAACTGTTTGAAATAGTAATATTAGTTTAAAGAGGTTTCACTATATACAATATTTAATGAATAAGATAGTTGAAGACAACTCTTGTTGATAACTGAAGACAACTCTTGTGGATAGCCTTATTTGAAATTGTCTCCTTATCAAAAAAAAAAAAGAACAAAATATGAGATTTTATTTGTTCTTTTGATTAAATTTTTGATCTATTTTAATTAAAATAGGTACTTCTAAATTTTTTATGTGATACTCTGCTGGATATTACCAGGCATTTTTAAGAAGCATTTGACATATAGATATTGAGATAAATATCTACAAGAGAAATGAGATTAACATAATAAACTATAAGCAAAATGCTGAAATTCATAACAGATTTAACAATTAATAGGGAAAACAAAAAAGGAGATATACTAGTGTAGGCTGATTTGATCAAAGAATTTCTTTATAGATTAGTGCTCAAATCACTAAATTTTTCTCCCCCCAATCGGTTCTTTTTATAGCTATGAATAATATATTAAATCTACATTAAGTTAATTTTATCTTTCAAAGCTAAAGCTATTCTACCTTGATCAAAATCATCAAATAGCATAAAGTCAATCTTTGTACAGGCACTATCTAGTTAATCATCTGATAAATATGTCATACTTCTTTAGAGAGCTTAGACTTATAAAACTACAGATGCCTCTCCAGCTGTTGCTTTTCTGACTTATTAATTCAAGCTTCAATGTGACAAAAAAAAATTTGTACTTAATCATCCATTTTAATCTACTGGATTCTCTTACTTTTGACATGCTGCTGGGAAATGCAATAAAGGAAGAGTGTATAGAAGAAATGTAAAGTTCCTCTTGGGTACCACACTTGGCATAGCACCTCCAGTCTCTTGACTCCACTCCTACCTGTACCTCAATTGTTACCCTTATTTTATATTACCTTCCTTTCTTCTTATCTTCCTTCCTTCCTTCCTT